>NW_028225404.1:0-499034 GCF_052327205.1 Somniosus microcephalus | reverse complement strand
GCCTCGAAGCCTCGGCTTCTCCTCCGCACCCACGCCCGAGCTAGGCACCTCCCGGCCCCAGTCAACAAGCGGCCCCCGATCGCCGCCATCTTTGTAAAGGCTGGAGGGGCGGGCCTCAGCTGAGTGCCGCTACCGCCGCCATCTTAGTAAAGGCTGGTGCGGCGGTGGCGGCACGGAGCTCCGCGCAGCAGGTGCACAGTGGCGTCTAACTCGCCCCCCCCCCCAGTCTGTCTCTCTCTCTCTCTTCCCCGCGCCTCCTGAATGCGCGGGGGAAGAGGCCCGGCGCACGCCGCATTTGGAGACTTCAACTCCATGACAGGTAAGGAGGGTCTTCGTTCACGTTGGGCGGCGGGCGGGTTCCTCGGGTGCTGATCCCTGGTGGTGTGGGGCCGGAGCCCGGCTCTTACCTTGCCCCGGAGAGCGGGTGGACGGCGGAGCCTGGAGTAGCAAATCGGGCACCACGGCAGAAGAAAAACTGAGAGCGACAGAGGGGAACAGACGTCAGAGAGACAAAGAAATAGGGAGGGAGAGAGGGAGAGGGGCAGGGAGGGAGAGGGGCAAGGAGGGAGAGGGAAGAGAGAGAGGGTGGGTGGAGGGAAGAGAGAGAGGGTGGGGGGGAGGGGCGAGAGAGAGGGTGGGGGGAGGGGAGAGAGAGAGGGTGGGGGAGGGGAGAGAGGGTGGGGGAGAGAGAGAGAGTGGGGGGAGGGGAGAGAGAGAGAGAGAGAGAGAGTGGGGGGAGGGGAGAGAGAGAGGAGGTGGGGGGAGGGGAGAGAGAGAGGGTGGGGAGGGGAGAGAGAGAGGGTGGGGAGGGGAGAGAGAGGGGGTGGGGGAGGGAGAGAGAGAGGGTGGGGAGGGGAGAGAGAGAGGGTGGGGGAGGGGGAGAGAGAGTGGGTGGGGGAGAGAGACGGTGGGGGAGGGGAGAGAGACGGTGGGGGGAGGGGAGAGAGAGGGTGGGGGAGAGAGGGTGGGGAGGGGAGAGAGAGGGTGGGGGGAGGGGAGAGAGGGTGGGGTGAGAGGGGAGAGGGGGGAGAGAGAGGGTGGGGAGGGGAGAGAGAGAGGGTGGGGGGAGGGGAGAGAGAGAGGGTGGGGGGAGGGGAGAGAGAGGGGGTGGGGGAGGGGAGAGAGAGGGGGTGGGGGGAGTGGAGAGGGGGTGGGGGGAGGGGAGGGAGGGGGGGAAGTGAGGGAGAGAGAGTAAAGCAGGGAGAGACAGGAGGAGAGAGAGAGAGGGTGAGGGAGGGAGAGGGTGGGGGGAGGGGAGAGAGAGAGGGTGGGGGGAGGGGAGAGAGAGAGGGTGGGGGGGAGGGGAGAGAGAGAGGGTGGGGGGAGGGGAGAGAGAGAGGGTGGGGGAGGGGAGAGAGAGGGTGGGGGGAGGGGAGAGAGAGGGGGTGGGGGAGGGGAGGGAGAGGGGGAGGGAGAGAGAGAGAGAGAGAGTAAAGCAGGGAGAGACAGGAGGAGAGAGAGAGAGGGTGAGGGAGGGAGAGCGTGAGGAGAGGGGGAGGGAGAGTAAAGCAGGGAGAGACGGGGGAGGGAGGGAGAGGGTGAGGGTGAGGGAGGGAAAGAGTGAGGGGGTTGGACAGGGAGGGAAAGAGTGAAGGGCTGGGACAGGGAGGGAGAGCTTACCTTCTTCCTTCCTTCACAGGGGTCCATCGGGCCAAGTTCCCCCCCAGTCGCACTCTCTCTTCCCCCCCCCAGTTGCTCTCTCTCTTCCCCCCCCAGTCGCGCTCTCTCTCTCTCTCTTCCAACAACAACATGCCCTCAAAAGACCCTCAGCACCGCCGGGCACTTCAGCTAGTATATATATATATAAAACGGATCGTTCTGTTTGTCTGTCTGTCTATCTGTCTGTCTGTCTGTCTGTCCTCACGTGTGCGTCTGTCCGGCTATGCGCTCAAAAGTTATAGAGCGTACCTACGCGTGCGTTACGTCCAAAGAAAGCTTACCGTCCGAAACGGTCGTAAGCATATTTACGTTTCGGCCGGACAAAAATCGCGCCCGCGGTACCAAAAAACGTTCAACATTCCGCTCATTAGCATCTCATTATCCGCTCATTAGCATCTCATTATCCGCTCATTAGCGATAGAGTGACCTCGAGGTCGACCAATCGTACGCGGGTTGCTGGCGCGTGCGGCCGGGCCCTCCTACGGGCGAGTGACGGGACGATTGACCAATCCTACGCTTCGGTCACCTGACGGTCGACCAATCAGTGCGTGTGTGGGCGGGCCTTATCGTTCTGAACCGAGGTGAGTCGCCGCCATCTTGATTCCAAACTTTTCCTTTCTTTTTCCTGCTTTCTGCGTCTTTAAAAAAAAAGTTGCTTTTAAAACACATAGGCCTAGAAATTCAGTTGGTTGCGCCAGCCGTTAGCGCCTTAGGAGGAGTAGATGTCGGGCGCTAGGCGAGTAGCGCCCGGGCGCAGCGAGAACTGCGCCTCGCCCCAACTTCACTCGAGATTTAGTGCCGGTGCAAAGTCTTTGCGCGCGCTCAGCTGCGCGCGCAGATCATGACGTCATTTCCTCGTGCAACGCCCTTTGTGCGCCCCAAACCGGAACTTCAGTGGCAACGCCCCATTGTGCGCCTGACGTCCCTAGCGACTGTGAAGTGGAACGGTGCTCAGCCGATGCGGGGCGCGGGGGGTGCAAATTAAAGGGCACTCCTCCTGCAATATAAAAGGCTGCCATTTTGCAGCACTCCCTCTTGCGAAACGGATCTTTGGAGAGAGACCAATGTAGATAGCTTTCTGCTTTGGCCCAACACTCGGACAGGTACTTCTGGCTTCAGGCCACAGATTTCCAGTAGTCTTTTCCTTCATTGACATCTCATTGTTTGCCAGCATATTATAGGGGCTGCAATGGGTGTCAACGCAGGCTTTCTCAATTACATCCAAAGGGCTCACAGACGCCGTGAGAGAGTGGCAGCCCTGGCTAGACGGAGAGGGGGCAACAGGCATCGGCAAAGGAGGCCTTACCCACCCAGGGTATTCCGCCAGCAGTTCTCCTATCTCAACATGTCTGAGGAGCAGTGTGTTCGGAGGCTGCGATTCAGAAGGGACGTGGTCACAGAGATCTGCCACCTGCTTGGCGGTGATCTGCAGCCACAGCTGAGGAGCAGGACGTCTCTGTCGGTGGCAGTCAAGGTGACGGTGGCTCTCAACTTCTATGCCACCGGCTCCTTCCAAGCTGCTACTGGGGACATTGCCAACATCTCCCAGTTCGCCGTGCATTGCTGCATCCGCCAGGTCACCAATGCCCTTTTCCAAAGGAGACGTCAGTTCATCTCCTTCTCCATGGCCCTTGCCAAGCAGCAACAGCGTGCAATGGGCTTTGCAGCATTCGCGGGCTTCCCCATGGTGCAGGGCGCCATTGACTGCACGCATGTGGCTTTGCGGGCACCTCTGGAGAATGCCGAGGATTACCGCAACCGGAAGGGCTACCATTCGCTGAATGTACAGCTGGTGTGTGGCCACAGGCAGCTCATCCTAGCTGTCAATGCCCGCTTTCCAGGCAGCAGCCACGATGCCATCATCCTGCGACAGACTTCTGTGGCAGACATGTTCCAGGCCCAGCCTCACCCACGCGGATGGCTTATCGGGGACAAAGGCTATCCTTTGTGTACCTGGCTGATGATCCCGCTCCGTGCGCCCAGCACCCCTGCTGAAGAGAGATACAACGAGAGCCATCAAGCGACCAGGAACATCATCGAACAAACAATCGGCATCCTGAAGCAACAGTTCCGCTGTCTCGATCGTTCCGGTGGAGCCCTACAGTATTCGCCAGAGCAAGTCTCCCATTTCGTGGTCGTTTGCTGCATGCTGCACAACCTGGCTATCCGCAGGACTCAGCCACTGCCACCACCAATTGGAGGACCACCTGAGGAGGAGGAGCAGGAGGAGGAGGAGGAGGACCAGCACAGGAGGGAGGCACAAAGTGCAAGGGCCGCCCGTCGCCGGCTTATTGAACATCGGTTCTAGGCCCCCTCTCAGGGACTGGCTTGTGCCAATGTCAGCAGATGAATGTAGCCGCTCCACAAGCCCTCAGCCGAGCAGGGCAACCAGGACTTACCAAAAAACCATGCACACTGCAATTTAACAACAATAATTTATTGAAAACCTCTGCCCTTCCCACATTACATGCTCATGTGGAGAAGCCCCCTCCAAAAACACAAAACTACCAGTCTCGGCCTTACGAAAAGAAAGAAAGACACCAGTCTCGGCCTTGCACAAAAACAACTGCACTAGTGTCGGCCTTACAACAAGCACCAGGCATTTGTGCATACCTCTACTTTTTGCCCTGCGAGGGCGATGCCTTGCGCATCCTTGCCTGGCCCCTGCCCGCCCTGCTGCTCCTCCTCAATGGGAGCCCAGTGGCTGCAGCAAGGCTGGGGGAAGGCTGCTGAGGGTCAGATGGCGAGACGGCAGATGCCCTTGGGGGTCGGCCTGCACCAGCTCTGGCCTTGGAGTGGCCGGCTGCTGACTGCTCCAACTCTGGCTGGGCGGCAGCAGTCTGTCCAGCAGCTCATAGCAGCTGCAATGGCGGAGTGGCAGTGTCGGCTGCAGGAATGGTGGCAACCTGGCAGATCGCAGGTGCTCGCTGGTTGCCTGACACATTGGCACTCGCATGGGCCAGCACTGCAGCATGCGCAGCAAACAGCTGAAGGACAGACTGCTGGGCTGCTGCTGCGCGGCGAGTGCCCTGGCGATGCCTGGCTGATCCAGCGAGGGTGGCAGCAGTTAGTGCCCGTGTGGCCCTGGTCTGTGTCTGCATGACACCAGCCAGTGAATGCACGGCACAACTGAGCACTTGGCTAGAAGCCGACTGTGCTGCCGCGAAGTCCTGCAGACTCCTGGCCTGTGCTGCACTGAATAGTTCCAGATTCCTGGCCTGTGCTGCACTGAATTGTTCCAGACTCCTGGCCTGTGCTGCCGCGAATTGCTGCACACTCCTTGCCAGTGACTCTATGGAGTCAGGCATCCTTGCCACTGCAGCCATGAGCTCAGTGTGCCTGCGCTCAGCCTGGATGGCCATTTCCTCTAGGAGGCGCACCTCCTCTGCGCTGACCGTCGCAGGACTGGAGGCCGCACTCACCCTCTGGGGAGAAGTCCGCCGAGCTTCCCCACTCCTCCCGCGTTGCTGCAGGCCGCTGGGCCCCGGAGCTTCACTCTCCTCCGACCCTTCCCCCCGGCTCCCCTCCAGGGAAGACGTGTCCCCTACATCGCCATGGGCTGGCGCGGCTGAGGGTGGCACTGATGGGCTGGCTTCCTCTTCCTCCTCCTCATCTTCCGAAGGGCTGACAGTGGCAGCTTGAGGGCCCGCCTCCTCACCTGGCGATTCACCATCTGAAAGCAGGAAGGCACAAGAGTAGCTTTAGAGTGAGGACAGGGCGGCAGCGAGGGAGGCATGAGTGGTGCCATTCACCGCATTGGTCGGACAGTGGCAAAGGATGCTGATCTGATGCGCAAGTGGAACGAGAGAGGTCCAAAAGGTGATGCCCTTACCATTGGTGCCCAGAACAGGGTCGGCATCTCCACTGGTGACAGGGCCAATCAGCCGGCCTCCCATAATGCGCTCCACACGCTGGTCGAGGTCGGAGAGCTCTTTGAGGTCAGGGCGGCCTCCCCCGGTCTCAGTTCGGTTGTGCCGGTTGTGCGCAACCTTGGCCTGCAAGAGAAAGGACGGCCTCTAAGTACAGTGTGTAGCCCTGATCTTGTCTGCACTGCCTCCCATGGTCGAATAGCTTGTACAGTGTGTAGCCCTGATCTTGTCTGCAATGCCTCCCATGGTCGAATAGCTTGGCCAGTGTGTAAAGTGCTGAATGTGCAATTGATTTTCATGCCAGTCCCATAGCTGCTGGATGAGGGCTGGCCATTAGGGCTTTCAGGTCCCTTTGCCCATAATGTGAGGTGCACATGCAAGGATGAGGAGGACACTGGAAAGGGTACTCACCCTGACAACCCGAGTGAGGTCGTTGAACTTCTTCCGGCATTGCACAGGAGTCCTGGCAACCACGCTGTTGGAAGACACCCTGTTGGACACCTCCCTCCAGGCTTTCCGGTAGGCGCTGGGCAGCGGCCTCTTGCCACCTTCTGGGAACAAAACATGGCGCCTGCGCTCCACTCCGCCAACCAGCACCCTCAGGTCACCGTCGCTGAAGCGTTGCACGCTCTCCCTCGCCTTCTCCATAGTCCTGGGCGTTGTACAGGTGAAGCTGAAGTGGTCAGGCCTAGGTTGAGGGTTGCAGTGTGCAGGGCGTGGCAGGCAAACAAATCCACCCTCCCCCTTTAAGAGATGACCGGCGCCAGAGTGTCTGCCGTCAATCAAGAACTCGCCACACCTGTGCTGCGCCCGGCCTCGGGGGTATCGCTCAGCACCGCCGGCTTAGCGCCTAAAGATAGTCGTGCATCGCCTGTTTTAGCGCAGCAGCAACCTCTTGGGGCGATGCGACTGAATATCGGCGAAGGGGGCGCAACTTTGCGCCGGGCGCAAACTTTAGCGGCCGCCCGACTTTACCGCCCCAAAAGTGGCTATACTGAATTTCTAGGCCATACTGTTTTGCAAGCTGTCAGCAAATTTTTAACTTTAACTCTTTCCCCACTTCACAAAGCATATGGGATCTTGGGCTTCATAAATAGGGGTATTGAGTACAAAAGTAGAGAAGTTATGCTGAACCTTTATAAAGCGCTGGTTAGGCCACAACTGGAGTATTGCGTCCAGTTCTTGTCACCACACTTTAGGAAGGATGTGAAGGCCCTTGAGAGGGTGCAGAGATTTACCAGAATGGTTCCGGGGTTGGGGGATCTTAGCTACAAGGAACAACATAAGAAATAGGAGCAGGAGTAGGCCAATCAGCCCCTCGAGCCTGCTCCACCACCCAACAAGATCACGGCTGATCTGATCCTAACCTCAAATCTTCTATCACTCTCCATCCACCCGAACCCATGTGATCTCCCGGGAGAGGCAAGAAACCAACTAAAAAACCCAATGGCCAATCTGGGAAAATCCTCGCCGACCCGTCTAGGCGATTGAAACTCATCCAGGAGGTCACTCTGTCCCTATATTTTCTACAGTACTTACCTTCTGTAAAGGCGATCTCCACCCCAGCCAGGCACAGGAATAAAACCATCTCCTGAAATCTAACACAGAATTAGAACACAGTAGGAGCAGAACCAGGCTACACGGCCCCTGGGCCCACTCCACTACCCACAGGGCCATGACCATTCCGAACCTAGACTCATGTCCAATTTCCTGCCCGCTCCCCGTAACCCTTAATTCCCTTTACTTCTAGGAAACTATCTATTTCTGTTTTAAATTTATTTAATGATGTAGCTTCCACAGCTTTCTGGGGCAGCAAATTCCACAAACCTACCACCCTCTGAGTGAAGAAGTTTCTCCTCATCTCAGTTTTGAAAGAGCAGCCTCTTATTCTAAGATTATGCCCCCTAGTTCTAGTTTCACCCATCATTGGGAACATCCTCACCGCATCCACCCGATCAAGCCCCTTCACAATCTAATATGTTTCAATAAGATCGACTCTCATTCTTCTGAACTCCAATGAGTAGAGTCCCAATCTACTCAACCTCTCCTCATATGACCACCCCCTCATCCCCGGGATTAACCGAGTGAACCTTCTTTGTACTGACTCGAGAGCAAGTATGTCTTTTCTTAAGTGTGGACACCAAAACTATATGCAGTAATCCAGGTGCGGTCTCACCAATACCTTGTACAACTGCAGCAATACCTCCCTGTTTTTATATTCTATCCCCCTAGCAATAAAAGCCAACATTCCATTGGCCTTCTTGATCACTTGCTGCACCTGCATACTAACTTTTTGAGTTTCGTGCACCAGGACCCCCAGATCCCTTTGTACTACAGTACTTTCCAGTTTCTTGCCACTAAAATAATAACTTGCTCTATGATTTTTCCTGCCAAAGTGCATAACCTCACACTTTCCAGTATTGTATTCCATCTGCCAAATCTCTGCCCACTTACTTAGCCTGTCTATGTCCCTTTGCAGGTTTTTTATGTCCTCCTCACTCACTACTTTCCATCCCATCTTTTATCATCTGCAAACTTTGATATGTTACACTCGGTCCCCTCCTCCAAATCGTTAATATAGATTGTAAAGAGTTGGGGACCCAGCACTGACCCCTGTGGAACACCACTAGTTACTGATTGCCAGTCTGAGAACGAACCATTTATCCCAACTCTCTGCTTTCTGTTAGAGAGCCAATCCTCCACCCATGCCAGAATATTACCCCCAATCCCGTGATTTTTCATCTTGAGCAATTAATCTTTTGTGCGGCACCTTGTCAAATGCCTTTTGGAAGTCTAAATACACTACGTCCACTGGTTCCCCTTTATCCACCCTGTATGTTACTTCCTCAAAGAACTCAAGCAAATTTGTCAAACATGACTTCCCCTTCATAAAACCATGCTGAGTTTGTCCTATTAAATTATGTTTATCCAAATGTCCCGTTACTGTCACCTTAATAATGGACTCTAACATTTTACCAACCACAGATGTTAGGCTAACCGGTCAATAGTTTCCAGCCTTCTGCCTACTACCCTTTTTAAATAAGGGTATTACATTAGCAGTTTTCCAATCTGCCAGGACCTTTGCTGAGTCCAGGGAGTTTTGGAAAATTATTACCAATGCATCCACAATCCCGAACGCCACTTCCCTCAAGACCCTAGGATGTAAGCCATCAGGTCCAGGGGATTTATCTGCCTTGAGTCCCATTATTTTACCGAGTACCACTTCCTTAGTGATTTTGATCGTGTTTAGCTCCTCACCCCCTAGAGCCCCCTGTTTGTCCAGTGTTGGGATATTCTTAGTGTCCTCTACCGTAAAGAGTGATACAAAATATTTGTTCAGCGTTTTTGCCATCTCTATGTTTCCCACCATTAATTTCCCAGTCTCATCCTCTAAGGGACCAACATTTAATTTAACCACCCTTTTCCTTTTTATAACTATAAAAACTTTTGCTATCTGTTTTTATATTTTTTGCTAATTTACTTTCATAATCTATCTTCTCTTTCTTAATCAATCTTTTAGTTATTTTTTGCTGTCTTTTAAAGACTTCCCAATCTTCTATCCTCCCACTAGATTTGGCTACCTTATATGCCCTTGTTTTTAGTTGGATACTATCCTCAATTACTTTACTTAGTCATGGATGGCTATCTTTTCTTTTACACCCTTTTTTCCTCAGTGGACTATATATTTTTTTGGAAGTTGTAAAATAACTCCTTAAATGTACACCACTGATCATGTACCATCTTACCCTTTAATCTATTTTCCCAGTCCACTCTAATCAATTCCGCTCTCATACCTTCATAGTCTCCTTTATTCAAGCTCAGCACGCTTGTTTGAGTTCCAACCTTCTCACCCTCTAATTGAATATGGAATTCAACCATGTTATGGTCACTCATTCCAAGGGGATCCTTTACTAGGACATTTTTAATTAATCCTGTCTCATTACACAGGACCAAATCTAAGGTTGCTTGCCCCCTGGTCGGTTCAGTTACATACTGCTCAAGAAAACCATCCCTAATACACTCAATGGACTCATCCTCAAGGCTGCCCTGCCCAATTTGATTTGTCCAGTTAAAATTCCCCATAATTATAGCTGTTCCCTTATTACAAGCCTCAACTATTTCCTGATTAATACGCCGTCCAGCAGAGTTGCAACTGTTCGGAGGCCTATAGAGTACGCCCACTAGTGTTTTTTTCCCCTTATTATTCCTTATCTCCACCCAAACTGTTTCACTATCCTGCTCCTTTGACCCAATATCATTTCTCTGTATTATAGTGATTCCTTCCTTTATTAACATAGCCACCCCACCTCCCCTCCCTTCCCTTCTTGCCTGTCCTTCCTGATTGTTAAATAACCTGGTATGTTTAATTCCCAGTCATGGTCACCCTGCAGCCATGTTTCTGTAATGGCCACAAGATCATACCCATATGTAGTTATTTGTGCCGTTAACTCATTCATTTTGTTACGAATGTTACGTGCATTCAGATAAAGAACTTTCCAATATGTTTTGTGACACTTAGTTCCTGTTTTTACCCCTTTTAGTACTTTACCTTTTACTCCATACCTTCTGTCCCTTCCTGACACGTTCTGTTTTTTAATTCCCCTATGACCTTCTCCGTTGTCATTTTTATTATTTGCTCTCTAGAAACCTCCCCCCCCACTGGTTAGTTTAAAGTCCTCTCTACAGCCCTAGTTATATGATCCGCCAGGACTCTAGTCCCAGCACTGGCCAAGTGGAGTCCATCCCAACAGAACAGCTCCCTCCTGTCCCAGTACTGGTGCCAGTGTCCCAAGAAGCAAAACCCATTTCTCCCACACCAGTCTTTGAGCTACGCATTTAACTCTCTGATTTTATTTATCCTAGCCAAATTCGCTCGTGGCTCAGGTAATAACCTTGAGGTTCTGTTTTTTAATTTGACACCTAGCTGCTCATACTTCTCTAACAGAACCATCTTCCTTGTCCTATCTACGTCGTTTGTACCAACATGGACCTGGATGTGATTAAAGGCATCGGAAACAGTGGAATCGACCCACCGCAGTCACAATGTGGACACTCTGGTGTGTCAGCGGGTGGGATACACCAGGGAATCCCTTTCCACACACTGAGGTTGACTCTAATGATTGGGAGTCCCAGGGTTTCGGATACCAGATAATCAAGCTCACAAGAACACAAATTGTCTCTCCAGACTTTATTAAGAGCGCTGCATAACACAGATCGGGTGATAATTCCCTCAATCTGGAGAATAGAAGTACAGTGGATTCGCGCGCGATCTTCTTGAGTCTGTTCCAACTGACAACGGCTTAAGTGGCCTGTTCTTATACACAAGCTTGGTTACCGCTCAGGAAATGGGATTGTTTGGACCTGTCTGTTGACCGCCTCCTGAACTCCTGCTAACTCAGGGAATTTAGTCCATCTGTGACCAGACTATAACCACAAGCCCGTCTGGTTATCACACCTATACGGTCCGTGAGGTTATTTTCAGATTCACACCCAGACGTTGTGCCTTCACTTGTCTGGCACTTCATCCCATAACATGGGTACAGGGGCTCAGTAATGTTTCATTCATCAGAAAAAGACAAAGTACAACAACATACTGGGCAGCTTAACAGAATCTCTGCATTTTTATGGGGCCATAAATATAAAAGTCACTAATAAATCCAGTGGGGAATTCAGGAGAAATGTCTTTACCCAGAGAATGGTGAGAATGGGGAACTCACTACAAGGAGTAGTTGAGGTGAACAGCACAGATGGATTTATGGGGAATCCACACAAGGGAGAAAGCAATGGGAGGATGTGTTGATCGGGTTAATTGAAGTCGGGTGGGTGTGGGGCATAAACACCGGCATGGACCAGTTGGGCCGAATGGCCTGTTTCTGTGCTGTACATTCTATGTAACACCATGAACTGTCAAAAGAAGGGAATCATCAGCACAACAGTCTTAAAGATTAAACAGCAGTACAAGAATTTATAAAACATTCATCCATTCCATGTTCATGTCACCCCAGCTGTCTGCAGGGCCCTGCGCTATAGAACAGTGTGAACTCGCTGGTGTGTCAGCAGGTGGGATGACCGAGTGAATCCCTTCCCACACACGGAGCAGGTGAACGGCCTCTTTCCTGCTCTCTCCAGCTGGTGTCCCTTCAGCTCCTGGGACATATGAAATCTTTTCCCACAGTCGGAATGTTTCACCGGCCTCTCCCCACTGTGAACTCGCTGGTGTGCCAGTAGATTCGAGGACCGAGTGAATCTCTTCCCACACACGGAGCAGGTGAACGGTCTCTCCCCGGTGTGAACTCGCTGGTGTCCGCTCAGATTCCTGGAGCATTTAAAGCTCATCCCACAGACAGAACATGTAAATGGTCTCTGATCAGAGTGAACTCGCTGGTGTTGCTTCAGATCCCCAGAGGTTTTAAAGCTCATCCCACAGACAAAACATTTAAATGGTCTCTCCCCAGTGTGAACTCGCTGGTGTTGCTTCAGATCCTCAGTGGTTTTAAAGCTCTTCCCACAGTCAGAACATTTAAATAGTCTCTCATCAGTGTGAACTCGCTGGTGTCGCAACAGGTTGGATGACTGAGTGAATCCCTTCCCACACACGGAGCAGGTGAACGGCCTCTTTCCTGCTGTCTCCAGCTGGTGTCCCTTCAGCTCCTGGGACCTTCTAAAGCTTTTCCCACAGTCAGAATGTTTCACCGGCCTCTCCCCAGTGTGAACTCGCTGGTGTGCCAGCAGATTCGAGGACCGAGTGAATCTCTTCCCACACACGGAGCAGGTGAACAGAATCTCTCCTGCTCTCTTCAGCTGGTGTCTCTTCAGATCCTGGGACCTTTTAAATCTCTTCCCACAGTCAGAACATTTAATCGGTCTCTCATCACTGTGAACAAGCTGGTGTCTCAGGAGGGTGGCAGAATGAGAGAATCGCTTCAAAAATACGGAGCAGGTCAACGGTCTCTCATCGGTGTGGACAAGCTGGTGTCTCAGCAGCACAGATGGTGCAATTAATCCCTTCCCACACACGGAGTGGGTTAAAGGTCTCTCCCTAGTGTGAATTTGCTGGTGTATCATCGGAGCGGATGACTGAGTGAATCCCTTCCACACACGGGGCCGGTGAACGGGCTCTCCCCAGTGTGTAGCCACTGGTGTCTCTTTGGGTACTTGTAGATTTTGAAGCTCTTCCCACACTCAGAACATTTAAAAGGTCTCTCATCAGTGTGAACTCTCTGGGGTGCCAGCAGATTGGAGGAACGACTGAATCAGGTCCTGAGGAATCGAGTGACTCTGTCTGTTCTTGACGTGATGTTTGGTCTGAGCTTCCTGTCTGTAAATGCTCCACTTCTAAAACCCTGTGAAAGGAGTGTAGATAAAATTCAATACAGAAAAGTGTGAGCTGATACATTTTGCTCGGATGAGGAGAGAAAATACCTGCTAAATGGTACAATTTTAAAGTGGGTGCTACAAGGGAGCTTGTGCTCAATTCTTTAAAGGTGGCAGGACAGGTTAACAAAGCAGTTAATAAAGCTCATGGGGTCCTAGGCTTTATAAATAGAGGCAGAGAGTACAAAAGCCAGGAAGTTATGCTAAACCTTTATAAAACACGAGTTCAGCCCCAGGGCAATACTGTGTCCAATTCTGGGCAGCACACTTTAGGAAGAATGTGAAGGCTTTGGAGAGGGTGCCGAGATATTTACTAGAATGGTTCCAGGGATGAGGGATGACAGTTCCGTGGATAGACTGGAGAAGCTGGGGTTGTTCTCCTGAGAGCAGAGAAGGCCAAGATGAGATTTGATAGGCGGTAAAAATCATGAAGGGTTTAAATAGTAAATAAAGAGAAACTGTTTCCAATGGCGGAAGGTCCAATCACAAGAGGGCTCGGATTGAAGGTGATTGGTCAAAGAACCAGAGGCGACGGGAGGAAAAACTTTTCTTCTGCAACGGGTGGTTCGGATTTGGAATGCACTGCCTGATAGGGCAGTCAATACAGATTCAACAGTAACACAAAAAGTTAGCATGTAGGTACAGCAAGGAATTAGGGAGGCTCATGGAATGTTGGCCTTTATTGCCAGGGGGATGGAGTATAACAGTAGGGAAGTCTTGCTACAACTGTACAGGGCGCTGGTGAGACCACACCTGGAGTACTGCACACAGTTGTGGTCTCCATATTTAAGGAAGGATGTACTTGGATTGGAGGCAGTTCAGAGAAGGTTCACTAGGTTGATTCCTGGGATGAAGGGGTTGACGTATGAGGAAAGGTTGAGCAGGTTGGGCCTATACTCATTGGAGTTTAGAAGAATGGGAGGTGATCTGATTGAAACATATAAGATTCTGAGGGGGATTTATCCGGCGGCCCACACTGCGCCTGCACAGGACACACACCGGCCGTGCTGTGATCGCTGCTCTCTCCTTCCACGTGCAGAAGCTGATGATGTTCAGGTCCCGATGAATAGAGCGACTCGGTCAGATCATGGTCTGAGCTTCCTGTCTGTAAATGCTCCGCTTCAAAAACCCTGTAAAAGGAGTGTAGAAAGGGGGTAAGAGGGAGAATGTTGTCTCGTGTCGCCCTTTCCCAGCCCAGGGGCAGTGAAGCTGATTTTCAGGCCCCAGCTGCTGCACAGGTTGGTTGAAAGGATCAACAGTAATGGCGGCTGCAATCCCCACAAACCCCGGCACTCCAGAAAGCACTCCGGCCGCTGCGCTGAGTTGTGACTGACACCGCGCTTGCGCCCCATGGCCGTGCCCTCTCCTGCTCCACAGGCGCCCGCACCGCGCATGCTCAGCACACACCCTGGGCCCCTGTCAATCATCCACCCCCACGCCTGCGCGCTGGGCCCCTGAACTCCAGGCTGCCGCGCGGGGCTTTCTTTGTAAAGTCGGTGCTGGTTAAGAGCTGCAATCAGTGAGGGAAACATAGAAACATAGAAGATAGGAGCAGGAGTAGGACATTCGGCCCCTCGAGCCTGTTCCGCCACTTAATGAGATCATGGCTGATCATCCAAATTCTAGTCCAACAGCTTTATTTGGAGCGGGATTTGAACCCACAACCTACTGACTCTGCTATCCACTGAGCCACAGCAGACTCCAGTCTTTTACACAGTTTCATCATAACTTCCTTGCTTTTGCACTCTACGCCTCTCCTAAAGCAGGGGAGTTATGGTGAATTGTTAAACAGTTTATTTTGCAGAGTGACCCAGGCTGTCTGTAGGAAACAATTGTGCATTTGAAAGCAGCTTGTATTGTGAAGCTTGTGCCCCTTTGCCAGGCCCGCTGCCTGCGGCCCCTCTCCCAGATTCCAGCCCCAGCTCTGTGCTGACTGAGCTGCTCTCACCTGGGGACAGCGCGTCACAATCGGCCCCAGCGCACCTGAGCTGGAGAGGAGGCCCCGCCCCCTTGCCGCGCCGCCATTGGTTGAAGGACCAGGCCGCCCAGTTCAGTCCTCCCACCTCAGCCCTCTTCCTATTGGTCAGCGCTCCCGTCAGTCAGAATCACATTGCTCCGGCTCACTCCGCCACCCCGCGCGGTTCAATCCGCTCCGTTCGGCGTCCACGGAGGTCCCGCCCGCCCGACTCTCATGTTTGGTTTTTCTGGTATTTCACTTTACAATCTCGCTCTCCGCTACCCCCCCTCACCTCGATTTAAATCGATTCCCCAACACTTGACTTTACCCCGGCCGCTGATTCTGTCTCTTCCCCGGGCCCGGCCTTCCGTTTGCTCCCCGGAGGCCCCGCGCAGGCGCACTGGCAGGGGAAGGGAGGGTGATTGACAGGTGACGATTGATAGAAGCGCCTGCCCGCGCAGTGATTGGTGCAGGGAAGGCAAGTGGGCGTGTCCGGGCCCCGGGCCCACGTGGGGGAGTCAAAGGCTGGCTGGAGCGCATGCGCAGCCCGCCTCGCACCGTTGGGAAGCTTTTCAAATATTTCTTTTTGCGAAACAAATTGAAAACACTCATTAATTCCCCCAACCTCCTCCCCTCTAAAGTGCGATTATTATTATTTTTGTTTTTCCTCATTTGTGTGGGGCGTTGCGTGCTGGCGTCAGCGCGTAATCGGAGGGGGGTTGATTGACGCGAGGCGCCCGCCAATCAGGAGCGAGGAAAACGCTGGGAGGACCGGGTGGGCTGACGGTCCTCCAACCAATGGCGGCGCGGGAGGGAGGGGGGCGGGACCTCGGTTGGCTGCAGGCCGCTTTCCTGCTTTCATTGTCTGCAGGAGCTGTTAAAGGGAAGGGGAGGAGAGGGTGGAAAAAACCCAGATTGTGAGTGTTTATTCCTTTGCATTACCTTTATTGCAAGGCTATTCATCAATTGCATTAATTTAAAAATAAGTGAACCTTTTCTCTTTTTGACTTTTATCCAGAACAAAGAGCCCTGGTGCTGTGAACATTTTGGTGGGCAGCCACTTTTAAAGGGACAAAGACCAGCATTCTTCCTCGTCTCTCTCTCTTGTGAGTATTTGTGGTGGGTCAGAGGGTCGGGGGGTGAGTCAAAGGGGACTGCGGCCCCTTTTCCAAGAAAATTAGTGCTTGGCCATTTAAAGGGGAATGGGTGGCCCCCAGGTATTTAAAGGGGCAGTGCCTCTCTCTTTCTGTATCATGTAAGAGCAGGGAGGTTCTGCTTGAACTGTACAAAACACCAGTTAGGCCACCGCGTGCAGTTCTGGTCGTCCCCATTGCAGGAAAGATGTGACTGTGCTCCAGACGGGAGATTTACGAGGATGTTGCCAGGACTAGAGAATTTCAGCTACAAGGAAAGATTGAATAAATAGAAACATAGAAGATAGGAGCAGGAGTAGGCCATTCGGCCCCTCGAGCCTGCTCCGCCATTTAATGCGATCATGGCTGATCATCCAAATTCAGTACCCTGTCCCTGCCTTCTCCCCATATCCCTTGATCCCTTTAGCATTAAGAAATATATCTAACTCCTTCTTGAATATATTTAATGAATTGGCCTCTACTGCCTTCTGTGGTAGAGAATTCCACAGGTTCACCACTCTCTGGGGGAAGAAATTCCTCCTCATCTCTGTCCTAAATGGCTTACCCCTTATCCTTAGACTGTGACTCCTGCTTCTGAACTCCCCCGCCATCGGGAACATCCTTCCAGCATCTAGTCTGTCCAGTCCTGTTAGAATTTTATAAGTTTCAATGAGATCCCCTCTCATTCTAAACTCCAGCGAGTTTAAGCCCAATCGACCTAATCTCTCCTCATACGTCAGTGCCTCTCTCTTTCTCTGTATCATGTAAGAGCAGGGAGGTTATGCTTGAATGTTTGGACCAAGGCTGTAATGAGGTCAGGAGCTGAGTGGCCCTGGCGGAACCCAAACTGGGCGTCAGTTAGCAGGTTATTGCTGAGTAAGTGCGGCTTGATAGCACTGTCGACGACACCTTCCATCACTTTGCTGATGATTGAGAGTAGACTGATGGGACGGTAATTGGCCGGGTCGGATTTGTCCTGCTTTTTGTAGACAGGACATACTTGGGCAATTTTCCACATTGCCGGGTAGATGCCAGTGATGTTGCCAGGACTAGAGAATTTCAGCTACAAGGAAAGATTGAATACATAGAAACATAGAAGATAATCTACATCCTAGGGTACTTAAGGAAGTGGCCCTAGAAATAGTAGATGCATTGCTGGTCATCTTCCAAAATTCGATAGACTCTGGAACAGTACCCATGAATTGGCGGGTAGCTAGTGTTACCCCACTGTTCAAAAAAGGTGGTAGAGAGAGAACGGGAAATTATACACCAGTAAGCCTGACATCGGTAGTGGGGAAAATGCTAGATGTAATAGCAGAGCACTTGGAAAACAGTGACCGGATCGGACAAAGTCAACATGGATTTACAAAAGGTAAATCGTGCTTGACTAATCTGCTGGAATTTTTTTAGGATGTAACTGGTAAAATAGATAAGGGAGAACCAGTGGATGTGGTGTATTTGGACTTTCAAAAGGCTTTCGATAAGGTCCCGCATAAGAGATAGAAACATAGAAGAACATAGAAGCACGGTGGCATAGTGGTTAGCACTGTTGCCTCACAGCGCCAGGGACCCGGGTTCGAATCTGGCCTCGGGCGACTGTCTGTGTGGAGTTTGCACATTCTCCCCGTGTTTGCGTGGGTTTCCTCCGGGTGCTCCGGTTTCCTCCCACAGTCCAAAGATGTGCAGGTTAGGTTGATTGGCTATGATAAATTGACCCTTAGTGTTAGGGGGATTAAATACGTGGGGTTACGGGGATAGGGTGGGATATGTGTTGGTGTAGGGGTTACGGGATCGGGTGGGATATGTGTCGGTGCAGGCTCGATGGGCCGAAATGGCCTCTATCTGCACTGTGGGGTTTCTGTGATTCTGTGATAGGAGCAGGAGTAGGCCATTCGGCCCCTCGAGCCTGCTCCCCCATTCAATGCGATCACTGCTGATCATCCAAGTTCAGTACCCTGTCCCTGCCTTCTCATTTCTGTCCTAAAAGGCCTACCCCTTATCCTTAGACTATGACCCCTGGTTCTGGACTCCCGACCATCGGGAACAACCTCCCTGCATCTAGTCTGTCCAGTCCTGCCAGAATTTTATAAGTTTCAATGAGATCCACTCTCATTCTTCTAAACTCCAGTGAATATAAGCCCAATCGACCCAATCTCTCCTCACACGTCATTCCTGCCATCCCAGGTATCAGCCTGGTGAATCTTCGCTGAACTCCTTCCATGGCAAGAATATCCTTCCTCAGATAAGGCAACCAAAACTGCACACAATACTCAAGATGTGGTCTTACCAAGGCCCTGTACAACTGCAGCAAGACATCCTTGTTCCTGTACTCAAACCCTCTCGCTATGAAGGCCAGCATACCATTTGCCTTCTTAACCGCCTGCTGCACCTGCATGCTTACCTTCAGTGACTGGTGCACAAGGACATCCAGGTCTCGTTGCACTTCCCCTTCTCCCAATCTATTGCCATTCAAATAATAATCTGCCTTCTGGCTTTTGACACCAAAGTGGATAATCTCACATTTATCCACGTTATATTGCATCTGCCATGCTTCTGCCCAATCACCCAACTTGTCCAAATCATCCTGTAGTTTCTCGGCATCCTCCTCACAGCTCACACGCCCACCCAGCTTTGTGTCATCTGCAAATTTGGAGATATTACATCTAGTTCCCTTGTCTAGATCATTAATATATATTGTGAATAGCTGGGGTCCAAGGACCGATCCCTGTGGTACCCCACAAGTCACTGCCTGCCACTCGGAAAAAGACCCGTTTATTCCACCTCTTTGCTTTCTATCTGCCAACCAGTTCTCTATCCAAGTCAATACCTTGCCCCCAATCCCATGTGCCTTAACTTTACACGCTAATCTCTTATGTGGGACCTTATCGAAAGCCTTCTGAAAGTCCAAATACACCACATCCACTGGTTCTCCCTTATCTTTTTTACTAGTTACATCCTCAAAAAATTCCAGTAGATTAGTCAAGTATGATTTACCTTTTGTAAATCCATGTTGACTTTGTCCGATCCTGTCACTGTTTTCCAAGTGCTCTGCTATTACATCTTTTATAATGGACTCTAGCATTTTCCCCACTACCGATGTCAGGCTTACCGGTCTGTAATTCCCGTTTTCTCTCTACCACCTTTTTTGAACAGTGGGGTAACATTAGCTACCCTCCGATCCATGGGTACTGTTCCAGCTTCCATCGAATGTTGGAAGATGACCAGCAATGCATCTACTATTTCTAGGGCCACTTCCTTAAGTACCCTAGCATGTAGATTATCAGGCCCTGGGGATTTATCGGCCTTCAATCCCATCAATTTCCCTAACACCATTTCCCTACTAATACTGATTTCTTTCAGTTCCCCCCTTTCATCAGACCCTATGTTCCCCGACATTTCTGGGAGGTTATTTGTGTCCTCCTTTGTGAAGACAGAACCAAAATATGTATTTAATTGGTCGGCCATTTCTTTGTGCCCCATTATAAATCCCCTGATTCTGACTGCAAGGGACCTACGCTTGACTTCACCAATCTTTTTCTCTTCACATATCTATAAAAGCTTTTACAGTCAGTTTTTATGTTCCCTGCAAGCTTACACTCATACTCTATTTTCCCTTTCTTAATTAATCCCTTTGTCCCCCTTTGAATCCTAAACTGCTCCCAATCCTCTGGATTACTGCTTTTTCTGGCCAATTTATATGTCATAGAGTTATACAGCACAGAAAGAGGCCCTTCGGCCCATCGCGTCCATGCCGGCCATCAAGCCCTGTCTAATCTAATCCCATTTTCCAGCACTTGGTCTGTAGCCTTGTATGCTATGGCATTTCAAGTGCTCATCCAAATGCTTCTTGAATGTTGTGAGGGTTCCTGCCTCTACCACCCTTTCAGGCAGTGAGTTCCAGATTCCAACCACCCTCTGGGTGAAAAAGTTTTTCCTCAAATCCCCTCTAAACCTCCTGCCCCTTACCTTGAAACTATGCCCCCTGGTTATTGACCCCTCTACTAAGGGGAAAAGTTCCTTTCTATCTACCCTATCTATGCCCCTCATAATTTTGTACACCTCAATCAGGTCCCCCCTCAGCCTTCTCTGCTCCAACGAAAACAACCCCAGCCTGTCCAGTCTCTCTTCATAGCTGAAGTGCTCCAGCCCAGGTAACATCCTGGTAAATCTCCCTGCACCCCCTCCAATGCAATCACATCCTTCCTATAGTGTGGCAACCAGAACTGCACACAGTACTCCAGCTGTGGCCTTACCAGTGTTTTGTATAGCTCTATCATAACCTCCCTGCTCTTATATTCTATGCCTCGGCTAATGAAGGCAAGTATCCCATATGCCTTTTTAACCACCTTATTCACCTGTTCTGCTGCCTTCCGGGATCTATGTACATGCACACCAAGGTCCCTTTGATCCTCTGTCTGTCCTAGGGTCTTACCATTCATTGTGTATTCCCTTGCCTTGTTAGTCCCTCCAAAATGCGTCACCTCACACTTTTCAGGGTTAAATTCCATTTGCCACTGTTCCGCCCATCTGACCAACCCATCTATATCGTCCTGTAGCCTGAGGCTACCCTCCTTGCTATTTACCACCCCAGCAATTTTCGTGGCATCTGCAAACTTACTGATCATACCTTTTACATTCACATCCAAATCATTAATGTAGACCACAAACAGCAAGGGACCCAGCACCGATCCCTGCGGTACCCCACTGGACACAGGTTTCCAGTCACAAAAACAACCTTCGACCATCACCCTCTGCCTTCTGCCACTAAGCCAGTTTTGGATCCAATGTGCCAAGGCACCCTGGATCCCATGGGCTCTTAAAGTCCTGCACAGAAGACTGGTCAGGAAGGTATCAAAAGCCTTACTGAAATCCATGTAAACCACATCCACTGCACTACCCTCATCCACACACCTAGTCACCCCCTTGAAAAATTCAATCAAATTGGTCAGACATGATCTTCCCTTGACAAAGCCATGCTGGCTATCCCTAATTATTCCTTGCCTCTCCAAGTGGAGACTAATTCTGTCCCTCAGAATTTTTTCCAATAATTTCCCTACCACTGATGTTAGGCTCACTGGCCTGTAATTCCCTGGTTTAACCCTACTACCCTTCTTGAATAATGGTACTACGTTAGCTGTTCTCCAGTCCTCTGGCACATCCCCTGTGGCCAGAGAGGTTCTGAAAATTTGTGTCAAACCCCTGCAATCTCCTCCTTTGCCTCACATAGCAGCCTGGAATATATCTCGTCCGGGCCTATGTCCTCTCCTTGGATCTTATGCTATCCCTTATTTCCCTCATTAGCCACGGTTGAGTCACCTTTTTTGTTTTATTTTTATGCCAAACTGGGATGAACAAATTCTGTAGTTCATCCGTGCGGTCTTTGAATATTTGCCATTGTCCATCCACCGTCAACCCTTTCAGTGACATTCCCCAACCAATCCTACCCAACTCGCGCCTCAGACCATCGTAGTTTCCTTTATTTAAATTCGGGACCCTTGTCTCTGAGTCAACTACTTCATTCTCCATCTTAATGAAGAATTCGATCATATTATGATTGCTCCGACCCAAAGGGCCTCGTACAACAAGATTGCTAATTAATCCTTTCTCGTTACATAATACCCAGTCTAAGAGAATGATTCCAGGGATGAGGGACTTCAGTTACATTGATAGACTGGAGAAGCTGGGGTTGTTCTCCTTGGAGCAGGGAAGATTGAGAGGAGATTTGATAGAGGTGTTCAAAATCAAGAGGGGTCTGGACAGAGTAGATAGAGAGAAACTCTTCCAATTGGCAGAGGGGTCGAGAACCAGAGGACACAGATTTAAGGTGATTGACAAAAGAACCAAAGGCGACATGAGGAAAAACTTTTTGACGCAGCGAGTGGTTAGGATCTGGAATGCACTGCCTGAAAGGGTGGTGGAGGCAGATTCAATCACCGCTTTCAAAAGGGAATTGGATAAGTACCTGAAAGAGAAATATTGCAGGACTTCAGATTCCTGGGGCAGGAGGGACCAGTTCTGGGGCAGGAGGGACCTGTCCAAGGTGGACGGGTTGCACCTCAACAGAGCTGGGACCAATGTCCTCATGGGACGGTTAACTAGTGCTGTGGGGGAGGGTTTAAATTAATTAGACAGGGGGATGGGCACCAGGATGAAACATTAGAGAGGAGAAACAAGGTGAAGAGAGGACTGGGAGAGACAAGTAGCACTAGAGGGACAGAATTACTGGTCATCTTCCAAAATTCGATAGACTCTGGAACAGTTCCCATGGATTGGAGGGTAGCTAATGTTACCCCACTATTCAAAAAAGGTGGTTGAGAGAAAATGGGGAATTATAGACCGGTAAGCCTGACATTGGTAGTGGGGAAAATGCTAGAGTCCATTATAAAAGATGTAATAGCAGAGCACTTGGAAAACAGTGACAGGATCGGACAAAGTCAACATGGATTTACAAAAGGTAAATCGTGCTTGACTAATCTGGAATTTTTTGAGGATGTAACTCGTAAACTAGATAAGGGAGAACCAGTGGATGTGGTGTATTTGGACTTTCAGAAGGCTTTCGATAAGGTCACGCATAAGAGATTAGCGTGTAAAGTTAAGGCACATGGGATTGGGGGCAAGGTACTGACTTGGATGGAGAACTGGTTGGCAGACAGGAAGCAAAGAGTTGGAATAAATGGCTCTTTTTCCGAGTGGCAGGCAGTGACTAGTGGGGTACCACAGGGATCGGTCCTTGGACCCCAGCTATTCACAATATATATAAATGATCTAGACGAGGGAACTAGATGTAATATCTCCAAGTTTGCAGACGACACAAAGCTGGGTGGGCGTGTGTGCTGTGAGGAGGATGCCGAGAAACTCCAGTATGATTTGGACAGGTTGGGTGATTGGTCAGAAGCATGGCAGATGCAGTATAATGTGGATAAATGCGAGGTTATCCACTTTGGTGGCAAAAACAGGAAGGCAGATTATTATCTGAATGGCAATAGGTTGGGAGAAGGGGAAGTGCAACAAGACCTGGGTGTCCTTGTGCACCAGTCGCTGAAGGTAAGCATGCAGGTGCAGCAGGCGGTTGAGAAGGCAAATGGTATGTTGGCCTTCATAGCGAGAGGGTTCGAGTACAAGAACAAGGATGTCTTGCTGCAGTTGTACAGGGCCTTGGTGAGACCACCCCTTAAGTATTGAATATTGAAACTTATAAAATTCTGACAGGACTGGACAGACTAGATGCAGGAAGGATGTTCCCGATGGCCGGGGAGTCCAGAACCAGGGGTCACAGTCTAAGGATAAGGGGTAGGCCATTTAGGACAGAAATTAGGAGGAATTTCTTCACCCAGAGAGTGGTGAACCTGTGGAATTCTCTACCATAGAAGGCAGTGGAGGCCAATACATTAAATATATTCAAGAAGGAGTTGGATGTATTTCTTAAGGCTAAAGGGATCAAGGGATATGGGGAGAAGGCAGGGACAGGGTACTGAATTTGGATGATCAGCCATGATCTCATTGAATGGCGGAGCAGGCTCGAGGGGCCGAATGGCCTACTCGTGCTCCTATCTTCTATGTTTCTATGATCCCCAGGACCAGGCCCCTATGGGGAATAGGTATGCAGATCTAGGCGCAAAACTAGCTGCGGAAGAAATGCAACCAGAGGACGCGTTCAAAAACGAAATAAATATGGTCATGATAGTCAGTGGGGTACAGGAAGTGAATATTATGGAGCTGCAAGAAAATACTAGTAAAGAGCAAAAGGAGAAATGGAGACAAGCTGGCGCGCAATTACAAGATAGAATTTGGAAATGGGGCCCACGTAACCAGGTGGTGGCACCGGAATGTTGTAGACAACAACTGATGGCGCTATACCATGGTGTAACACATACTGGCAGAAGTAACATGTTGCACCTACTGACACAGTACTGGTGGTGGCCAAAGATAGGTTGGGAAGTAGCGAAATATTGCCACCGCTGTATAATATGCGCAAGAATAATGCAGGACAGAGATGTAGAGTTAGAGTAGCAAACCAACCCAGGCCCCAAGGACCCTGGTGTTGTGTATGTACCTTTAAGAGAGAACTGATTTTATACTGTAGTACTGGCAGTGTCCACACCTGTATAGAAAGCCATAGCAGGCTTCTGTACTTTCAGTTTAAGCTTACCCTCTGTTCAGTAAATACCTGTTATTATTGTTCTCCTGCAGTCCGTGTATTATTGATACTCGGACACTACACTGGCGACGAGCAGGTTCGAACTCACCTGCAGTACTGCATCACCTCACGGGGATCTTTCCCTGAAAAGAAGCTTCTTGGAAGTCGAAGTCAGAGCAATGGGCGTCGACCGCGGGCAACCGCCCAAGGATCCATCGGAGTTCGGAGAATTGCAGGGGAGGCTGTGGAGAGCTGGGCTTGACTCCCCAGTCGAGGTGTTCCAGCAAATCGTGCTGGTAGCAGGTAGTGCGCTGACCCTTCCGGACTGCAGCGGGCTCGAGCTCGATCGAGCGGCTCTCCAAAGGGGCCGTGCAGCGTCGTCGGGAGGAAAAGAGAGAGAGAGAGAGAGGGTGGAGCGCACAGGGCGCGGTCGGTGCTCAAGAACCGGGCAGCGTAGAGAAAATAAAACGAGGGGAAGGAAAAGTGAGACGCGCCGAAGCCGCGGGTCGCCGCCATTACCCTGTAGAACGCTAGGAGCAGTGTGGCAGCAAGGGGAAGAAGGAAAAGCGCGGGAGGCGCCATTTTATTCCATTGGGGAAGAAGGAAAAGCGCGGGAGGCGCCATTTTAATCCATTGGGGAAGAAGAAAAAGAGCGGGAGGCACCATTTTAAACCACCCAAGATGCCGAAGAGTGGCAGCATCACTGTTTTCGACAACGAGGTAGAAGACTGGACTGCGTATGTGGAAAGAATTGAAGTGTACTGCAAGGCAAATGAGGTGACCGATGGAAAGAAGGCGTCGGTATTATTAAATTTGATGGGCGCGAGAACGTACGGCCTATTGCGGAATTTAATTACCCCAGCTAAACCAATGGAGAAAAGTTTTGAACAGATTGTTAATATCTTACAGGAACACCTAAACCCTACACCGCTGCTGATAGCAGAAAGATTCAAGTTCCATAAAAGAAACCAGCACAAAGATGAGAGCAATGCTGACTATCTTACGGAACTACGCAAGTTATCGAAGCACTGCCAGTTCGGAGCAGGACTGGCAGACACCTTGCGGGATAAGTTTGTCTGCGGGCTCCAGAGTAAAGGAACCCAGAAACGACTACTTTCGGAAAAGGACCTGACGCTAGAACAGGCTTTCAGCGTGGCAGTATCCTACGAAGCAGCAGCACGGGGAGCTGCGGAAATACAACAGAAACCACAAGAATACAGCGCTAACGAAATGGCGTATGGAGCAGAAAAGTGCTATCGCTGCGGCAGAACAACCCATGATCAGAAGGACTGCTGGTTTAAGGACAAAGTATGCAGGCAATGTGGGAAAATGGGACACATAGCAAGAGTCTGCAGGTCGGGAAAGAAAACCAACACTAAAAGAACTACTAAGGAAAAGTACAAGAAAGTAAAAAAAATGACAGACAGTAGTTCAGATGATCAGGAGAGTGATAATGACTCCGGGAACAGGAGACTAAGTTGTCTAAAGTTACACAACGTGATCGCAAAAGAGGATCACCGAACCATTTGGGTCACCCTCATGATAGCAGGGTTCCAAATAAAGATGGAATTGGACACAGGATCAGCCCTAACTGTCATGAATCGACGAGACTATGAGCAGCTATTCTCACACATAAGAACATAAGAAATAGGAGCAGGAGTAGGCCATTCGGCCCCTCGAGCCTGCTCCGCCATTCAATAAGATCATGGCTGATCTGATCCTAACTGCCAATCTACTATCACAGAACCATCTCCTGAATCTAACAGAATTAGACACACGAAATAGGAGCAGGATCAGGCTACACGGCCCCTGGGCCCGCTCCGCTACCCACAGGGCCATGTCCGATCCGAACCTAGACTCATGTCCAAATTCCTGCCCGCTCCCCGTAACCCTTAATTCCCTTTACTTCTAGGAAACTGTCTATTTCTGTTTTAAATTTATGTAATGATGTAGCTTCTACAGCTTTTTGGGGCAGCATATTCCATGGACCTACCACCCTCTGAGTGAAGTAGTTCCTCCTCATCTCAGTTTTGAAAGAGCAGCCCCTTATTCTAAGACTATGCCCCCTAGTTCTAGTTTCACCCATCATCGGGAACATCCTCCCCGCATCCACCCGATTCAACCCCTTCACAATCTTATGTTTCAATAAGATCGCCTCTCATTCTTCTGAACTCCAATGAGCAGAGTCCCAACCTACTCAACCTCTCCTCATAGGTCCATCCCCTCATCCCCGGGATTAACCGAGTGAACCTTCTTTGTACTGACTCGAGAGCAAGTATGTCTTTTCTTAAGTATGGACACCAAAACTGTACGCAGTATTCCAGGTGCGGTCTCACCAATACCTTGTACAACTGAAGCAATACCTCCCTATTTTTATATTCTATCCCCCTAGCAATGAAAGCCAACATTCCATTGGCCTTCTTAATCACTTGCTGCACCTGCATACTGACCTTTTGAGTTTCGTGCACCAGGACCCCCAGATCCCTTTGTACTTCAGTACTTTCCAGTTTCTTGCCATTAAGATAATAACTTGCTCTACGATTTTTCCTGCCAAAGTGCATAACCTCACACTTTCCAGTATTGTATTCCATCTGCCAAATCTCTGCCCACTTACTTAGCCTGTCTATGTCCCCTTGCAGGTTTTTTATGTCCTCCTCACTCACTACTTTCCCTCCCATCTTAGTATCATCTGCAAACTTTGATATGTTACACTCGGTCCCCTCCTCCAAATCGTTAATATAGATTGTAAAGAGTTGGGGACCCAGCACTGACCCCTGCGGAACACCACTAGTTACTGATTGCCAGTATGAGAATGAACCATTTATCCCAACTCTCTGCCTTCTGTTAGATAGCCAATCCTCTATCCATGCCAGAATATTACCCCCAATCCCGTGATTTTTTTATCTTAAGCAATAATCTTTTGGGTGGCACCTTGTCAAATGCCTTTTGGAAGTCTAAATACACTACGTCCACTGGTTCCCCTTTATCCACCCTATATGTTACTTCCTCAAAGAACTCCAGCAAATTTGTCAAACATGACTTCCCCTTCATAAAACCATGCTGACTTTGTCCTATTAAATTATGATTATCCAAATGTCCTGTTACTGTCTCCTTAATAATGGACTCCAAAATTTTACCTACCACAGATGTTAGGCTAACCGGTCTATAGTTTCCAGCCTTCTGTCTACTGCCCTTTTTAAATAAGGGTGTTACATTAGCAGTTTTCCAGTCTGCCGGGACCTTTGCTGAGTCCAGGGAGTTTTGGAAAATTATTACCAATGCATCCACAATCCCTACCGCCACTTCCCTCAAGACCCTAGGAGGTAAGCCATCAGGTCCAGGTGATTTATCCGCCTTGAGTCCCATTATTTTACCAAGTACCACTTCCTTAGTGATTTTGATCGTGTTTAGCTCCTCCCCCGCTATAGCCCCCTGTTTGTCCAGTGTTGGGATATTCTTGGTGTCTTCTACTGTAAAGACTGATACAAAATATTCATTCAGTGTTTTTGCCATCTCCATATTTCCCACCATTAATTTCCTGGTCTCATCCTCTAAGGGACCAACATTTACTTTAGCCACCCTTTTTATTTTTATATATCTATAAAAACTCTTACTATCTGTTTTTATATTTTTGGCTAATTTACTTTCATAATCTATCTTCCCTTTCTTAATCAATCTTTTTGTTATTTTTTGCTGTCTTTTAAAGTTTTCCCAATCCTCTATCCTCCCACTAGATTTGGCTACCTTATATGCCCTTGTTTTTAGTCGAATACTATCCTTAATTTCTTTACTTAGCCACGGATGGCTGTCTTTTCTTTTACACCCTTTTCTTCTCAGTGGAGTATATATTTTTTGGAAGTTGTAAAATAACTCCTTAAATGTACACCACTGATCATGTATCGTCTTACCCTTTAATCTATTTTCCCAATCCATTCTACTCAATTCCGCTCTCATACCTTCATAGTCTCCTTTATTCAAGCTTAGCACGCTTGTTTGAGATCCAACCTTCTCACCCTCTAATTGAATATGGAATTCAACCATGTTATGATCACTCATTCCAAGGGGATCCTTTACTAGGACATTTTTAATTAATCCTGTCTCGTTACACAGGACCAGACCTAAGGTTGCTTGCCCCCTGGTCGGTTCAGTTACATACTATTATGTCCATGTATAATTGAGACACGGACTGCAGGAGTTGATTATAACAGGTCTTTACTGAATGGAGACAACCTGGAACTGAAACTACAGAAGCCTGCTAGGGCCTTTTATACAGGGGTGGTCACTGCCGGTACTGCAGTCTAAGACCAGTTATTCCCTTAAAGGTACATACACAACACATACTGCTCAAGAAACCCATCCCTAATACACTCAATGAACTCATCCTCAAGGCAGCCCTGCCCAATTTGATTTGTCCAATTAATATGATGGTTAAAATCCCCCATAATTATAGATGTTCCCCTATTACAAGCCTCAACTATTTCCTGATTGATACACCGTCCAACAGAGTTGCAACTGTTCGGAGGCCTATAGACTACGCCCACTAGTGTTTTTTTCCCCTTATTATTCCTTACCTCCACCCAAACTGTTTCATTATCCTGATCTTTTGACCCAATATCATTTCTCTGTATTACAGTGATTCCTTCCTTTATTAACATAGCCACCCCACCTCCCCTTCCTTAATGCCTGTCCTTCCTGATCGTTAAATAACCTGGTATGTTCAATTCCCAGGCATTGTCACCCTGCAGCCATGTTTCTGTAATGGCCACAAGATCATACCCATATGTAGTTATTTGTGCCATTAAGTCGTCTATTTTGTTACGAATGCTACGTGCATTCAGATAGAGAACTTTCAAATATGTTTTGTGACACTTAGTTCCTGCTTTTGCCCTTTTTATTACTTTACCTTTTACTCCATACCTTCTGCCCCTTCCTGACACGCTCTGGTTTTTAATTTCCCCACTGCTACCTAAGTCTATTACCTTCTCTGTTGTCATTTTTATTATTTGCTCTCTGGGAACCTCCCCCCCCCCCGACTAGTTAGTTTAAAGCCCTCTCTACAGCCCTAGTTATATGATCCGCCAGGACTCTAGTCCCAGCACTGGCCAAGTGAAGCCCGTCCCAACAGAACAGCTCCCTCCTGCCCCAGTACTGGTGCCAGTGTCCCAGGAAGCAAAACCCATTTCTCCCACACCAGTCTTTGAGCCACGCATTTAACTCTCTAATTTTATTTGTCCTAGCCAAATTCGCTCGTGGCTCAGGTAATAATCCAGAGATTATTACCCTTGAGGTTCTGTTTTTTAATTTGACCCCTAGCTGCTCATACTCCTTTAACAGAACCGGCTTCCTAGTCCTATCTATGTCGTTTGTACCAACATGGACCATGACAACTGGATCCACCCCCTCCCACTGCAAGTTCCTTTCCAGCCCAGAGGAGATGTCCTTAACCCTGGCACCGGGTAGGCAACACAGCCTTCGGGACTCTCGCTCTTGGCTGCAGGGAACTCTATCTATCCCCCTAATAATACTATCCTCTACAACATTTCTATTTACTCCCCCCTCTTGAATGGCCCCCCGTTACACGGTGCTGTGGCCAGGTTGCTCATCCTCCCTGCAGTCCCTGCTCCTGTCCCCACAGGGAGTAAGAACCTCGAACCTGTTGGACAAGAGCAAAGGCTGCGGTTCCTCCAGCTCTACCTCCTGGATCCCCGTACCTGCCTCACTCGTAGTCACAATGCCCTGTCCCTGACCATGGGCTACATCTGAATTAATTAACTTCATAGGTGTGACCACATACGCTTGAAGGACATGTCCATTGTATTGAAGACATACACGGGGCAAAAAGTCTACCCCAGAGGAAAAATAAGGGTGCCAGTTAAATACAACGGCAAGGAAACACAGAAACTGTATCTATATATACTACAAGATGGAGGACCACCATTATTGGGACGTGAATGGATCCAAAAAATACAATTGGATTGGCATTCCATTCAGGCGCCAACTGTGACTGACAAAAAGGATGACGACGTCACACCTGGATGACTGTCAAAAATTCTAACTGACACGAAAGGGGTGTTCCAACAAGGACTTGGGACTCTAAAAGTTGTAACAGCAACGATAAAAATCGAAGATAACGCAAACCCCAAAATGTTTAAGGCCAGACCGGTACCGTACGCGATCCACCCAGCCATTGAAGCAGAGCTGGAGAGCCTGGAGCATTCGGGTGTGCTGTCCAAGGTGGACTGGAGCGAGTGGGCCACACCCATCGTTCCTGTAATGAAGAAATCATTGAGCAGCACGCCTGGGGAGCCGAAGAAGGTTCGCATCTGTGGGGACTTCAAGGCAACTGTGAACCCAGTCCTGCACACAGTACGATATCCACTGCCACGGATAGAAGATATTTTCACCTCACTGTCTGGAGGGAAACGCTTTACGAAGATTGATCTGGCCCAAGCGTATCTACAAATGGAGGTGGAAGAAGCATCTAGGAAATACCTCACGATAAACACTCACAAAGATCTTTACCAGTACAACCGACTGGTATTCGGGGTAGCCTCAGCCCCGGCTATTTGGCAGAGGGCGATGGAACAAGTCCTGCAAGGGATCCCGGGGACCCAGTGTTATTTGGACGACATCCTGGTTACGGGCGAAAATGACAGTGAACACCTTGCCAACCTGGAGCAGGTGCTCACTAGATTACAAGAATATGGGCTACGAGCCAACCGCCCCAAATGCGAGTTCTTCAGGAGACAAATCTCGTATTGTGGCCACATGATTGATGAGGAAGGGTTGCATAAGTCCCCAGACAAGATTGAGGCAGTAGTCAAGGCTCCAGCACCGGAAAATGTGTCGCAACTGAGGTCGTTCCTCGGGTTGGTGAACTACTACCATAAGTTCTTGCCGAATTTATCGACAATTCTGCACCCACTGAACGCCCTGCTGCAAACTGGAGTGACATGGAAATGGAGTGATGAGTGTAAGCGTGCTTTTCAGAAATGTAAATGCCTAATCACTTCAAAAGAAGTATTGGCCCATTACAATCCAACACTACCGATTCGGTTGGCATGTGATGCGTCTCCCTACGGCATTGGAGCGGTGCTGTCACACAAATTCCTTGACGGTTCAGAGAGGCCAATAGCCTTTGCGTCGTGCTTGTTAACCTCAGCTGAGCGTAACTACGCCCAGATTGACAGGGAGGCCCTCAGCCTGGTGTGGGGGGTGAAGAAGTTCAATCACTATCTGCACGGGCAGAAATTCACCCTACTGACTGATCATCAGCCTCTGGTCTCCATTTTTAACCCAAAGAAGGGCGTTCCGGTGATGACAGCGCAACGGCTGCAAAGATGGTCACTTTTTCTAGGGGCACATCAGTACGACATAGCGTACAAGGGTACGAAACAGCATGGAAACGCTGATGGGCTGTCACGCCTACCGTTGCCTACGGTGGAGGAAGCACCTGCAGTGGACCCTGTTGAGATATTCCATTCGACCATAGTCGAATGTCTACCTGTTACAAACTCAAGTATAGAGAAGGAAACCCGAAATGACCCGACACTCTCTCGGGTCTATGATTTGATGGTGAAGGGATGGCCAGCACATGGCGACTCACTGTTGCCAGCATTCTCGCCAAGGAGAGAACAGCTGTCAGTGTGCCGGGGGACCTAGATGTGTGGATCCCGAGTGGTAATTCCACCCAAGTTGAGAGATAGAGTGCTCAATGAGCTTCATGAGGGTCATCTGGGAGGGGTAAAAATGAAGAGCCTAGCCAGGGCATTTGTGTGGTGGCCAGGAATCGATAAAGAAATCGAGGATATGACCAAGAGATGCACAGGATGCCAGAAGGTCCAAAACATTCCACCACAGGCCCTGCTACACCCATGGGAGTGGCCCTCATCTCCATGGCAACGGGTACACATTGATTTTGCTGGTCCATTTATGGACTCAATATTTTTAATCGCCGTGGATGCCCATTCGAAATGGCCAGAGGTCATCACAATGTCCTCCACCACCACGGAGAAAACTATTGCAGTCCTACAGACCATCTTCGCCAGGAATGGCTTGCCAGAACAGATTTGCTCCGACAATGGACCACAGTTTGTGTCCGAGGATTTCCGGAGGTTCCTGAGGAATAATGGGGTGAAACATTACACATCTGCCCCATATCATCCAGCCACAAATGGATTGGCTTAGAGGTTTGTTCAGACCTTTAAAAAGGCAATAAAGGCGATGTATAACGACGACATACCACTACAACACAAGGTGGATAATTTCTTGTTTGCTTACCGGAATGCGACACATGCAGTCACCAACCAAGCTCCAGCCATAATGTTCTTCAACCGAAGGCTAAGATGTCGCCTGGATTTGCTCAAACCAAACATAAGATGAGATGTTGAGGATAAGCAATTCCAGCACATCAATGAGAAGCCAACCAGGAGCTTCAAGATAGGGCAACCAGTCTTGGCCCGCGACTACCGAACAGAAAAATGGCAGCCAGGAATGATATGCACACAGCAGGGAGCACTAATGTACACAGTGGACGTTGGAGAGAGCATCGTGAGACGCCATGCTGACCAGATTCTAGAGTCACAGGAACAAGCCAAACCCATACCACGAGCATGTGCACCTGGTAATGAACCCGAAGTACAGATTGCGTCTACCTCAGAATCAGTGGTATTGGAAGCTGACGAACCAACCAATGACAATGAACCAGAATCGACTCCGCCGCAAGAACAGGATACTCGAGAAAGGCGCTATCCAGTCAGGATCAGGAAGCCTCCTCAAAGACTGAACTTATAAATGATTATTTCAGTTGATGTATATAGTATAGAGAAAATTGTAATTGTAATTAGTTATTATTTAATTGTTAAATGAATGTTATGTACTGTTTATCTAAAAGGGGAGGAATTGTTGTGTATGTACCTTTAAGAGAGAACTGATTTTATACTGTAGTACCGGCAGTGACCACACCTGTATATAAAGCCATAGCAGGCTTCTGTACTTTCAGTTTAAGCTTACCCTCTGTTCAGTAAATACCTGTTATTATTGTTCTCCTGCAGTCCGTGTATTATTGATACTCGGACACTACACCTGGGAAAACTTACAAATTGACTTTACCGGCCCCTTAGTGCAGGACCGGGGGAAGAAATATTGCCTGGTAATAATTGACCAATTTACCAGGTGGGTGGAAACCTTTGCCACCCGAGATTGCTCTGCAAAAACAGTTGCACTAATATTGGCTACCGAGGTTATACCCGATTGGGGAGTGCCTCTGCAAATTGACTCAGACAACGGCACTCATTTCACCAGCAAAATAATGAAAGAAATCTGTAAGCTGCAACATGTGACACAAAAATACCACATACTATATCACCCCCAGAGCTCGGCGATGGTAGAAAGAATGAATAGGACACTGACAAACGCACTGACAAAAGCCATCCAAGAAACAGGGAAGGGATGGTCGGAATTATTACCAAGCATACTAATGAGGCTGCGAGCCACCCCAGGACGAACGACCGGACTGACCCCCTATGAATTAATGACAGGACGAGCTATGAGACTACCAGAGGATTTGGCTGGAGGGGTGGGAGAACCAGGACCAGTACAAGATAGATTAAGGCGATACTTAGTACAACTAAATCAGGAGGTGCATGCACTAAATAAAGAAGTAAGGAACCAACAACAGATTAAAGATCTAGAAAGGCAGAATGCTGGACTTAAACCAGACGAGTTGTCCAGAATAGGTCAACAAGTAATGACGCAAGTTATCGGAAGAAAGGGAATGGGGCCCGTTGGATGGGGCCATGTACTGTATTAATGACAAGTGATACGTGTGTTTGTCTACAGGAACCGATGGGTATGCGATGGAAGCACTGGACCCAGGTGAAACCATTTAACACTAAAGACCCCCATTCTACCCTCTCCTCTAGGGGAAAGAGCTCGGAAGATGACCAGATCTCTGTTTAAATTACAGATAAACATGGATCCAGTCGACCCTTTATATCAGAGTGTCCGTCTCGGGGAGAAGAAGCTCTCCCGGTTTACCCTTACACCTGAGAACTCATTTTTAATGTGGAAGCAAGTTAAGAAGAAGAAGATATAACTGGAGTAAGACTTCTTTACTCCTGTAGTCAAATCCTCTTGTAATGAAGGCCAGCATACCATTTGCCTTCTTAACTGCCTTTCATGACCACCGGACATCCCAAAGCGCTTTACAGCCAATGAAGTACTTTTGAAGTGTAGTCACTGTTGTAATGTGGGAAACGCGGCAGCCAATTTGTGCACAGCAAGCTCCCACAAACAGCAATGTGATAATGACCAGATAATCTGTTTTTTCATCATGTTGATTGAGGGATAAATATTGGGCTCAAAACACCGGGGATAACTTCTTCGAAATAGCACCACGGGATCTTTTACATCCACCTGAGGGGGCAGACGGGGGCCTCGGTTTAACGTCTCATCCGTAGGACGGCACCTCCGACACTGCAGCGCTCCTTCATTACTGCCCCTCTGACAGTGCGGCTCTCCCACAGCACTGCCCCCCCGACAGTGCGGAGCTGCCTCAGTACTGCCCCTCCGACACTGCAGCGCTCCCTCAGTACTGCCCCTCCGACAGTGCGGAGCTCCCTCAGTACTGCCCCTCCGACAGTGCAGAGCTCCCTCAGGACTGCCCCTCCGACAGTGCGGAGCTCCCTCAGTACTGCCCCTCCGACAGTGCAGTGCTCCCTCAGTACTGCCCCTCCGACAGTGCGGCGCTCCCTCAGTACTGCCCCTCCAACAGTGCGGCGCCCCCTCAGCACTGTCCCTCTGACAGTGCGGCGCTCCCTCAGTACTGCCCCTCCTACAGTGCAGCACTCCCTCAGTACTACTACTCCGACAGTGCAGAGCTCCCTCAGTACTACTACTCCGACAGTGCAGAGCTCCCTCAACACTGCCCCTCCAACAGTGCAGCGCTCCCTCAGCACCACACTGCAGTGTCAGCCTCACTTTGTATGCTCAAGTCCCTGGAGCGGGATTTGAACCCACAACCTTCTGACTCTGCTATCCACTGAGCCACAGCTGACTCCAGTCTTTTACACAGTTTCATCATAATTTTCTTGCTTTTGCACACTACCCCTCTTCTAAAGGAAGGGAGTTATGATGAAGTTAAAGTTTTTTTTGCAGAGTGACCAAGGCTGTCTGTAGGAAACAATTTTGCATTTGAAAGCAGCTTGTATTGTGAAGCTTGTGCCCCTTTGCCAGGCCCGCTGCCTGCGGCCCCTCTCCCAGATTCCAGCCCCAGCTCTGTGCTGACTGAGCTGCTCTCACCTGGGGACAGCGCGTCACAATCGGCCCCAGCGCACCTGAGCTGGAGAGGAGGCCCCACCCCCTTGCCGCGCCGCCATTGGTTGGAGGATCAGTCCGCCCAGTTCAGTCCTCCCACCTCAGCCCTCGTCCTATTGGTCAGAGCCCCCGTCAGTCACAGGCTGGGGCCGGGCCTCCATCCACCAGATTGGGCCTCTTCCTCTGATGACATCACAATCGGGCCCCAGCCTCAGCGCCGGAGAGGAATTTCCCGCCCCCTAACCGCGCCGCCATTGCTTGGAGGACCAGGCCGCCCAGTTGAGTCCTCCCAGCTCAGCCCTCTTCCTATTGGTCAGCGCTCCCGTCAGTCAGAATCACATTGCTCCGGCTCACTCTGCCACCCCACGTGGATGAATCCGCTCCGTCGGGCGTCCGCGGAGGTCCCGCCCGCCCGACTCTCAAGTTTGGTTTGCTCGTCTTTTACTTTATAATCTCGCTCTCCGCTCCCCCCTCACCTCGATTTAAATCGATTCCCCAAACACTTTACTTTACCCCGGCCGCTGCTTCCGCCTCTTCCCCGGGCCCGGCCCTCCGTCTGCTGCCCGAGGCCCCGCGCAGGCGCAGTGGCAGCCTCGTGTTGTGGTGAGGGGGCCGAATGAGCATGCGTGGCCCCGCCTCTCCACATTTAATGGGACTCGCTCCCCCCCTCCACATTTAAAGGGACACCCACCCCTCTCCACATTTAAAGGGACACCCACCCCCTCCACATTTAAAGGGACACCCACCCCCACCACATTTAAAGGGTCACCCACCCCCTCCACATTTAAAGGGACACCCACCCCCTCCACATTTAAAGGGACACCCACCGCCTCCACATTTAAAGGGACACCCACCCTCTCCACATTTAAAGGGACACCCACCCCGCCACATTTAAAGGGACACCCACCCCCTCCACATTTAAAGGAACACCCACTTCCTCCACATTTAAAGGGACTCCCTCCCCTCCTCTCATGTGTTCTTCAGATTAAACAAAGAAGAAACATAGAAGACAGGAACAGGAGTCGGCCATTTGGCCCCTCGAGCCTGCTCCGCCATTCAGTGAGATCATGGCTGATCATCCAAATTCAGTACCCGGTCCCTGCCTTCTCCCCATATCCCTTGATCCCTTTAGCCTTAAGAAATATATCTAACTCCTTCTTGTATATATTTAATGAATTGGTCTCTACTGCCTTGTGTGGTAGAGAATTCTACAGGTTCACCACTCTCTGGGTGAAGTAATTCCTCCTCATCTCTAAGTCTAAGGATAAGGGGTAAGCCATTTAGGACAGAAATGAGGAGGGATTTCTTCACCCAGAGAGTGGTGAACCTGTGGAATTCTCTACCACACAAGGCAGTGGAGGCCAATTCATTAACTATATACAAGAAGGAGTTCGATATATTTCTTAAGGCTAAAGGGATCAAGGGATATGGGGAGAAGGCAGTGACAGGGTACTGAATTTGGATAATCAGCCATGATCTCATTGAATGGCGGAGCAGGCTCGAGGGGCCGAATGGCCTACTCCTACTCCTATCTTCAATGTTTCTATGTGACCCCTGGTTCTGGAATCCATGACCATCGGGAACATCCTTCCTGCATCTAGTCTGTGTAGTCCTGTTAGAATTTTATACATTTCAATGAGATCCCCTCTCATTCTTCTAAACTCCAGCGAGTATAAGCCGAGTCGACCCAATCTCTCCTTATACGTCATTCCTGCCACCTCAGGTATCAGTCTGGTGAATCTTCACCGCACTCCCTCCATGACAAGGACATCCTTCCTCAGATAAGGCGACCAAAACTGCACACAATACTCAAGATGTGGTCTCACCAAGGCCCTGTACAACTGTAGCAAGACATCCTTGTTCCTGTACTCAAATCCTCTCGCTATGAAGGCCAACATACCATTTGCCGTCTTAACCGCCTGCTGCACCTGCATGCTTACCTTCAGCGACTGGTGCACAAGGACACCCAGTTCTCATTGCACTTCCCCTTCTCCCAATCTATTACCATTCAGATAATAATCTGCCTTCCTGTTTTTGCCACCAAAGTGGATAACCTCGCATTTGTGGGGAGGGGGCCGAATGAGCATGCGCGGCCCCACCTCTCCACATTTAAAGTGACACCCACCCACTCCACATTTAAAGGGACACCCACCCTCTCCACATTTAAAGTGACTCCCTCCCCTCTCTCGTGTGTTCTTCTGATTAAAGGGTCGGTGACAATTCCCCCGGCCACCGCACTTTAGCAAGGATCTGGAAGACCTTGAGAGCCAGCCAGTGGCTCAGTTGGGAGCACCCTCGTCTCTGAGTCAGAAAGTTGTGGGTTCATAGTCCCCACTCCAGGGACTCGAGTGCATAAACCTAGGCTGACGCGCCGGGGCAGCGCCGAAGAAGCGACGCACTGTCGGAGGGGCGGTGCTTAGGGGGCACGGCCGTCGGAGGGGCGGTACTGAGGGAGCGCCGCACTGTCGGAGGGGCAGTACTGCGGGAGCGCTGCACTGTCGGAGGGGCAGTACTGCGGGAGCGCTGCACTGTCGGAAGGTCAGTACTGAGGGTGCGCCGCACTGTCAGAGGGGCAGTACTGAGGGAGCGCCGCACTGTCGGAGGGGCAGTACTGAGGGAGATCCACACTGTCGGAGGGGCAGTACTGAGGGAGCTCCGCACTGTCGGAGGGGCAGTACTGAGGGAGTGCCGCACTGTCGGAGGGGCAGTACTGAGGGAGCGCTGCACTGTCGGCCGGCAGTACTGAGGGAGTGCCGCACCGTCGGAGGGGCAGTACTGAGGGAGCGCCACACTGTCAGAGGGGCAGTGCTGAGGGAGCACCACAGTGTCGGAGGGTCAGTACTGAGGGAGCGCCGCACTGTCGGAGGGGCAGTACTCAGGGAGCGCCACACTGTTGGAGGGGCGGTGCTGAGGGAGCGCTGCTCCATCGGAGGGGCAGTACTGAGGGAGCGCCGCACTGTCGGAGGGGCGGTGCTGAGGGAGCGCTGCTCCATCGGAGGGGCAGTACTGAGGGAGTGCTGCACTGTCGGGGGGACAGTACTGAGGGAGAGCCGCACTGTCAGCGGGGCAGTAATGAAGGAGCGCTGCAGTGTCGGAGGTGCCGTCCTACGGATGAGACGTTAAACCGAGGCCCCCGTCTGCCCCCTCAGGTGGATGTAAAAGATCCCGTGGTGCTATTTCGAAGGAGTTATCCCCGATGTTTTGAGCCCAATATTTATTCCTCAATCAACATGACGAAAAAACTAATTATCTGGTCATTATCACATTGCTGTTTGTGGGAGCTTGCTGTGCGCAAATTGCCTGCCGCGTTTCCCACATTACAACAGTGAATACACTTCAAAAGTACTTCATTGGCTGTAAAGCGCTTTGGGACGTCCGGTGGTCGTGAAAGGCAGTTAAGAAGGCAAATGGTATGCTGGACTTCATTACAAGAGGATTTGAGTACAGGAGTAAAGAAGTCTTACTCCAATTTTCTCTTCTGCTTTCTTCTTAGGCAGTCCCTTGGAACCGAGGATGACTTGCTTCCACATTAAAAATGAGTTCTCGGGTGTAAGGGTAAACCGGGAGAGCTTCCTCTCCCCGAGACGGACCCTCTGATATAAAGGGTCAACTGGATCCATGTTTATCTGCAATTTAAACAGAGATCTGGTTGTCTTCCGAGCTCTTTCCCCTCGAGGAGAGGGTAGAATGGGGGTCTTTAGTGTTAAATGGTTTCACCTGGGTCCATTGCTTCCATCGCATACCCATCGGTTCCTGTAGACAAACACACGTATCACTTGTCATTAATACAGTACATGGCCCCATCCAACGGGCCCCATTCCCTTTCTTCCGATAACTTGCGTCATTACTTGTTGACCTATTCTGGGCAACTCGTCTGGTTTAAGTCCAGCATTCTGCCTTTCTAGATCTTTAATCTGTTGTTGGTTTCTTACTTCTTTATTTAGTGCTTGTACCTCCTGATTTAGTTGTACTAAGTATCGCCTTAATCTATCTTGCACTGGTCCTGGACTTAAATACATTCTTTGGTTCTGTCTTCACAAAGGAAGACACAAATAACCTCCCAAAGATGTCGGGGAACATAGGGTCTGATGAGAGGGAGGAACTGAATGAAATCAGTATTTGTAGGGAAATGGTGTTAGGGAAATTGATGGGATTGAAGGCCGATAAATCCCCAGGGCCTGATAATCAACATCCTAGGGTACTTAAGGAAGTGGCCCTAGAAATAGTAGATGCATTGCTGGTCATCTTCCAAAATTTGATAGACTCTGGAACAGTACCCATGGATTGGAGGGTAGTTAATGTTACCCCACTGTTTAAAAAAGGTGATAGAGAGAAAACAGGGAAATATAGACCGGTAAGCCTGACATCGGTAGTGGGGGAAATGCTAGAGTCCATTATAAAGGATTTAATAGCAGAGCACTTGGAAAACAGTGACCGGATCGGACAAAGTCAACATGGATTTACAAAAGGTAAATCATGCTTGACTAATCTACTGGAATTTTTTGAGGATGTAACTGGTAAAATAGATAAGGGAGAACCAGTGGATGTGGTGTATTTGGACTTTCAAAAGGCTTTCAATAAGGTCCCGCATAAGAGATTAGCGTGTAAAGTTAAGGCACATGGGATTGGGGGCAAGGTATTGACTTGGATAGAGAACTGGTTGGCAGACAGAAAGCAAAGAGTTGGAATAAACGGGTCTTTTTCCGAGTGGCAGGCAGTGTCTAGTGGGGTACCACAGGTATTTATCGCAGTTCGGTTATCCGGAATTTTTGATGAACTGGCACCACGTCGGACCCGTCCGTACCGGATAAAAAAAAGTTTCCTGTACCTCTATTTATGAAGCCCAAGATCCCATATGCTTTGTTAACCACTCTCTCAATATGTCCCACCACCTTCAGGGACCTACGCACATTAACTCCCAGGAACTCCTTGGAGCACTGTGTACAGTTCTGGGCACCGCACCTCAGAAAGGATATATTGGCCTTGGAAGGAGTGCAGCACAGATTCACCAGAATGTTACCCGGGCTCCAAGGGTTAGATTATGAGGGAGAGATTACATAAACTAGGCTTGTATTCCCTGGAATCTAGAAGGTTAAGGAGTGATTGAGGATTTTAGGTTTTTGAAAGGAATTGGTAGAGTAGATAGAGAGAAACTTTTTCTGCCGGTGGGGCAGTCGAGGACAAGGGGACATCACCTTAAAATCAGTGGAAGGCAGTGACTAGTGGGGTACCGCAGGGATCGGTCCTAGGACCCCAGCTATTCACAATATATATTAATGATCTGGACGAGGGAACTAGATGTAATATCTCCAAGTTTGCAGACGACACAAAGCTGGGTGGGCGTGTGTGCTGTGAGGAGGATGCCGAGAAACTCCAGTATGATTGGGACAAGTTGGGTGATTGGGCAGAAGCATGGCAGATGCAATATAACGTGGATAAATGCGAGGTCATCCACTTTGGTGTCAAAAACAGGAAGGCAGATTATTATCTGAATGGCAATAGATTGGGAGACGGGGAAGTGCAATGAGACCTGGGTGTCCTTGTGCACCAGTCACTGAAGGTAAACATGCAGGTGCAGCAGGCGGTTAAGAAGGCAAATGGTATGTTGGCCTTCGTAGCGAGACGGTTTGAGTGCAGGAACAAGGATGTCTTGTTGCAGTTGTACAGGGCCTTGGTGAGACCACATCATGAGTATTGTGTGCAGTTTTGGTCGCCTTATCTGAGGAAAGATGTTCTTGCCATGGAAGGAGTGCAGCGAAGATTCACCAGACTGATACCTGGGATGGCAGGAATGACGTATGAGGAGAGATTGGGTCGATTGGGCTTATACTCGCTGGAGTCTAGAAGAATGAGAGGGGAGCTCATTGAAACTTATAAAATTCTAACAGGACTAGACAGACTAGATGCGGGAAGGATGTTCCCGATGGTCGGGTGTCCAGAACCAGGGGTCACAGTCTAAGGATAAGGGGTAAGCCATTTAGGACAGAGATGAGGAGGAATTTCTTCACCCAGAGAGTGGTGAACCTGTGGAATTCTCTACCACAGAAGGCAGTAGAGGCCAATTCATTAAATATATTCAAGAAGGAGTTGGATATATTTCTTAAGGCTAAAGGGATCAAGGGATATGGAGAGAAGGCGGGAACGGGGTACTGAATTTGGATGATCAGCCATGATCTCATTGAATGGTGGAGCAGGCTCAAGGGGCCGAATGGCCTACTCCTGCTCCTATCTTCTGTGTTTCTATGTTTCAGTTTGAGCTGGAGTGGAGATGGAGGAGAAGTTGCTGGGTTTAACCCCCAGTACTTCTGAGCCCAGGAGGACCCAACAATTTCCAATGTGAGACTGTCAAGGGAGGTGGATTCTAGGGGAGATTAGGTTGTTAATCAGACACTGTCCGTACAATGTAAAAGAGTATTGTTTTAGGAACAAGTATTTCTGCACAGGCTTCTAATCCAGTTTACATCTACAGATTTGTTTTAATTCATTCTTGGGATGTGGGCGTAGCTCGCAAGAGCAGCAAATATTGCCAATCCCCAGTTTCCCGTTGAGAAGGGGGTGGTGAGTCACCTTCTTGAACTACTGCAGTCCGTGTGGTGAAGGTATTCCCACAATGTTGTTCGGTAAGGAGTTCCAGGATTATGACCCAGCAACGATGAATATATCTGAGTCAGGATGACGTGTGACTTGGCGGGGAACTTGGATGTGATGGTGCTCCCATACAACAGCTGCCCTTGTCCTTCTAGGTGGTGGAGGTTGTGGGTTTTGGAGGTTCTATCAAAGTTCTGGTCGAGTTGCAGATGTATAAAGTTCCTTCCCTTCGCCCCTCCCCCTCCCACCTCTCTCTCTCTCTCCTTCCTCCCATAGAGGCCAGAGTCTTGTGTAGGCCCAGACCAGGTGGTGGATTCCCTTCCCTGAAGGACATCAGTGAACCAGTTGGGTTTTTATGACAATCCGGTAGCTTTCGTGGTCACTTTTTTCTAGTGCCGGCCCCACAATTGACCAGATTCACTGAGCTCAATTTCACAACCTGCCTTTGTTTTCTTGTGGGTTGTCTCTCATGCTCCCTCTTTTAAATTAATTTTACAGGGCACTGGAAGGGGAGGATTTACAGACGGTAAGCTCAAACCAAACATCACTTCAAGATCTGACAGAGTCACTTGACTCATCGGATCTGAATATCATCGGCCTCTGAACATGGAAGCAAAAAGCACCGTTCACAGTGGGGAGAAACCGTTCACATGTTCTGTGTGTGGACGAGGCTTCAGCCGATCCTCTGGCCTATCGAGACACAAGCACAGTCACACCGGGGAGAGGCCGTTCACCTGCTCTGAGTGTGGGAAGGGATTCACTCAGTCATCCCACCTACTGAGACACCAGCGAGTTCACACCGGGGAGTGGCCATTCACCTGCTCTGAGTGTGGGAAGGGATTCACTCAGTCATCTGAACTTCAGATACACCAGCGTGTTCACACCGGGGAGAGACCGTTCACCTGCTCTGAGTGTGGGAAGGGATTCACTCAGTCATCCAACCTGCTGAGACACCAGCGAGTTCACACTGGAGCGAGACCGTTCACCTGCTCTGAGTGTGGGAAGGGATTCACTCAGTCATCCCACCTACTGAGACACCAGCGAGTTCACACTGGGGAGAGGACATTCACCTGCTCTGAGTGTGGGAAGGGATTCACTCAGACATCCCACCTACTGACACACCAGCAAGTTCACACCGGGGAGTGGCCATTCACCTGCTCTGAGTGTGGGAAGGGATTCACTCAGTCATCTGAACTTCAGACACACCAGCGTGTTCACACCGGGGAGAGACCGTTCACCTGCTCTGAGTGTGGGAAGGGATTCACTAATTCATCCAACCTGCTGAGACACCAGCGAGTTCACACTGGAGCGAGACCGTTCACCTGCTCTGAGTGTGGGAAGAGATTCACTAATTCATCCAATCTGCTGATACACCAGCGAGTTCACAGTGGGGAGAGGCCGTTCACCTGCTCTGAGTGTGGGAAGGGATTCACTAATTCATCCCACCTGCTGAGACACCAGCGAGTTCACACTGGGGAGAGGCCGTTCACCTGCTCTGAGTGTGGGAAGGGATTCATTAATTCATCCAACCTGCTGAATCACCAGCGAGTTCACACTGGGGAGAGGCCGTTCACCTGCTCTGAGTGTGGGAAGGGATTCATTAATTCATCCCACCTGCTGAATCACCAGCGAGTTCACACTCGGGAGAGGCTGTTCACCTGCTCTGAGTGTGGGAAGGGATTCACTAATTCATCCCACCTGCTGAGACACCAGCGAGTTCACACTGGGGAGAGGCCGTTCACCTGCTCTGAGTGTGGGAAGGGATTCATTAATTCATCCCACCTGCTGAATCACCAGCGATTTCACAAGTGACTGCAGGGGTTGGATTCTGCTGTTATTGCTGCTGTTAATCACATTCAGGACTGAACCATGTTCATTCTGACAGTTGGGGTTTGTTTCTGCTGATGTTAATAACCCCTATAACTGGGCTGGAGTTTAATATTCTGGATAGATGTCAAATAAACGAGCTTTGTTTTAAACACATTATTGTAGATTTTCTTCTTTCCCACCTAAGTGTTTAGCATCACCTGGCTGGAGCTCAGAAAGGACAATCTGGGGGAGGATCGTACGGCGGGAACAGAACTCCAGCCTGGACACAGTCCTTCAGGGCCACACAGAGAGGCAAACGGCACTTTGGTCTTTCTTGTCTCTCTTCACTGACAGCAAAGTTGCCGTGCGGGTTAATCTCGAGGCGTGTGAGAAACGTGTCCCAGCCGCTCTCTGCCATGGTTCAGAGCTCCTAGGCACGGAACAGAAGGCTCCTTTAGGAATGTACCCCAGTGCTTTTTTTTTAATGGCCTTATTAACCTGTGTTGCTACTTTTAGTGATTTGTGTATCTGTATCCCTGGATCACTCTGCTCCTCCAGCCAATTTAGACTCTTAGGGAGAAATTTGGTGGCGCCGGGGCTAATTTTAGCGCCCCGAAAAAGTTAGCGCCCCTGCGCATTAAATTCAGTGGTAGCGCCCCAGGCAGGAGGCAGGGTGCTACTGGAAGCGCTCCCCTCCCTCTTGAGGCGCTACCAGTGAATTTCATGCCGCTTCGTGTAACAGCACCACACCCGTCGGCACATAGCACCGTGTCATAGCAGACCTCGCTCCCTGATTAAAGGGGAGGGGCCTAGCACTGCGCACACCGGGGCCCTGCTGGACCACGAGGGAGTGGGGTGTCAGATCAAGAGGAGCGCCGGGCTGTGCGATCGCGGCCGACACCCCGAAGAAGAAAAGGGAAGGGGGCAGGTGCTGGCTGTCGGCCAAAAGAAAAAGTTGCCGCCCGACACCTGCCCTTTAAGTGGTGTCGCCACGGCTGCAGAAACAACCCCTGACCCTGTTGGACATATCGTCCGGCGATAGGTCAGGGGTCGCAACCCAAGGTTGCAGCCGGGGTGCTGCGCGTGGCGATGATGTCATTGCCGGCGGTGCAGTGCCGCGGGGAGCTACCGACTACATCCGCCGCTAACCTCCTGCTGAATATCGCGGGAGGCACAAAGCAACCCAATTTCACCCCCTTGTCCAAGTAGTGAGTGGCCTCCTTATTCTTCCCACCAAAACACACCACCTCACACTGATCTACAGTGAAATTCATTAACACACCCCCTCACACTGATCTATAGTGAAATTCATTAACACAGCACCTCACACTGACCTATAGTGAAATTCATTAACACACCCCTTCACACTGATCTGTAGTGAAATTCGTTAACACACCACCTCACACTGATCTACAGTGAAATTCATTAACACACCACCTCACACTGATCTATAGTGAAATTCATTAACACACCACCTCACACAGATCTATAGTGAAATTCATTAACACACCCCTTCACACTGATCTACAGTGAAATTCATTAACACACCACCTCACACTGACCTATAGTGAAATTCATTAACACACCCCTTCACACTGATCTATAGTGAAATTCATTAACACACCGACTCACACCGATCTACAGTGAAATTCATTAACACACCACCTCACACTGATCTATAGTGAAATTCATTAACACACCACCTCACACTGATCTACAGTGAAATTCATTTGCCAATTACACGCCCATTCTGAAATTTATTAATGTCTTCTTGCATTTTGTCTTCCTCAGTATTAACTCTACCTCCCAATTTGGTGTTATCGACAAACTTTGAAATTGTTCTTCTGCTTCACGTGCCCAAATCGTTTCTGTAAATGGTGAACAATAGTGATCCCAGCGCCGATCCCTGTGGAACACTACTTCCCACCTTTTGCCAGTCTGAGTAGCTACTCTTAACCCCTACTCTCTCTTTTCTGTTTTGTGACCAGCTTGCTATCCATAAACAGTATGTAAGATCGACAAGATGACCCAGGTCAGGCCGTGTGGAGTGAAGGGCCAGGCAGCAGAATGGATGGAAAGCTGGCTACAAAACAGAAATCAGAGGATTGGAGTTAAGGGAAGTTTGTTGTGATCTTTCCATCCATTCTGCTGCCTGGCCCTTGACTCCACACGGCCTGGCCGTGGTCATCTTGTAGACCGTACATACTGCAGACACAGTGCACCAGTGGTGGAGGGGGTGGATATTGAGTCCTGTGGCAGGGGCACTGATGAAGTGGATTTCTCTGTCTGCGAGCTTTGAGGCATCGCTAGTTGTGTTTTTCACCTCTTTCCACCTTTAAAAACAACCTTGCTGCCAGTTTATTAAAGCCATTAACAGCCGCTCGGGTGGGACACACCAATAAATGAGGCCTTGTTTCCCTCAGAATGACAGGCCTGAACCCGAGTTAGAAAACATTCAGTAATTAAACCAGACTGGGCGGGGCCTGAGGTGCGAGTTAGTAACGGAAAATTGGTGGCCAGCGTACTTCACACCAGGGCTGAGGACCCGGGGACTCGGGTTTCTGTATCATTTATTGATTCATTTTGTTTATTGTCGAATCTCAATCAGACTGGCGGGTCATCTTGCTGTCTGACGGAGGCGAGGTTCCCCAATGGAGGACTCTCTATGCGGGAGTCCTTCCCAGCACCATTGGGGATCTGGGGTGGAGACTGTTGCAGGGAGCTGTCGTGTGCAACAGTTTTTAAACTCCTTTCCGGACTCCAAGGTCAGATGTGTTTTCTGTGGCCTAGAAGAGTCCACGGGCCGTGTATATATTCAGTGTGAGAGGTTACAGCCCCTGTATAGTTCCCTGAAGGGGCTGCTCCTCAACTCTTGGTTACACTTTAGCCCCACGCTCCTAATCTTTGGCCGCCCGGTGTGGAGTGGGGGTGGGTAAGTGGGAGGATCTTCTCCTGGACCTGCTCTTGCACCTGGTGAAAACAGCAATTTGTAGGCCCAGGATGGGCCGGGCCCATGGGGGTGTCACTCTGGCTGCCTGCCTCTCTCCCATGGTCTTGTCCCTGCCCGGGTGGCCCTGGAGAGGGAGCAGGCGGTGTCCACCGGTTCACTTGATACCTTTCGTGTCCACCAGTCGAGGAAGGTATCAAGATGCGATAATCAATCCTCACAATCACATTGTGATTTAATTATTAATTGTGTGTGTGTCACAAATACATTTCTTCTATTTTGATACAAAAGTTCTACTAGACATGTTAAACTACTAGTTATTTAATCAGGGCTGCAGCTGCTGAAAGGTTGACTGTACTGAGGTTTGTGGCCAGAGCTGGCAGACGTGTTGTTCTGAAGTCTGATGTCTCACACCTGAAGAGTCTGTTTATGTCGTGTTGTAATGACCTTTTTCTGTTGCCTGGTGTCAGAAATAGAAATCAAAGGAAGATGATGCCCCACTCTGTTAATCAACTCTTTGACACATTTCCATTTCTTAATTTACAAAGATCACAACTCCATTAGTGAACAATGGATTGCCAGTCTGCCACTTTTTAGTGAGGCTTGAAAGGATTCGCTGTGAAGCTACACCTGCCCATCTGTCTGTGTGTCACTGTGTTTGGATTGTGTTAGACAACAGTCCTAATATCTCGCCTACATCCATTACAATTTTTGAAATGTTAGATTGTACTTGGAAGAAGTTGAGTTTGAATCTAACAATTCTGAAATTGGGAGCTTTTAATGATTTCTGTTTTTCACATAACTATATAGTGATGTGATCAGTCAAAGCAAATTAAAAGATGCTGCTATTTACTGAACACAACTGAATAATTCTACAAGGATGCTATCGCAGTCTTCCTCAGTATTAACTACACCCCCCAATTTAGTGTCATCAGCAAATTTTGAAATTGTACTTCTGATTCCCAAGTCCAAATCATTCATGAAAATGGTGAACAACAGTGGTCCCAGCACCAATCCCCGTGGAACACCACTTCCCACCTTCCGCCCGTCTGAGTAAATACCTTTAACTCATCCCGTCACTATAACTGGACTTGTCTCCATTCCCGTGCTGAGGGGATTGCTGTACCACACGGGAGGGGCAACATTTGGGGACTCTCGATTCTCCACCAATTCCCATTCCCCTTCTTTCTGGTGGATAATGGAGGTGCCACTGTGTGTAATGTGTAAGTCAGTAAGAATTGTCAGTGAGGATTAATCAGCACTTTCTAATTGGAGATGATAATCAATGGAATCTTTCAGACAATGAATTGTAGATTTTATAGCAAAGATTAATATACGATTGAAGTAAAAGTTCATAATTTTATTGTAAAATATTTCAGGAACATGCATCAGAAATTAAGGGGAAAGATCAGACAGCAGTACTTAAAGGGATTCTGCAGCCCCAACAACTCAATCAGCTATATATCCAGAATATTAAAATCCAGCCCAGTTATAGGGGTTATTAACATCAGCAGAAACAAACCCCAACTGTCGGAATGAACATGGTTCAGTCCTGGATGTGATTAACAGCAGCAATAACAGCAGAATCAAACCTCTGCAGTCACTTGTGAACTTGCTGGTGTCTCAGCAGGTTGGATGACTGATTGAATCCCTTCCCACACACTGAGCAGGTGAATGGCCTCTCCCCAGTGTGAATGCGCTGGTGTCTCAGAAGGTCAGAGGAATTAGTGAATCCCTTCTCACACATGGGGCAGGTGAACGGCCTCTCCCCAGTGTGAACTCGCTGGTGTCTCAGATGGTCAGAGGAATTCGTGAATCCCTTCTCACACACGGGGCAGGTGAACGGCCTCTCCCCAGTGTGAACTCGCTGGTGTCTCAGATGGTCAGAGGAATTCGTGAATCCCTTCTCACACACAGGGCAGGTGAATGGTCTCTCCCCAGTGTGAATGCGCTGGTGCTCAATGACGTGAGATGATTGCCTGGACCTCTTCCCACATTGAGAGCAACTGAATGGTCTCTCCTCAGTGTGAAGTCGCTGGTGTGTCAGAAGGTGGGATGACTGACTAAATCCCTTCCCACACTTGGAGCAGGTGAACGGTCTCTCCCCGGTGTGACTGCATCGATGAGTTTCCAGCTGGGATGGGGAGCTAAATCCCTTCCCACAGTCCCCACATTCCCACAGTTTCTCCGTGGTGTGGGTGTCCTTGTGTCTCTCCAGGTTGGACAATCGGTTGAAGCCTCATCCACACACACAACACGTGTACGGTTTCTCCCCGCTGTGAACGGTGCGATGTTTTTTCAGACTGTGTAAGTGGTTAAAGCTCTTTCCACAGTCAGTGCACTGGAACACTCTCACTTGGGTGTGTGTGTCTTGGTGCTTTTCCAGTCACACCGATCTTTGAAATCTTTTCCCACAGACAGAACAGGCAAACATTTCTCCTTCCACATTCAAAGGCCGATGATATTCCCTGTAAAAGTAGTTTACAAAAGACATCACTGTAAGTTCAGGATTAAAATTCAGAACAGATCATTCTAGTTTCTATGGAACATTCCTCTCTTATTACATAGAATTACACAGATTGTACAGCACAGAAACAGGCCAATCAGCCCAACTGGTCCATGTGGTGCTTATGCTCCACATGACCCTCCTCCCATCTCTCTTCATCTCACCCTATCAGCATCTCCTTCTATTCCTTTCTCCCATGTGTTTATCCAGCTTCCCCTTAAATACATCCATGCTCTTCACCTCAACTACTCCCTGTGGCAGCAAGTTCCACATTCTCAGCACCCTCTGGGTGAAGGAGTTTAATCTAAATAGGACTTCCCTGGGCAGCCAATCAGCACTGCTGCCTCTTTTGTGCATTTCCTGGCGAGGCGAAACAGTTGATATTTTCTGATCAAAAAGAGCTGAGCTCGGCAGCATTAGTCCTGTTTTGCCTCCTTTGGAGACCAGGTGTACGAGCAGAGTGAGTGCAGCCTTCACAGCAACCGCAATAAAATTGTTGCAGTTGTGAAGGAACTTTGTGTCAGTGCACTGGACCACAAACAAAATATGTGTGTCGATTGTTGTCTTATTACCCTACTGTAAAGTGCCTTGAGATATTTTAAAAGCTCTATATAAAGGTAAGTTGTTGTTGGTGTATAGAGAACTCTGTTGAAATTTAGTGAAATGATCAATAACCAAGGAAGATCATTTCTTTATAATTGCACAATACTGCGGATGCTGGAAATCTGAAATAACAACAGAAAATGCTGGAAATACTCAGCAGGCCAGGCAGCATCCGTGGAGAGAGAAACAGAGTTAACGTTTCAGGTCTGGGACCCTTCATCAGAACTGGAAAAAGCTGGAGATGTAACAGATATTAAGCAGGTGCAGAGACGGGGGGGTGGTGGGGGGGGGGGTTAGGAGGGGAGGAAGGAGTAGAAAGAACATCCTGTACTTTTGTAAGAGGCAGGAAAGATAAAATGTTGCAAATGGGAATGGCAAAAATCATACTGCATGAAAAATAGGGGCAGGGGTAATTATCTGAAATTGTTGAACTCGATGTTGAGTCCGGCAGGCTGCAAAGTGCCCAATCGAAAGATGAGGTGCTGTTCCTCCAGCTTGCGTTGAGCTTCATTGGAACAATGTAATAGCCCGAGGACAGAGAGATCAGAGTGGGAGTGAAGCGGTGAATTAAAGTGACAGGCGACCGGAAGCTCAGGGTCACCCGTACGGACTGAACGGAGGTGTTCCGCAAAGCGGTCGCCCAATCTGCATTTGGTCTCCCCAATGTAGAGGAGACCACATCGTGAGCAGCGAATACAGTATAGTAAATTGCAAGAAGTACAAGTAAATCGCTGTTTCACCTGGAAGGGGTGTTTGGGGCCCTGGACAGTGGGAAGGGAGGAGGTAAAAGGGCATGTGTTGCATCTCCTGTGCTTGCACGGGAAGGTGCCAGGTGAAGGAGAAGGGGTGTTGGGGGTGATTGAGGAGTGGACCAGGGTGTCGCGGAGGGAGCGGTCCCTTCGGAATGCTGAAAGGGGAGGTGAGGGGAAGATGTGTTTGGTGGTGGGATCACGTTGGAGGTGGCAGAAATGGCGGAGGATGATCCGTTGAATGTGGAGGCTGGTGGGGTGAAAGGTGAGGACAAGGGGAACCCTATCGTGGCTCTGGGAGGGAGGGGCAGGGGTGAGAGCAGAAGTGCGGGAAATAGAACGGACACGGTCAAGGGCCGTGTCAACCACGATAGAGGGGAATCCTCGGTTGAGGAAAAAGGAAGACATGTCGGAAGCACTAGTTTGGAAGGTGGCATCGTCAGAACAGATGCGGCGGAGATGGAGAAACTGGGAGAATGGAATAGAGTCCTTACAGGAAGCGGGGTGGGAGGAAGTGTAGTCCAGGTAGCTGTGGGAGTCGGTGGGCTTGTAGTGGATGTTTTCATTTCTTTGTTTGGTTCTGTTAGTTTTCATAGAATCATGTAAAAGTACAGCACGAAGGAGGCCATTCGGCCCATCGTGCCTGTGCTGGCTCTTAGAAAGAGCACTCGTGCTTCGTCCCACATCCCTGCTTGTTGTCCGTAACCCTGTAAGATCCTCATCCTCAAGTACCCGCCCAACTCCCTTTTAAAATCATTGATGGAATCAGCTCATGACCTTTTCAGGTCGAGCGTTCCAGATCCCGACAACTCTCTGAGTTTTATTCAATTCTTACCACAGTTGCCTTCTGTGAAGGTTTAATAATAAATGCATTTTGTTATGAAAGCAATTAAAACATTCCTAATATATAAATAGACAGATGCATCAAAATATTAAAATTGTGGGAGGGAGGGCAGTGCTCGCCCAGGGCCCAATAAACATTGGAATTCCTGTTTCCCAACCCAATGCTCAGAAGATGAAGTCCCAGAGCTGCCTCTGGCTCGGTTCCACCTGCCCTATTCTGACAAGCTGAGGTGTTGGTCAGTGCACTGTGATTGCCCTGTGGGCAGAAAATGGCAAATCTAGAAATATGACCAAAATAACACATTTTAACCCCAAAGCTGTAAATCCCCGTCCCACACACTCTCCCTCCTCCCTGTGCTGAAATCCAAACCCATCGCACCATCTCCAACATTTCTTTCCTCCACTCCCAGTTTCCCCCCTCCCTTTACTCTGGTTGGGTTCAGTTCTACACCCGCTGTGTGCAGAGTGAGAATAAAATCAATGAGTCAATGATTGTCTCTCCTGGTCACTGGGACCCTGAAGCCCCGCCCACTCTCTGTTCCTGTACCAAGATGGCCGCACATGCACCGTGCTGCAGGTGGAACCGGTCTGTCTTTCCTCCACCAAGATGGCGGCGCCTAACCCGGGCCTGTCACTGAGAAAAAGCCTCACCGCTGCTGTCCGGCGGAACACATTCGGTCGCTGGATCTCATTCGGGCCTGAGACCATTCTCCAACTTTATAAACTCTGCGGTGCGGCCTACCCGCAGTTTATTAATCTCCCGACCCCGCTCCCGCCGACCTGCAGCTCCGCCCGGCGACCGCGCGGGGCTTTCTTTGTGAGGGACACGTGACCCGGGCCCAGGGCCTGATTGACAGGAGCTTCCGACCAATAGGGAGCGAGCGGGGCGGCGTTGGAGGAGTGAGCTGGCTGCGGGTCCTCCAACCAATCGGGGAGCCTGAGGGGTGGGACTTGCGCCGGCTGATTGTCTGATCCGCAGGGCAGCGAGTTTCTCCAGTCCCTTGTTCAGGGCCCGGGGCCAGGGGAGGCTGTGGGCCTTTATTCCCCTCATTGGACACAAGGCTCTTTGGCTCACCACCCACGGGCTCAGATTGCAATACAGACTTTTTAAATTCAGGAATAAAAGCAGATAAACCCCGTGCTTCTGTGGCACAAACTTTTTAATATTTGGGAGTAAAAGTACAAGTTTTTGTCCCTCTGGGGAATTTGTTATTAGTTTCAGGAAACAACAACAACCACTTGTATGTATAAAGCGCCTTTAATGTAGTGAAACATCCCAAGGCTGTTCACAGGAGCGTTAGAAAACAAAATTTGACACCGAGCCACATAAAGCGATATTCGGGCAGATGACCAAAACCTTGGTCAAAGAAGTAGGTTTTAAGGAGCATCTTAAAGAAGGAGAGAGAGGTAGAGAGATGGAAAGGTTTAGGGAAGGAATTCCAGAGCTCAGGGCCCAGGCAACTGAAGGCACGGCCGCCAATGGTGGAGCGATTAAAATCGGGGATGCTCAAGAGGCCGGAATTAGAGGAGCGCAAATATCTCGGAAGGTTGTGGGGGCTGGAAGAGATTACAGAGATAGGGAGGGGCGAGGCCACGGAGGGATTTGAAAACAAGAATGAGAATTTTAAGAATGAGACACTTGAGGAAAAGCAGGGAGTGGGGGAGGGTCAAGCCTTTATGGGACAGGGTCGCTAATTCTGTTCTGCGACAGTTACTGGGACAGACTGTATCTCCCCTCTCCTCCACACAGGGATTTGTGGTAGTTAAAGGGACAGTAATTCTCCTTGTTTTGCGAGATTGTAATTAAAGGGACACTGCTCTGAGATGGCTGCGAACTTTTAGTGCCGCCAGCCTTTCTAAAACATCTTCCTTTTCTGAAGATCTGTGTGAACAGGCTGGTGACTCAGCAGGTGGGATGAGCTCTGAAACCTCTTTGCACAGTCAGATCATTTAAAGGGTCTCTCATCGGTTCTGGGGCAGGAGGGATCTGGTTAACAGTGATCACAATATCATTAGGTTTAAAGTAGTTATGGAAAGGGACAAAATAAAATCAACGGTGAAAAGACCCAGCTGGAAGAGAGTCAATTTCAGTGATTTGAGAAGGGATCGAGCACAGGTGGACTGGAAACAAAGATTGTCCAGGAAAACAGTGAATGACCAATGGCAGGCCTTCAAGGCTGAGATAGTTCAGGTACAAACCAAGCATATTCCCATAAGGAGGAAAGATAGGCCATCCAAAGCTAGAGCTCCCGATGACAAAGGATATAGAGGTTAGAATAAAACAGAAAAAGGAGGTTTACGACAAATGTCAGGTACAGAATAGAGTCAAAAACCAGGCAGAATACAGAGAGTGCGGGGGAAATTGAAACAGGATATAAGAAGGGCAAAGAGAATATGAGAAAAGATTAGGGGGTAACATAAAAGGGAAAAAATATTCTATAAACATATGAAAAGTAAAAGGATAGTTAAAGGAATGGTGGGACCGATTAGCGACCAAATAGGATCTCATCATAAGAACATAAGAAATAGGAGCAGGAGTCGGCCATTTGGCCCCTCGAGCCTGCTCCACCATTTAATGAGATCATGGCTGATCTGATCTTGGGCTCAGCTCCATTTCCCTGCCCGCTCCCCATAACCCTTCACTCCCTTATCGTTCAAAAATCTGTCTATCTCCACCTTAAATGTATTTAATGACCCAGCCTCCACAGCTCTCTGGGGCAGAGAATCCCACAGATTTACGACCCTCGGAGAGAAGAAATTCCTCATCTCAGTTCTAAAAGGGCGACCCTTTATTCTGAAACTGTGCCCCCGAGTTCTAGATTCCCCCACGAGGGGAAACATCCTCTCCGCATCTACCTTGTCGAGCCCCCTCGGTATCTTATATGTTTCAATAAGATCACCTCTCATTTTTCTAAACTCCAATGAGTACAGGCTCAACCTGCTCAACCTTTCTTCATAGGACAACCCCCTCATCCCAGGAATCAATCTCGTGAACCTTTTCTGAACTGCCTCCAATGCAAGTATATCCCTCCTTAAATAAGGAGACCAAAACTGTACGCAGTACTCCAGGTGCGGTCTCACCAACGCCCTGTACCGTTGTAGCAGGATTTCCCTGCTTTTATACTCCAGCCCCCTTGCAATAAAGGCCAACATTTCATTTGCCTTCCTGATTACTTTCTCAAGATTTTCAACAGGCCCAAAACTGCCTTTTATTGTCTGTTCAAAACGTGTCATGCGAGTCCAATGGGATGGCGTCCATGGCGGTCGCAGGGTAAGCGCTCTCCGAGTCGGTCGGCCCTCTCCCGCTACAGACGCTGTGCATCGGTGCTGATGAGTTCGGCGAGTTGGCGGGGAGGCAGCAGAAGCAGTGATGGAGACCACGATGACCCGCTGTAGCACGGCGGCCGGCAGCTCCTCGGCGGGAGGCTCGGAGGTCGAACCGGTAGGAGGGGAGGCGGCCAGCGGACCGAGGGCGGGAAAAGCAGGCCCTGGAAGGTCGGACACCGCGGGAGGCTCGGAGGTCAGACCGGGTGGAAGGAGAGCCAGGGAGAAGCAGGCCCCGGGACGTCAGTACCATGGCGGCTGAAGATTGTCGGGCAGGAGTGCGGGAAAGGTGGAGCGAGGCGAGAGCGGGCCCTATTGTGATGGCGCCGATGAAGATGGCTGCCGTCCTTGCGGGCTCCGTGCGTACCAGGCAGCTAAGTGTCCTTTGCTGATTGGTGCGCTCGGCTCGTTAAGAAAAAAGCATTTCACTGACTGGATTTCACTTGTATTTGGTTATGTGACAAATAAAATTGAAATTGAAATTGAAATACCTGCATGCTAACGTTTTGTGTTTCATGAACAAGGACCCCCAGGTCACTCTGTACTGCAGCATTCTGTAATCTCTCTCCATTTAAATAATCATTTGCTTTTTTACTTTTGTTACAGTTTGTCAACCTGAAAATACATAGAAACATAGAAGATAGGAGCAGGAGTAGGCCATTTGGCCCCTCGAGCCTGCTCCGCCATTTAATGAGATCATGGCTGATCATCCAAATTCAGTACCTGGTCCCTGCCTTCTCCCCATATCCCTTGATCCCTTTAGCCTTAAGAAATATATCCAACTCCTTCTTGAATATATTTAATGAATTGGCCTCCACCGCCTTCTGTGGTAGAGAATTCCACAGGTTCACCACTCTCTGGGTGAAGAAATTCCTCCTCATTTCAGTCCTAAATGGCTTACCCCTTATCCTTAGACTGTGTCCCCTGGTTCTGGACTCCCCCGCCATCGGGAACATCCTTCCTGCATTTGACCCATTTATCCTGACTCTCTGTTTTCTGTTAGTTAGCCAATCCTCTATCCATGCTAATATATTACCCTCAACCCCGTGAGCTCTTATCGTGTGCAGTAACCTTTTATGTGGCACCTTATCGAATGCCCTCTGGAAATCCAAATGCACATCCGCTGGTTCCCCTTTATCCAGCCTGCTCGTTACATCCTCAAAGAACTCCAGCAAATTTGTCAACATGATTTCCGTTTCATAAAACCATGCTGACTCTGCTTGACTGTATTATGATCATACGGAGGCAGAGTGCATGGCTGAGGTACTGAATGAATACTTTGCATCTGTCTTCACAAAAGAAGAGGATGAAGTTAATGTCGCAGTAGAGGAGGGGGGGGGAGTAGAGAAATTGGATAAAAATGGATAGAAAGGAGATGCTAAATAGGTTGTCATCACTCGAGGTTAACAAGTCACCCGGTCCAGATGCGATGCATCCTAGATTGCTGAGGGAAGCTAGGGTGGAGATAGCAGAAGCTCCGACCACAATCTTTCAATCTCCCTCAGATATATGGGGGTGGTGCAAGACTGGAGGATTGCAAATGTTACACCCTTGTTTAAAAAAGGGGAGAGGGATAAACCTGGTAACTACAGGCCAATCAGTCTAATGTCAGTGGTGGGTGAACGACTAGAGACCATTGTCGAGGACAACATTATTTCTGACTTGGAGAAGCATGGGTTAATAAGGGGCAGCCAGTATGGATTTGTTAAAGGTAAATCATGTCTGACTAAACTGACTGAGTTCTTTGATGAAGTAACAGAGGGTTGATGAAGGTATTGCAGTAGATGTTGTATATATGGACTTTCAAAAGGCATTTGATAAAGTACCGCACAAGAGACCTACTTGGAGAATAGAAGCACATGGTATTAAAGGGCTGATGGTAATTTGGGTATATAATTGGCCGAGGGATAGGAGACAGTGAGCAGTGCTGAGGGATGTTTTTCTGACTGGAGGGAAGTATGCAGTGGATTCCCCCAGGGGTCAGGATTAGGACCATTGCTTTTCTTGTTATATATAACTGACCTGGACTTGGGTATAGGTGTACAAGTTTGAAGTTTACAGATGATACAAAACTTGGCAACGTATTAAATAGTGAGCATAGTAGTAGCAGACTTCAGGAGGACAGAGACAGACTGTGAAATGAGCAGACACAAGGCAGATGAAATTAAATGAGGATAAGTGTGAAGTGATGCACTTTGGGAGAAACAACAGGGAGAGGCCGTATAATCTAAATGGGACTATTTTGAGGGGGTGCAAGAGCAGAGGGACCTGGGGGTCCATATTCACAAATCTTAGAAATTGCCACGGCAAGTTGGTGAGGCCGTTCAGAAAGTGTGTGGGATACTTGGCTTTGTAAATAGTGCCATTGAATACAAAAACAAGGAAGTTACACTAAACCTTTACAAATCACTAGTGAGGAACATAGGACAGGAGGAGGCCATTCAGCCCCTCGAGCCTGTTCCGCCATTCAATGAGATCATGGCTGATCTGCGATCTAACTCCATACACCCGCCTTTGGCCCATATCCCTTAATACCTTTGGGTAACAAAAACCTATCAATCTCAGATTTAAAATTAACAATTGATCGAGCATCAATTGCCATTTGCGGAAGAGAGTTCCAAACTTCTACCACCCTTTGTGTGTAGAAGTGTCTCCTAATTTCACTCCTGAAAGGTCTGGCTCTACTTTTAGTCTATGCCTCCTAGTCCTAGACTGCCCAACCAGCGGAAACATTTTCTCTCTATCTACCCTATCTGTTCCCCTTAATATCCTGAAAACTTCGATCAGATCACACCTTAACATTCTAAATTCTAGGGACTACAACCCTAGTTTGTGTAATCTCTCCTCGTAACTTAACCCTTGAAGTCCGGGTATCATTCTGGTAAACCTACGCTGCACTCCCTCCAAGGCCAATATATCCTTCCTAGGCTGTGATGCCCAGAACTCCTCACAGTGCTCCAGGTGTGGCCTAACCAGGGTTTTGTACAGCTGCAGGGTTTTGGCCTCAGCTGGAGTCTTGTGTACAGTTCTGGGCACCACACTTTAGGAAGGATGTCAAGGCCTTGGAGAGGATGCAGAGGAGGTTGACCAGGATGGTACCAGGGATGAGGGACTTCAGTTATGTGGAGAGATTGGAGAAGCTGGGATTGTTCCTCTTCGAGCAGAGAAGGTTAAGAGGAGACCTAATAGAGGTGTTCAAAATGATGAGGGGTTTTGATCGAGCAAGTCGGGAGAAACTGTTCACTCTGGCAAGTGGGTCGGTAACCAAAGGTCACAGATTTAAAATAGTTGCTAAAAGAACTAGAGGGAAATGAGGAGAATTGTTTTCACACAGAGGGTTGTTAAGATCTGGAACGCACCATCTGAAAGGATGCTGGAATCAGGTTCCACAGGAACTTTCAAACGGTAATTGGACGTATAGTTGAAGAGGACTAGTTTGCAGAGTTCTGGGGATAAAGCTGGGGTTTTGGGACTAAATTGGACAGCTCTTTCAAAGATCCAGCACAGACAGGATGGGCCGAATCACCTCCTTCTATGATGTTAGATTCTATGATCAGTGTGAAGACGCTGGTGTCTCTTAAGGCTCTTCGAGCTTTTAAAGGTCTTCCCACAGTCAGAACATTTCATGGATCTCTCGTCAGTGTGAACAAGCTGGTGTGCAAGCAGGTTGGAGGACCAAATTAATCCCTTCCCACACACAGTGCAGGTGAACGGCCTCTCCCCAGTGTGAACTCTCTGGTGTATCTGGAGTTTGGATGACTCTGCAAATCCCTTCCCACACACGGAGCAGGAGAACGGTTTCTCCCCAGTGTGAACTCGCTGGTGTGTATGGAGGCTGGATGACTGAGTGAATCCCTTCCCACATTCAATACACGTGAACGGCCTCTCCCCAGTGTGAACTCGCTGGTGTCTCTGGAGCTTGGATAACTCTGCGAATCCCTTCCCACACTCGGAGCAGGTGAATGGCCTCTCCCCGGTGTGAACTCGCTGGTGTCTCAGCAGGCTGGAGGACTGAGTAAATCCCTTCCCACACTCTGAGCAGGTGAACGGCCTCTCCCCGGTGTGACTGCGCCAATGAGTTTCCAGCTTGGATGGATAATCGAATCTCTTCCCACAGTCCCCACATTTCCACCGTTTCTCCGTGGTGCGGGTGTCCTTGTGTCCCTCCAGGTTGGGCGATCGGTTGAAGCCTCATCCACACACGGAACACGTGTACGGTTTCTCCCCGCTGTGAATGGTGCAATGATTTTTCAGGCTGTGTAACTGGTTAAAGCTCTTTCCACAGTCAGGGCACTGGAACACTCTCGCTCGGGTGTGTGTTTTCCAGTCACACGGATGTTTGAAATCTTTTCCCACAGACAGAACAGACAAACATTTGTCCTTCCGTATTCAAAGGTCAATGATATTCAGGTCCTGATGAATGGAGTGACTCTGTCAGATCTTGATGTGATGTTTGGTTTGAGTTTCCAGTCTGTAAATCCTGCCCTTCTCACACCCTGTAAAAGGAGTTTACAAAAGTCATCACTGTAAATACAGGATAGAAATTCAGAACAGACAATTCCAGTTTCTGTGGAACATTCTTTCCTCTCGTTTCCCCAAAGCTGTAAATCCCCGTCCCACACACTCTCCCTCCTCCCTGTGCTGAAATCCAAACCCATCGCACCATCTCCAACATTTCTTTCCTCCACTCCCAGTTTTCCCCCTCCCTCTACTCTGGTTGGGTTCAGTTCTACACCCGCTGTGTGCAGAGTGAGAATAAAATCAATGAGTGAATGATTGTCTCTCCTGGTCACGGGGACCCTGAAGCCCCGCCCACTCTTTGTTCCTGTACCAAGATGGCCACGCATGCGCCGTGCTGCAGGTGGAACCGGTCTGTCTTTCCTCCACCAAGATAATGGCGCGTAACCCGGGCCTGTCACCGAGAAAAAGCCTCACAGCTACCGTCCGGTGGAAGATAGACCAGGCCGCTGGATCTCATTCGGGCCTGAGGCCATTCTCCAGCTTTATAAACCCGGCGGCGCAGACTACCCGCAGTTTATTAATCTCCCGACCCCACTCCCGCCGACCAGCAGCTCCGCCCGGCAACCGCGCAGGGCTTTCTTTGTGAGGGACTCATGACCCGGACCCAGGGCCTGATTGACGGGAGCTTCTGACCAATAGGGAGTGAGCGGGGCGGGGCTGGAGGAGCGAGCTGGAGGCGGGTCCTCCAACCAATCGGGGAGCCTGAGGGGCGGGACTTGCGCCGGCTGATTGTCTGATCCGCAGGGCAGCGAGTTTCTCCAGTCCCTTGTTCAGGGCCCGGGGCCAGGGGAGGCTGTGGGCCTTTATTCCCCTCATTGGACACAAGGCTCTTTGGCTCACAACACACGGGCTCAGATTGCAATACAGACTTTTTAAATTCATGAATCAAAGGGACAGGGTCTCTCATTCTGTTGTGGGACAGTTCCTGGGACAGACTGTATCTCCCCCTCTCCTCCACACAGGGATTTGTGCTGGTTAAAGGGACAGCGATTCTCCTTGTTCTGCCAGTTTGTAATTAACTTTATCCCATATTACAGACCCTAGGAGTTTACCAATAACTCCTCGAGTCTTGGTTATGATCTTCCAGAATTCCTTAGATTCTTGAACGTTCCCCGGGGATCAGAAGGTGGCAAATGGAACCCCGCCGTTCAAGAAAGGAGGGCGAGAGAAAACAAGGACCCCTGGGCCAGTTAGTCTGACATCAGTGGTACGTGCAAAAAAGATTCACAAGAATGACACCAGAACTGGGAGGATATACCGATCAGGAAAGGCTGAACAGGCTGGGGACTCATTTCTCTGGAAAAGAGAAGGCTGAAGGGTGACCAGATAGAGGTCATCAAGATTATGAAAGGGTTTGATAGGGTAGACATGGAGAAAATGTTTCTACTTGTCGGGGGCGACCAGAACTCGCAGTCATAAATATCAGATATAAAAGAGAGAAATAGCACCAGAGTAAAGAAAAGTTCAGAAATAGGAGGAATCAGACGGGGCAAAAGCGAGGCAGACTAAGATGTGTTTGGAGTGCATGTGTGTAAATGTACATAGTCTGGTAAATAAGGTTAGTGAGCTGCAGGCACAAGGTGCCACAGGGGACTCTGATATAGGGGCAATAACAGAGACCTGACTCAAAGAAAGGGAGGATTGCGATCTTAATATTCCTGGCTACAAGGTATTCAGGAAAGATAGGGAAGGAAAAAGAGATGGGGTGGCAGTATTGATCAACTAAACTATTACAGCATTGGAGAGGGTGATGTAGTCGAGGGAGCAAAGGCAGGTTTGAATTCAGGAACAATAGAGGCGCGATTACACTGCTGGGTGTTTACTACAGGCCACCAAATAGTGGGAAGGAGATAGAGGAGCGATTACACTACTGGGTGTTTACTACAGGCCACCAAATAGTGGGGAGGAGATAGAGGAGCTATTACACTACTGGGTGTTTACTACAGGCCACCAAATAGTGGGGAGGAGAGAGAGGAGCGATTACACTGCTGGGTGTTTACTACAGGCCACCAAATAGTGGGGAGGAGATAGAGGAGCTATTACACTGCTGGGTGTTTACTACAGGCCACCAAATAGTGGGGAGGAGATAGAGGAGCTATTACACTACTGGGTGTTTACTGCAGGCCACCAAATAGTGGGAAGGAGATAGAGGAGCTATTACACTACTGGGTGTTTACTACAGGCCACCAAATAGTGGGGAGGAGATAGAGGAGCTATTACACTGCTGGGTGTTTACTACAGGCCACCAAATAGTGGGGAGGAGATAGAGGAGCTATTACACTGCTGGGTGTTTACTACAGGCCACCAAATAGTGGGGAGGAGATAGAGGAGCTATTACACTGCTGGGTGTTTACTACAGGCCACCAAATAATGGGAAGGAGATAGGGGAGCAGATTTGCAGGCAAATTACAGAAAGATGCAAGAATATAGAAATATAGAAGACAGGAGCAGGAGTAGGCCATTCGGCCCCTTGAGCCTGCTCTGCCATTCAATGCGATCATGGCTGATCATCCAATTTCAGTACCCGGTCCCTGCCTTCTCCCCATACCCCTTGATCCCTTTAGCCTTAAGAAATATAACCAACTCCTTCTTGAATATATTTAATGAATTGGCCTCTACTGCCTTCTGTGGTAGAGAATTCCACAGGTTCACCACTCTCTGGGTGAAGAAATTCCTCCTCATTTCTGTCCTAAATGGCCTACCCCTTATCCTTAGACTGTGGCCCCTGGTTCTGGACTCCCCGACCATCGGGAACATCCTTCCTGCATCTAGTCTGTCCAGTCCTGTCAGAATTTTATAAGTTTCAATAAGATCCCCTCTCATTCTTCCAAACTCCAGCGAGTACAAGCCCAATCGTCCCAATCTCTCCTCATACGTCATTCCTGCCATCCCAGGTGTCAGCCTGGTGAATCTTCGCTGAATTCGTTCCATGGCTTGACTAATTTACTGGAATTTTTTGAGGATGTAACTGGTAAAATAGATTAGGGAGAACCAGTGGATGTGGTGTATTTGGACTTTCAGAAGACTTTCGATAATGTCCCGCATAAGAGATTAGCGTGTAAAGTTAAGGCACGTGGGATTGGGGGCAAGGTATTGACTTGGATAGAGAACTGGTTGGCAGACAGAAAGCAAAGAGTTGGAATAAACGGGTCTTTTTCCGAGTGGCAGGCAGTGACTAGTGGGGTACCGCAGGGATCGGTCCTTGGACCCCAGCTATTCACAATATATATTAATGATCCAGACAAGGGAACTAGATGTAATATCTCCAAATTTGCAGATGACACAAAGCTGGGTGTGTGTGTGTGCTCTGTGAGGAGGATGCTGAGAAACTCCAGTATGATTTGGATAGGTTAGGTCATTGGGCAAAAGCATGGCAGATGCAATATAACGTGGATAACTGCGAGGTTATCCACTTTGGTGGCAAAAACAGGAAGACAGATTATTATCTGAATGGCAATAGATTGGGAGAAGGGGAAGTGCAACAAGACCTGGGCGTCCATGTGCACCAGTCGCTGAAAGTAAGTATGCAGGTGCAGCAGGCGATTTTAAGGAGGCAAATAGTATGTTGGCCTTCGTAGCGAGAGGGTTCGAGTACAGGAACAAGGATGTCTTGCTGCAGTTGTACAGGGCCTTGGTGAGACCACACCTTGAGTATTGTGTGCAGTTTTGATCACCTTATCCGAGGAAGGATGTTCTTGCCATGGAGGGAGTGCAGCGAAGATTCACCAGACTGATACCTGGGATGGCAGGAATGACGTATGGGGAGAGATTGGGTCGATTGGACTTGTACTCGCTGGAGTTTAGAAGAATGAGAGGGGATCTCATTGAAACTTATAAAATTCTAACAGGACTAGACAGACTCGATGCAGGAAGGATGTTCCCGATGGCCGGGGAGTCCAGAACCAGGGGTCACAGTCTAAGGATTAGGGGTAAGCCATTTAGGACGGAGATGAGGAGGAATTTCTTCACCCAGAGAGTGGTGAACCTGTGGAATTCTCTACCACAGAAGGCAGTGGAGGCCAATTCATTAAATATATTAAAGAAGGAGTTAGATATATTTTTTAAGGCTGAAGTGATCAAGGGATATGGGGAGAAGGCAGGGACAGGGTACTGAATTTGGATGATCAGCCATGATCTCATTAAATGTCAGAGCAGGCTCGAGGGGCCGAATGGCCTACTCCTGCTCCTATCTTCTATGTTTCTATATTTCTATTACTCTCACTATTACCTCAATGCTAATGAATCGGGGGGAAACTCTCCACTGGCTGGAGTCAGACCGAGCACAAAGGAAGATGGTTGTGGTGGTTGGAGGTCAATCATCACAGCCCCAGGACATCGCTGCAGGAGTTCCTCAGGGCAGTGTCCTCGGCCCAACCCTCTTCAACTGCTTCATCAATGACCTTCCCTCCAACATAAGGTCAGAAGTAGGAATGTTCGCTGGTGACTGCACAGTATTCAGTTCCATTTGCAACTCCTCAGATAATGAAGCAGTCCATGCCCGCATGCAACAAGAGCTGGACAACATTCAGGCTTGGGCTGATAAGTGGCAGGTAACATTCGCACCACACAAGTGCCAGGCAATGACTATCTCTGACAAGCGAGCGTCTAATCACCGCCCCTTGACATTCAACAGCATTCCCATCACCAAATCCCCCACCATCAACATCCTGGGGGTCACCATTGACCAGAAACTTAACTGGACCAGCCACATAAATACTGTGGTTACAAGAGCAGGTCACAGGCTAGGTATTCTGTGGCGAGTGTCTCACCTCCTGACTCCCCAAAGCCTTTCCACCCTCTGCAAGGCACAAGTCAGGAGTGTGATGGAATACTCTCCACTTGTCTGGATGAGTGCAGCTCCAACAACACTCAAGAAGCTCAACACCACCCAAGACAAAGCAGCCCGCTTGATTGGCATCCCATCCACCACCTTAAACATTCACTCCCTCCACCACTGGCGTACCGTGGCTGCAGTGTGTACCATCTACAAGATGTACAGCAGCAACTCGCCAAGGCTTCTTCGGCAGCACCTCCCAAACCGACAACCTCTTCTACCTGGAAGAACAAGGACAGCAAGCACATGGGAACACCTGATAGAATACATATATCCCTGAAGGCAGCAGGACAGGCAGAAAAGGTGGTTAAAAAGGCTGATGGGATACTTGCCTTCATTAGCCGAGGCATAGAATATAAGAGCAGGGAGGTGATGATGGAGCTGTACAAAACGCTAGTTAGGCCACAGCTGGAATACTGTGTGCAGTTCTGCTCGCCACACTATAGGAAGGATGTGATTGCATTGGAGAGGGTGCAGAGGAGATTCACCAGGATGTTACCTGGGCTGGAGCGCTTCAGCTATGAAGAGAGACTGGACAGGCTGGGGTTGTTTTCCTTAGAGCAGAGAAGGCTGAGGGGGGACCTGATTGAGGTGTACAAAATTTTGAGGGGCATAGATAGGGTAGATAGAAAGGAACTTTCCCCTTAGTAGAGGGGTCAATAACCATTCGTTTCAAGGTAAGGGGCAGGAGGTTTAGAGGGGATTTGAGGAAAAACTTTTTTCCCCCCAGAGGGTGGTTGGAAACTGGAACTCACTGCCTGAAAGGGTGGTAGAGGCAGGAACCGTCACAACATTCAAGAAGCATTTAGATGAGCACTTGAACCGCCATAGCATACAAGGCTACGGACCCAGTGCTGGAAAATGGGATTAGAATAGACAGGGCTTGATGGCCGGTGTAGACACGATGGGCCGAAGGGCCTCTTTCTGTGCTGTATAACTCTATGACCACCAACTCCAAGTCAAACACCATTCTAACTTGGAAGTATATTGCCATTCCTTCATCGTCGCTGGTCAAAGTCCTGGAACTCCCTCCCTGACAGCACTGTGGGAGTACCTTCACCACACGGACTGCAGCGGTTCAAGAAGGTGGCTCACCACCACCTTCTAAAGGGCAATTAGGCATGGGCAATAAATGCTGGCCTTCCCAGCGACGCCCACATCCCATGAACGAATTAAAAAAAAACTTCATCCCATAACACGCGTACAAGGGCTCAGTAATGTTTAATTCATCAGAAAAAGACAAAGTACAACAACATACTGGTCAGCTTAACAGAGTCTCATCATATTTATGAGGCCACAAACTTAAAATAGTCACTAATAAATCCAGTAATGAATTCAGGAGAAGTGTCTTTACCCAGAGAATGGTGAGAATGGGGAACTCGCTACCACAGGGAGTGGTTGAGGTGAACAGCACAGATGGATTTATGGGGAAGCCACACAAGGGAGAAAGGAATGGGAGGAGATGTTGATCGGGTTAATTGAAGTAGAGTGGGTGTGGGGCATAAACACCGGCATGGACCAGTTGGGTCGAATGGCCTGTTTCTGTGCTGTGCATTCTATGTAACACCATCAACAATCAATCGAAGGGAATCATCAGCACAACAGATTGAAACATTAAACAGCAGTCCAACAATTTATAAAACATTCATCCATTCCATGTTCATGTCACCCCAGCTGTCTCCAGGGCCCTGTGCTACAGAACAGTGTGAACTCGCTGGTGTCTCTTCAGCTCCCCGGAGCTTTTAAAGCTCTTAGCACAGTCAGGACATTTAAATGGTCTCTCATCAGTGTGAACAAGCTGGTGTGTCAGCAGGTGGGATGACCGAGTGAATCCCTTCCCACACACGGAGCAGGTGAACGGCCTCTCCCCGGTGTGAACTCGCTGATGTTGCTTCAGATCCCCAGAGGTTTTAAAGCTCTTCCCACAGTCAGAACATCTAAATGGTCTCTCATCAGTGTGATATTGCTGGTGTGTCAGCAGGTTGGATGACCGAGTGAATCCCTTCCCACACACAGAGCAGGTGAACGCCCGCTCACCAGTGTGAACTTGCTGGTGTTCCTTCAGATTCCCAGAGGTTTTAAAGCTCTTCCCACAGTCAGAACATTTAAATGGTCTCTCATCAGTGTGAACTTGTTGGTGAGTCAGGAGGTGGGATGACTGAGTGAATCTCTTCCCACACACGGAGCAGGTGAACGCCCGCTCACCAGTGTGAACTCGCTGGTGTTCCTTCAGATTCCCAGAGGTTTTAAAGCTCTTCCCACAATCAGAACATCTAAATGGTCTCTCATCAGTGTGAACTCGTTGGTGTGTCAGCAGGTTGGATGACCGAGTGAATCCCTTCCCACACACGGAGCAGGTGAATGGCCTCTTCCCAGTATGAACTGGCTGGTGTCTGTTCAGATTCCCGGAGCTTTTAAAGCTCTTCCCACAGACAGAACATGTAAATGGTCTCTGATCGGAGTGAACTCGCTGATGTTGCTTCAGATCCCCAGAGGTTTTAAAGCTCTTCCCACAGGCAGAACATTTAAATAGTCTCTCATCAGTGTGAACTCGCTGGTGTGTCAGGAGGTGGGATGACCGAGTGAATCTCTTCCCACACACGGAGCAGGTGAACAGAATCTCTCCTGCTCTCTCCAGCTGGTGTCTCTTCAGATCCTGGGATGTTTTAAATCTCTTCCCACAGTCAGAACATTTAATGTGAACAAGCTGGTGACTCAGGAGGGTGGCAGAATGAGAGAATCGCTTCAAAAACACAGAGCAGGTCAACGGTCTCTCATTGGTGTGGACAAGCTGGTGTCTCAGCAGCATGGAGGGTGCAATTAATCCCTTCCCACACACGGAGCGGGTTAAAGGTCTCTCCCTAGTGTGATCCTGCTGGTGTATCATCGGAGCGGATGACTGAGTGAATCTCTTCTGGAACACGGGGCCGGTGAACGGGCTCTCCCCAGTGTGTAGCCACTGCTGTTGCTTCAGGTACTTTTATATTTTGAAGCTCTTCCCACACTCAGAACATTTAAAAGGTCTCTCATCAGTGTGAACTCGCTGGTGTGTCAGCAGATTGGAGGAGCAACTGAATCAGGTCCTGATGAATCGAGCGACTCTGTCCGTTCTTGACGTGATGTTCGGTCTGAGCTTCCTGTCTGTAAATGCTCCACTTCTAAAATCCTGTAAAAGGAGTGTAGAAAGGGGTAAGAGGGAGAATGTTGCCTCATGTCCCCCTTTCCCAGCCCAGGGGCAGTGAAGCTGATTTTCAGGCCCCAGCTGCTGCACAGGTTACATACGAACATACGAATTAGGAGCAGGAGCAGACCACTCGGCTCCTCGAGCCTGCTCCACCATTCAATAAGATCATGGCTGATCTGATTACTCCACATTCCCACCTACCCCCGATAACCTTTCACCCCCTTGCTTACCAAGAATCTATCTACCTCTGCCTTAAAAATATTCAAAGACTCTGCTTCCACCGCCCTCTGAGGAAGAGAGTTCGAAAGACTCACGACCGTCTGTAAGAAAAAATTTCTCCTCATCTCTGTCTTAAATGGGCGACCCCTTATTTTTAAACAGTGACCCCTAGTTCTAGATTCTCCCACAAGAGGAAACATCCTCTCCACATCCACCCTGTCCAGACCCCTCAGGATCTTATATGTTTCAATCAAGTCACCTCTTACTCTTCTAAACTCCAGCAGATACAAGCCTAGCCTGTCCAACCTTTCCTCATAAGACAACCCGCCCATTCCAGGTATTAGTCGAGTAAACCTTCTCTGAACTGCTTCCAACGCATTTACATCCTTCCTTAAATAAGGAGACCAATACTGTACACAGTGCTCCAGATGTGGTCTCACCAATGCCCTGTATAACTGAAGCATAACCTCCCTACCTTTGTATTCAGTTTCCCTCGCAATAAACAATAACATTCTATTAGCTTTCCTGATTACTTGTTGTACCTGAATACTAACCTTTTGCGATTCATGCATTAGGACACCCAGATCCCTCTGCATCTCAGAGCTCTGCAATCTCTCACCATTTAGATAATATGCTTCTTTTTTATCCTTCCTGCCAAAATGGACAACTTCACATTTTCCCACATTATGCTCCATTTGCCAGATCTTTGCCCACTCACTTAACTTATCTATATCCCTTTGTAGCCTCATTATGTCCTCTTCACAATTTACTTTCCTACCTATCTTTGTGTCATCAGCAAATTTAGCAACCATGCCATCAGTCCCTTCATCCAAGTCATTTATATAAATTGTAAAAAGTTGAGGTCCCAGCACTGATCCCTGTGGCACACCACTCGTTACATCTTGCCAACCAGAAAATGACCCATTTATGCCTACTCTCTGTTTCCTATTAGCTAGCCAATCTTCTAGCCATGCCAACATGTTACTCCCTACACCATGAGCTTTTATTTTCCGCAATAACCTTTGATGTGGCACCTTATCAAATGCCTTCTGGAAATCTAAGTACAGTACATCCACCAGTTCCCCTTTATCCACAGCACATGTTACTTCCTCAAAGAACGCCAATAAATTGGTTAAACATGATTTCCCTTTCACAAAACATGTTGACTCTGCCTGATTACCTTGAACTTTTCCAAGTGCCCTGCTATAACGTTTTTAATAATAGCTTCTAACATCTTCCCTGTGACAGATGTTAAGCTAACTGGCCTGTAGTTTCCTGCTTTCTGTCTCCCTCCCTTTTTGAATAAAGGAGTTACATTCACTATTTTCCAATCTAATGGAACCTTCCCCGAATCTAGGGAATTTTGGAAAATTAAAACCAACGCATCAACTATCTCACTAACCACTTCTTTTAAGACCCTAGGATGAAGTCCATCAGGACCCGGGGACTTGTCAGCCCACAGCTCCAACAATTTGCTCAGTACCACTTCCCTGGTGATTGTAATTTTCTTGAGTTCCTCCCTCCCTTCCATTTCCTGATTTACAGCTATTTCTGGGATGTTACTTGAATCCTCTATAGTGAAGACCGATGCAAAATACCTGTTCAATTCAACTGCCATCTCCTTATTTTCCATTATTAATTCCCCAGACTCACTTTCTATAGGACCAATGCTCACTTTGTTAACTCTTTTCTTTTTTAAATATCTATAGAAACTCTTACTATCAGTTTTTATATTTCTAGCTAGCTTTCTCTGGTACTCTCATTTTTCCCTCCTTATTAATCTTTTAGTCATTCTTTGCTGTTTTTTATATTCTGTCCAATCTTCTGACCTGCCAGCCATCTTTGCACAATTATATGCTTTTTCTTTAAGTCTGATACTATCTTTAACTTTTTTAGTTAACCACGGATGGTGGGTCCTCCCCTTGGAATTTTTCTTTCTCGTTGGAATGTATCTATTCTGTGTATTCTGAAATATCCCCTTAAATGTCTGCCACTGCAACTCTATTGACCTATCCCTTAACCTAATTTGCCTGTTCACTTTAGCTAGCTCTGCTTTCATGCCCTCATAATTGCCCTTATTTAAGTTTAAAATACTAGTCTTGGACCCACTCTTCTCTCCCTCAAACTGAATGTAAAATTCAATCATATTATGATCGCTGCTACCTAGGAGCGCCTTCACTATGAAGTCATTAATTAATCCTATCTCATTGCACAATACCAGGTCTAGTACAGCCTGCTCTCTGGTTGGCTCCAGAACGTGCTGTTCTAAGAAACTATCCCGAAAACATTCTATGAACTCCTCATCTAGGCTACCTTTGCCCATCTGATTTTTCCAGTCTATATGTAGATTAAAATCCCCCATGATTATTGCCATACCTTTCGGACAAGCTCTCGTTATTTCTTCCTTTATACTCCATCCTACCGTGTGGTTACTGTCAGGGGGCCTGTCCACCACTCCCACAAGTGACTTCTTGCCTTTATCATTTCTCATCTTAACACGCAGGTGCAGCAAGCAATTAGGAAAGCAAATGGTATGTTAGTCTTTATTACAAAAGGATTGGAGTGTAAGAGTAAAGTCTTACCGCAATTATATAGGGCCTTGGTTGTGGTGTATGTGCCTTTAAGAACAATTATGGTGTATGTGCCTTTAAGAGCCCCAGGTGTGCGTAATGCCGGTAATTGCCACTTGGGCTATATAAGCCTGTGTATTGTGTATATCCTTTAGAAACCCCCCCCAGACTTGCTTAGTAAATACCTATGAACCAACTCCTGTCTTCAGTGTCTTTATCTACACACGGACACTACAGTGGCGACGAAGTGGAAACGGACTTACCTGCAATTCGGCAGCACCTCAAGGACATCGATTCCTCCAGCGTCCAGAAGACTCAAGGAAGTAAGAGAAACTGTGGTTTCACCAGCTGGCCAAGCTGGTGACAGGTACTGCGCTAATCCTTCCTGGGCGTCAGGCTGGAGCTCCAGCGGCGGGCTCTACAGCTGAGACAGGCAGCGAAATCGGAGGCAAGCAATAACGGACTGGGAGGGTGCACTCGAGACGGCCGGCGCGGCAAGCAGGTCAGCGTTTAGACCTCCGTCGGGAACGAGTCTCCAACAGTGAATAAACGGAAACCACAGTAAAACAGCGTTGTTATCGGTAGCAGCGGCGGGAAAGCGCAGGAAGCGCCATATCGTTGCTACAGAGAGAAGAAAAAAAAAGCGCGGGAAGCGCCATATCTTTTCTGAAATGCCTAAATCTGGTAATATTGAGGCTTTTGATGGCGAAATAGAAGATTGGACCACATACGTGGAAAGAGTAGAGGTTTATTGCACTGCAAATGGAATAACAGATGATAAAAAAGCTTCAGTACTTCTGAACTTAATGGGCGCGAAGACATACGGGCTGTTACGAAATTTAATCACTCCAGCCAAACCAAAGGACAAGACTTTTAAAGAAATTGTTGATACCCTGCAGGAGCATTTAAACCCAAAAGTTTCTCTCTATCTACTCTACCAATTCCTTTCAAAATCCTAAAATCCTCAATCACTCCTTAACCTTCTAGATTCCAGGGAACACAAGCCTAATTTATGTAATCTCTCCCTCATGATCTAACCCTTGGAGCCCGGGTAACATTCTGGTGAATCTGCACTGCACTCCTTCCAAGGCCAATATATCCTTTCTGAGGTGCGGTGCCCAGAACTGTACACAGTGCTCCAGGGAGTTCCTGGGAGTTAATGTGCGTAGGTCCCTGAAGGTGGCGGGACATATTGAGAGAGTGGTTAACAAAGCATATGGGATCTTGGGCTTCATAAATAGAGGTATTGAGTACAAAAGTAGAGAAGTTATGCTGAACCTTTATAAAGCGCTGGTTAGGCCACAACTGGAGTATTGCGTCCAGTTCTGGTCACCACACTTTAGGAAGGATGTGAAGGCCCTTGAGAGGGTGCAGAGGAGATTTACCAGAATGGTTCTGGGGATGGGGAATCTTAGCTACAAGGACAGGTTGGAGAAGCTGGATTTGTTTTCATTAGAGCAAAGGAGGTTGAGGGGTGATTTGATCGAGGTGTACAAGATTATGGTGGGTTTGGATAGGCTAGACGGGGAAAGGCTGTTCCCACTAGTTGATGGTACAAGGACTAGGGGACACAGATTTAAGGTTTTGGGCAAGAGATACAGGGGGGATGTGAGGAAAAACTTTTTTACGCAGCGAGTGTTGATGACCTGGAACTCGCTGCCGACGGAAGTGGTGGAAGCGGAGACACTTAATGTTTTCAAGGGGAGACTGGATAGGCACTTGAGGGAAATAAACTTGCAGGGCTACGGGGATAGAGCGGGGGAATGGGACTGACTGGATTGTATAGAGCGCCGGCATGGACTGGATGGGCCGAATGGCCTCCTTCTGTGCCGTTATGACTCTCTGGGGTCTAACCAGGGCTTTGTATAGCTGTAGCTTATAAGGAGAAACTGTTTCCAGTGGCAGGAGGGTCGGTAACCAGAGGACACAGATATAAGGTCATTGACAAAAGAACCAGAGGCGAGGTGAGGAGAATTTTATTGACGCAGCGAGTTGTTGTGATCTGGAATGCGCTGCCTGAAAGGGCGGTGGAAGCAGAGTCAATAATAACGTTCACTGGGGAATTGGATAAATACTTGAAGGGGAAAAAATTGCAGGGCTATGGGGAAAGAGCAGGGGAGTGGGACTAAATGGAGAGCTCTTTCAAAGAGCCGGCACAGGCACGATGGGCTGAATGGCCTCCTTCTGTGCTGTATGATTCTAGGAGCCACTCCTAGAGTGGAGTGGTGCCCGCAGGGATCGCTTGGCAGGAAATTGGGAGGAGGTGGTTCACACGCAGACAGCACCTGATTTCAAGATGCTGTCCTTTTAAAATTGGTCCTCCACAGGCAAGGAGGGACTCGGACCCTTTAATGAAAATCACACTGAAAAGGAGAGTCCCTGTCCCTTTAAGAGCCCTCCGCCCACCACTCCCACCTTTTTCTTAAAGTCTTTGAAATTAATAATAAAAGTTCATGCAGAAAAAATCTGTGTGTCTGACTGTATTTTTGTGAGTATCTGTGTGTCTGTCTGACTGTATGTGTGTGTGTGTCTGTGTAGTGGGGAAAGAGTTAAACTGACATCGCTGGCAGTTTCACTGACTAGTGTAATAAAGACCATTCTTTGCAGTAGTAAGCTTTTTCTAAGTTGCTGAATTGGCAGTGGAGATAACATTGCTGGACATGGAACCAGAAGAGGCCGAGAGGATGCAAGTTCTGTTCTGGCAGGAAAGTAAAACAATGAGTTGGAAGTAAAAGAGGCCTAGAGAGGCAGGAAAGGAGGACAGAGAGAGAGGCAGGAAAGGAGGACAATGAGTCAGAAGTACAATGAGACCCATCTGGCATAAACAAAGGTCATAGGTGAAACAAAAGCTTGGGGGATAACGGCCAATAATAAAGGTGGTACTTTAATGTAACGCGGCATCGGCAACCAATCGGTGAAGATGCATGCGGGCCAAGGTCCAATCAGGTGGCAGGAATGAATTTTGACGTGTGTTGTAATGTATAAAAATGTCGTGTTTGCTGTACCAATTTGGAAAGGTCTGGCTAAGACAGAGCAGACTGTTTCCCCACCGGTGCAATAAAGACAACTTGACTATCGATCTAAAACCTTGTGTCGAGGGTTGGTTTAAAATACTCCACAACAGCTGAATCCAGTGCGCTCAGCCGTTTCTTGATATCACGTGGAGTGAATCGAATTGGCTAAAGACTGGCTTCTGTGATGGTGGGGACTGCAGGAGGAGGCCGACATGGATCATCCACTCGGCACTTCTGGCTGAAGATGGTTGCAAACGCTTCAGCCTTGTCTTTTGCACTCACGTGCTGGCTCTCAGCATCCACCCTGTTAAGCCCCCTCAGAATCTTGCATGTTTCAATAAGATCACCTCTCATTCTTCGAAACTCCAATGAGTATAGGCCCAACCTGCTCAACCTTTCCTCATAAGACAACCCCTTCATCACAGGAATCAACCTAGGATGCAGGCCATCAGGTCCAGGGGACTTGTCAGCCTGTAGTCCCATTAGTTTCCCTAGTACTTTTTCTCTAGTGATAGTGATAGTTTTAAGTTCCTCCCTCCCTTTTGCCCCTTGATTTTCCACTATTATTGGGATGCTTTTAGTGTCTTGTCCCATGAAGGCAGATACAAAATATTTGTTCAACGTCTCTGCCATTTCCTTGTTTCCCATTATTAATTCCCCAGTCTCATCCTCTAAGGGACCAACGTTTACTTTAGCTACTCTCTTCCTTTTTATATACTTGTAGAGGGTGCAGAGGAGATTTACCAGAATGGTTCCGGGGATGGGGGATCTTAGCTACAAGGACAGGTTGGAGAAGCTGCATTTGTTTTCATTCGGGCAAAGGAGGTTGAGGTGTGATTTGACAGAGATGTACAGGATTATGACGGGTTTGGATAGGCTAGACGGGGAAAGGCTGTTCCCACTAGTTGATGGTACAAGGACTAGGGGACACAGATTTAAGGTCTTGGGCAAGAAATATAGGGGGGATGTTAGGAAAAACTTTTTTTACGCAGCCACTAGTGAGGACCTGGAACTCACTGCCGACGGAAGTGGTGGAAGCGGAGACACTCAATGTTTTCAAGGGGAGACTGGATCGGCACTTGAGGGAAATAAACTTGCAGGGCTATGGGGATAGAGCGGGGGAATGGGACTGACTGGATTGCTCTACAGAGAGCCGGCACAGACTCGATGGGCCGAATGGTCTCCTGTGCCTCTATGACTCTATGTGGTTGCTGTGGATCACACTGGGGTCCACCAGCTCCCACATGCTACAGCTGCAACACATCACCTGCCCCGCCATCTCTATTCTATTTTATTTAACTAATTAGGTTTTCAAGTTCTGAAATACCCAACTGTCTATTAATAGTTTTTAAACTAGGTAATAACCTTCTTTAATTTACGACATTTAGTTATATGCTTTAGATCTTTACTGTAACTTAGCCCACAGTCCTAATTAAATTCTCGTTGTTTATTTTTTTTACGTATAAAGCAGCACCTGTTACCCCCACCTCATCGAAATCGCTCACTCACCCAATTCCCGAGTTAAGTACTCTGTAGAAGCAGTACTCCGTAGAACTGGACTCCGTGCTACTCATCACTGCCCCTCCGACAGTGCGGCGCTCCCTCAGCACTGCCCCTCCGACAGTGCGGCGCTGCCTCAGTACCGCCCCTCCGACAGTGCGGCGCTCCCTCAGTACTGCCCCTCCGACAGTGCGGCACTCCCTCAGTACTGCCCCTCCGACAGTGCGGCGCTCCCTCAGTACTGCCCCTCCGACAGTGCGGCGCTCCCTCAGTACTGCCCCTCCGACAGTGCAGTGCTCCCTCAGTACTGCCCCTCTGACAGTGCGGCGCTCCCTCAGTATTCCCCCTCCGACAGTGCGGCGCTCCCTCAGCACCGCACTGGAGTGTCAGCCTTGCTTTATGTGCTCAAGTCCCTGGAGCGGGATTTGAACCCACAACCTTCTGACTCTGCTGTCCACTGAGCCACAGCTGACTCCAGTCTTTTACACAGTTTCATCATAACTTCCTTGCTTTTTGCACTCTACGCCTCTCCTAAAGCAGGGGAGTTATGATGAATTGTTAAAGTTTTTTTTGCAGAGTGACCAAGGCTGTCTGTAGGAAACAATTGTGCATTTGAAAGCAGCTTGTATTGTGAAGCTTGTGCCCCTTTGCCAGGCCCGCTGCCTGCGGCCCCTCTCCCAGATTCCAGCCCCAGCTCTGTGCTGACTGAGCTGCTCTCACCTGGGGACAGCGCGTCACAATCGGCCCCAGCGCACCTGAGCTGGAGAGGAGGCCCCGCCCCCTTGCCGCGCCGCCATTGGTTGGAGGACCAGGCCGCCCAGTTCAGTCCTCCCAGCTCAGCCCTCTTCCTATTGGTCAGCGCTCCCGTCAGTCAGAATCACATTGCTCCGGCTCACTCCGCCACCGTGCGTGTTTCAATCCGCTCCGTTCGGCGTCCGCGGAGGTCCCTCCCGCCCGCCTCTCAGGTTTGGTTTTTCTCGTATTTTACTTTATAATCTCGCTCTCCGCTCCGCCCCTCACCTCGACTTAAATCGATTCCCCAACACTTGACTTTACCCGGCCTCTGCTCCCCGGAGGACCCGCGCAGCCGCACTGACAGCCTCGACACCACGAGGGGGAAGGGAGGGTGATTGACAGGTGACGATTGATAGAAGCGCCTGCCCGCGCTGTGATTGGTGCAGGGGAAGTCAAGTGGGCGTGTCCGGCCACCGGGCCCACGTGGGGGAGTCAAAGGCTGGCTGGAGCGCATGCGCAGCCCGCCTCGCACCGTTGGGAAGCTTTTCAAATATTTTTATTTCCGAAACCAATTGAAAACACTCATTCATTCCCCCAACCTCCTCCCCTCTAAAGTGCGATTATTATTATTCTTGTTTTTCCTCATTTGTGTGGGGTGTCTTTTTTTACCTTGCGGTGGCGTGCGCCGATCCAACCGACCCCTTGGCGTTGCGTGCTGGCGTCAGCGCGTAAGCGGAGGGGGGCTGATTGACACGAGGCGCCCGCCAATCAGGAGCGAGGAGAACGCTGGGAGGACCGGGCGGGCTGACGGTCCTCCAACCAATGGCGGCGCGGGAGGGAGGGGGGCGGGACCTCGGTGGGCTGCAGGCCGCTTTCCTGCTTTCATTGTCTGCAGGAGCTGTTAAAGGGAAGGGGAGGAGGGGGTGGAAAAAACCTAGCTTGTGAGTGTTTATTCCTTTACATTACCTTTATTGCAAGGCTATTCATCAACTGCATTCATTTAAAAATAAGTGAACCTTTTCTCTTTTTGACTTTTATCCAGAACAAAGAGCCCTGGTGCTGTGACCATTTTGGTGGGCAGCCACTTTTAAAGGGACAAAGACCAGCATTCTTCCTCCTCTCTCTCTCGTGAGTATTTGTGGTGGGTGAGAGAGCGGGGGGGGGGTGGTGAGTCAAAGGGGACTGCGGCCCTTTTTCAACAAAAAAAAATTGCTTGGCCATTTAAAGGGGAATGGGTGCCCCCCAGGTATTTAAAGGGGCAGTGCCTCTCTCTGTATCATGTAAGAGCAGGGAGGTTCTGCTTGAACTGTACAAAACACCAGTTAGGCCACCGGCTAGAGTGCTGCGTGCAGTTCTGCTTGCCCCATTGCAGGAAAGATGTGACTGCTCTAGACGGGAGATTTACGAGGATGTTGCCAGGACTAGAGAATTTCAGCTACAAGGAAAGATTGAATACATAGAAGATAATCTACATCCTAGGTTACTTAAGGAAGTGGCCCTGGAAATAGTAGATGCATTGCTGGTCATCTTCCAAAATTCGATAGACTCTGGAACAGTACCCATGGATTGGCGGGTAGCTAATGTTACCCCACTGTTCAAAAAAGGTGGTAGAGAGAAAACGGGGAATTACAGACCGGTAAGCCTGACATTAGTAGTGGGGAAAATGCTAGAGTCCATTAGAAAAGACGTACTAGCAGAGCACTTGGAAAACGGTGACTGGATCAGACAAAGTCAACATGGATTTACAAAAGGTAAATCGTGCTTGACTAATCTACTGGAATTTTTTGAGGATGTAACTGGTAAAATAGATAAAGGAGAACCAGTGGATGTGGTGTATTTGGACTTTCAAAAGGCTTTCGATAAGTTCCCGCATAAGAGATAGAAACATAGAAGATAGGAGCAGGAGTAGGCCATTCGGCCCCTTGAGCCTGCTCCGCCATTCAATGCGATCATGGCTGATCATCCAAATTCAGTACTCGGTCCCTGCTTTCTCCCCATACCCCTTGATCTCTTTAGCCTTAAGAAATATATCCAACTCATTCTTGAATATATTTAATGAATTGGCCTCTACTGCCTTCTGTGGTAGAGAATTCCACAGGTTCACCACTCTCTGGGTGAAGAAATTCCTCCTAATTTCTGTCCTAAATGGCCTACCCGGCAGCGACCAGAGGCCCGAGTACAGCATCGGACCTAGGAGTGAGCAGCGAGGTCAGGAGGAGGAGCTATAACCCGGCAGCGACCAGAGGCACATCAAATCAACAGCAGAGGAGAGAGGTAAAAAATAATCCAAGAGTGACGTCACCAGGAAGCAGGTAAGTGATTGGTTGGATTGGTTGGTGAGTATTTCTTCTTTTTATTACAAGCTTAAATTCGGCGGTTTTTTTCTAGGGTCTGTGCTGTAAGGGAGACAGTTGGTTAACCATTAAACTGGTGTAATTTAGAGGGATTGATTCAATTTAAATCCAATTAATTAAATAAATTTTTTTATAATTAATTACATAGAATGGAGCAGATGATGTGTTACTGTTGCGAGATGTGGGAGCCGGTAGACCCCATTGAGGCTAACGGTGATTACATATGTGACAAGTGTCTGCTGCTACAGGATCTCCAGCTCCGTGTTGATGAGCTGCAGTCTGAGCTTCAGATACTGCGACACATCAGGGAGGGGGAGAAGTACCTGGACTCTGTGTATCAGGAGGTGGTCACACCTATGAAGTTAATTAATTCAGATGTAGCCCATGGTCAGGGACAAGACGGTGTGACTATGAGTGAGGCAGGTACGGGGATCCAGAAGGTAGTGTTGGAGGAGCCGCAGCCCTTGCTCTTGTCCAACAGGTTCGAGCTTCTTACACCCTGTGGGGACGGAAGCAGGGGCTGCAGGGAGGATGAGCAACCTGGCCACAGCACCGTGGAGAGGGGGGCCATTCAAGAGGGGGGAGTAAATAGAAATGTTGTAGTGGTAGGGGATAGTATTATTAGGGGGATAGAGTTCTCTGCAGCCAAGAGCGAGAGTCCCATAGGCTGTGTTGCCTACCCGGTGCCAGGGTTAAGGACATCTCCTCTGGGCTGGATAGAAACTTGGAGTGGGAGGGGGAGGATCCAGTTGTCGTGGTCCATGTTGGTACCAACGACATAGATAGGACAAGGAAGGAGGTTCTGCTGAGGGAGTTTGAGCAGCTAGGGGCCAAATTAAAAAGCAGAACCACAAGGGTAATAATCTCTGGATTATTACCTGAGCCACGAGCGAATTTGGCTAGGACAAATAAAATAAGAGAGTTAAATGCGTGGCTCAAAGACTGGTGTGGAAGAAATGGGTTTTGCTTCCTGGGACACTGGCACCAGTACTGGGACAGGAGGGAGCTGTTCCGTTGGGACGGGCTTCACTTGGCCAGTGCTGGGACTAGAGTCCTGGCGGATCATATAACTAGGGCTGTAGAGAGGGCTTTAAACTAACTAGTGGGGGGGAGCTTCCTAGAGAACAAATAATAAAAATGACAACAGAGAAGGTCAAAGACTTAGGTAGCAGTGGGGAAATTAAAAACCAGAGCGTGTCAGGAAGGGGCAGAAGGTGTGGAGTAAAAGGTAAAGTAATAAAAAGGGCAAAAGCAGGATCTAAGTGTCACAAAACATATTTGAAAGTTCTCTATCTGAATGCACGTAGCATTCGTAACAAAATAGATGAGTTAATGGCACAAATAGCTACATATGGGTATGATCTTGTGGCCATTACAGAAACATGGCGACGGTGACAATGCCTGGGAATTAAACATACCAGGTTATTTAACAATCAGGAAGGACAGGCAGGAAGGAAAGGGAGGTGGGGTGGCTATGTTAATAAAGGAAGGAATCACTGTAATACAGAGAAATGATATTGGGTCAAAAGATCAGGATAATGAAACAGTTTGGGTGGAGATAAGGAATAATAAGGGGAAAAAAACACTAGTGGGCATAGTATATAGGCCTCCGAACAGTCGCAACTCGGTTGGACGGAGTATCAATCAGGAAATAGTTGAGGCTTGTAATAAGGGAACATCTATAATTATGGGGGATTTTAACTATCATATAAATTGGACGAATCAAATTGGGCAGGGCTGCCTTGAGGATGAGTTCATTGAGTGTATTAGGGATGGGTTTCTTGAGCAGTATGTAACTGAACCAACCAGGGGGCAAGCAACCTTAGATCTGGTCCTGTGTAACGAGACAGGATTAATTAAAAATGTCCAAGTAAAGGATCCCCTTGGAATGAGTGACCATAACATGGTTGAATTCCATATTCAGTTAGAGGGTGAGGAGGTTGTATCTCAAACAAGCGTGCTAAGCTTGAATAAAGGAGACTATGAAGGTATGAGAGCGGAATTGAGTAAAGTGGATTGGGAAAATAGGTTAAAGGATAAGACGATACATGATCAGTGGTGTACATTTAAGGAGTTATTTTACAACTTCCAAAAAAAGTATATTCCACTGAGAAAAAAAGGGTGTAAAAGAAAAGACAGCCATCCGTGGCTAAGTAAAGAAATTAAGGATAGTATTCGACTAAAAACAAGGGCATATAAGGTAGCCAAATCTAGTGGGAGGATAGAGGATTGGGAAAACGTTAAAAGACAGCAAAAAATAACAAAAAGATTGATTAAGAAAGGGAAGATAGATTATGAAAGTAAATTAGCAAAAAATATAAAGACAGATAGTAAGAGTTTTTATAGTTATATAAAAAGAAAAAGGGTGGCTAAAGTAAATGTTGGTCCCTTAGAGGATGAGACCGGGAAATTAATGGTGGGAAATATGGAGATGGCAATAACACTGAATGAATATTTTGTATCAGTCTTTACAGTAGAGGACACCAAGAATATCCCAACACTTGACAAGCAGGGGGCTATAGGGGGGGAGGAGATAAACACGAACAAAATCACTAAGGAAGTGGTACTGGGTAAAATAATGGGACTCAAGGCGGATAAATCACCTGGACCTGATGGCTTACATACTAGGGTCTTGAGGGAAGTGGCAGTAGGGATTGTGGATGCATTGGTAATAATCTTCCAAAACTCCCTGGACTCAGCAAAGGTCCCGGCAGACTGGAAAACTGCTAATGTAACACCCTTATTTAAAAAGGGCAGTAGACAGAAGGCTGGAAACTATAGACCGGTTAGCCTAACATCTGTGGTAGGTAAAATTTTGGAGTCCATTATTAAGGAGACAGTAACAGGACATTTGGATAATCATAATTTAATAAGACAAAGTCAGCATGGTTTTATGAAGGGGAAGTCATGTTTGACAAATTTGCTGGAGTTCTTTGAGGAAGTAACATATAGGGTGGATAAAGGTGAACTGGTGGACGTAGTGTATTTAGACTTCCAAAAGGCATTTGACAAGGTGCCACACAAAAGATTATTGCTTAAGATAAAAAATCACGGGATTGGGGGTAATATTCTGGCATGGATAGAGGATTGGCTATCTAACAGAAGGCAGAGAGTTGGGATAAATGGTTCATTCTCAGACTGGCAATCAGTAACCAGTGGTGTTCCGCAGGGGTCAGTGCTGGGTCCCCAACTCTTTACAATCTATATTAACGATTTGGAGGAGGGGACCGAGTGTAACACATCAAAGTTTGCAGATGATACTAAGATGGGAGGGAAAGTAGTGAGTGAGGAGGACATAAAAAAACCTGCAAGGGGACATAGACAGGCTAAGTAAGTGGGCAGAGATTTGGCAGATGGAATACAATACTGGAAAGTGTGAGGTTATGCACTTTGGCAGGAAAAATCGTAGAGCAAGTTATTATCTTAATGGCAAGAAACTTGAAAGTACTGAAGTACAAAGGGATCTGGGGGTCCTGGTGCACGAAACTCAAAAGGTTAGTATGCAGGTGCAGCAAGTGATTAAGAAGGCCAATGGAATGTTGGCTTTCATTGCTAGGGGGATAGAATATAAAAATAGGGAGGTATTGCTTCAGTTGTACAAGGTATTGGTGAGACCGCACCTGGAATACCGCATACAGTTTTGGTGTCCATACTTAAGAAAGGACATACTTGCTCTCGAGTCAGTACAAAGAAGGTTCACTCGATTAATCCCGGGGATGAGGGGATGGACATATGAGGAGAGGTTGAGTAGACTGGGACTCTACTCATTGGAGTTCAGAAGAATGAGAGGCGATCTTATTGAAACATATAAGATTGTGAAGGAGTTGGATCGGGTGGATGCAGGGAGGATGTTCCAGATGATGGGTGAAACTAGAACTTGGGGGCATAGTCTTAGAATAAGGGGCTGCTCTTTCAAAACTGAGATGAGGAGGAACTACTTCACTCAGAGGGTGGTAGGTCCATGGCATATGGTGCCCCAAAAAGCTGTCGAAGCTACATCATTACATAAATTTAAAACAGAAATAGACAGTTTCCTAGAAGAAAAGGGAATTAAGGGTTACGGGGAGCGGACAGGAATTTGGACATGAGTCTAGGTTCGGATAGGTCATGGCCCTGTGGGTAGCGGAGCGGGCCCAGGGGCCGTGTAGCCTGATCCTGCTCCTGTTTCGTGTGTCTAATTCTGTTAGATTCAGGAGATAGTCCTGTCATAGTGGATTGGCGGTTAGGATCAGATCAGCCATGATCTTATTGAATGGCGGAGCAGGCTCGAGGGGCCAATTGGCCTACTCCTGCTCCTATTTCTTATGTTCTTATGTACCCCTTATCCTTGGACTGTGACTCCTGGTTCTGGATTCCCCGACCATCGGGAACATCCTCCCTGCATCTAGTGTGTCCGGTCCTGCCAGAATTTTATAAGTTTCAATGAGATCCCTTCTCATTCTTCTAAACTCCAGCGAGTATAAGCCCAATCGACCCAATCTCTCCTCATACATCATTTCTGCCATCCCAGGTATCAGCCTGGTGAATCTTGGCTGGACTCCTTCCATGGCAAGAACATCCTTCCTCAGATAAGGCGACCAAAACTGCACACAATACTCCAGATGTGCTCTCACCAAGGCCCTGCACAACTGCAGCAAGACATCCTTGTTCCTATACTCAAACCCTCTCGCTATGAAGGCCAACATACCATTTGCCTTCTTAACTGCCTGCTGCACCTTTTTTAAAATTCATTGATGGGATGTGGGCGTCGCTGGCTGGCTAGGCCTGCATTTAGTGCCCATCCCTAATTGCCCTTGAGAAGATGGTGGTGAGCCGCCTTCTTGAACCGCTGCAGTCCATGTGGTGTAGGTACACCCACAATGCTGTTAGGAAGGGAGTTCCAGGATTTTGGCCCAGCGACAGTGAAGGAACGGCGATACAGGTCCAAGTCAGGATGGTGTGTGGCTTGGAGGGGAACTTGTAGGTGGTGATGTTCCCATGCGTCTGCTGCCCTTGTCCTTCTAAGTGGTAGAGGTCGCGGGTTTGGAAGGTGCTGTTGAAGGAGCTTTGGCGAGTTGCTGCAGTGCATCTTGTAAATGGTACACACTGCAGCCACAGTGCGCCGGTGGTGGAGGGAGTGAATGTTGAAGGTGGTGGATGGAGTGCCAATCAAACGGTGTCGATCTTCTTGAGTGTTGTTGGAGCTGCACTCATCCAGGCAAGTGGAGAGTATTCCATCACACTCCTGACTTGTGCCTTGTAGATGGTGGAAAGGATTTGGGGAGTCAGGAGGTGAGACACTCGCTGCAGAATTCCCAGCCTCTGGCCTGCTCTTGTAGCCACAGTATTTATATGGCTGGTCCAGTTCAGTTTCTGATCAATGGTAACCCCCCAGGATGTTGATAGTGGGGGATTCAGCGATGGTAATGCCATTGAATGTCAAGGGGAGATGGTTAGAGTCTCGCTTGTTGGAGATGGTCATTGCCTGGCACTTGTGTGGTGCGAATGTTACTTGCCACTTGTCAGCCCAAGTCTGAATGTTGTCCAGGTCTTGCTGCATATGGACACGGACTGCGTCAGTATCTGACGAGACTCGAATGGTGCTGAACAGTGTGCAATCATCAGCGAACATCCCCACTTCTGACCTTATGATGGAGGGAAGGTCATTGATGAAACAGCTGAAGATGGTTGGGACTAGGACACTGCCCTGAGGAACTCCTGCAGTGATGTCATGTGATTGAGATGAATGACCTCCAACAACCACAGCCAACTTCCTTTGTGCTAGGTATGATTCCAACCAATGGAGAGTTTTCCCCTTGACTTCAGTTTTGCTAGGGCTCCTTGATGCCACACTCGATCAAATGCTGCCTTCATGTCAAGGGCAGTCACTCTCACCTCACCTGCATGCTTACCTTCAGCGACTGGTGCACAAGGACACCCAGGTCTCATTGCACTTCCCCTTCTCCCAATCTATTGCCATTCAGATAATAATCTGCCTTCCTGTTGTTGACACCAAAGTGAATAACCTCACATTTATCCACGTAATATTGCATCTGCCATGCTTCTGCCTAATCACCCAACCTGTCCAAATCATACGGGAGTTTCTTGGCATCCTCCTCACAGCACACACGCCCACCCAGCTTTGTGTCATCTTCAAATTTGGAGATATTACATCTAGTTCCCTTGTCTAGATCATTCATATATATTGTGAATAGCTGGGGTCCTAGGACCGATCCCTGCGGTACCCCACTAGTCACTGCTTGCCACTCAGAAAAAGACCCGTTTCTTCCAACTCTTGGCTTTCTATCTGCCAACCAGTTCTCTATCCAAGTCAATACCTTGCCCCCCAATCCCATGTGCCTTAACTTTACACGCTAATCTCTTATGTGGGACCTTATCAAAAGCCTTCTGAAAGTCCAAATAGACCACATCCACTGGTTCACCCTTGTCTATTTTACTAGTTACATCCTCAAAAAATTCCAGTAGATTAGTCAAGCACGATTTACCTTTTGTAAATCCATGTTGACTTTGTACGATCCTGTCACTGTTTTCCAAGTGCTCTGCTATTACATCTTTTATAATGGACTCTAGCAGTTTCCCCACTACCGATGTCAGGCTTACCGGTCTGTAATTCCCCGTTTTCTCTCTACCACCTTTTTTGAATAGTGGGGTAACATTAGCTACCCTCCAATCCATGGGTACTGTTCCAGATTCCATCGAAAACCCAGCAGCTTCTCCTCCATCTCCACTCCAGTTCAAACTGCTGCAACAAAAGGACCTACACAGGTGGCCAGGGACCGACTTCCGTCACCTGCAATAAAACTCTTCCCGACAGCCGCTGACTAATGGCGGCCGCAGCACCCACAATTCCCCGCGTCCCAGAAACTGCTCTATCGAGCGCATTGATTTCCCCGCTGAGAGTGCGCACGCTCCCCGGGGCCGCGGGCCATTCTGGTAGCCTGGCTCCTGTCCTTTGTCCCGAGTCGGACTCGGTGGAGCCAGCTGAAGAAACCGGGAAGCGGCAGCTCGGATGGGGGAGGCGCTGCACCTTGGGTTTCCTGGTGCCGGGGCCCTGGCCGCACGTCCGCCGGGCCCGGCCGCTCTGATTCTGATTGAGGTTTTTGATGAGGTAACAGAGAGGGTTGATGAGGGCAATGCGGTTAACGTGGTGTACATGGATTTCCAAAAGGCGTTCGACAGCGTGTAAAGTTAAGGCACATGGGATTGGGGGCAAGGTATTGACTTGGATAGAGAACTGGTTGGCAGACAGAAAGCCAAGAGTTGGAAGAAACGGGTCTTTTTCCGAGTGGCAGGCAGTGACTAGTGGGGTACCGCAGGGATCTGTCCTTGGACCCCAGCTATTCACAATATATATTAATGATCTGGACGAGGGAACTAGATGTAATATCTCCAAGTTTGCAGACGACACAAAGCTGGGTGGGCGTGTGTGCTGTGAGGAGGATGCCGAGAAACTCCAGTATGATTTGGACAGGTTGGGTGATTGGGCAGAAGCATGGCAGATGCAATATAACGTGGATAAATGCGAGGTTATCCACTTTGGTGTCAAAAACAGGAAGGCAGATTATTATCTGAATGGCAATAGATTGGGAGAAGGGGAAGTGCAACGAGACCTGGGTGTCCTTGTGCACCAGTCGCTGAAGGTAAGCATGCAGGTGCAGCAGGCGGTTAAGAAGGCAAATGGTATGTTGGTCTTCGTAGTGAGAGGGTTTGAGTACAGGAACAAGGATGTCTTGCTGCAGTTGTACAGAGCCTTGGTGAGAGCACATCTTGAGTATTGTGTGCAGTTTTGGTCGCCTTATCTGAGGAAGGATGTTCTTGTCATGGAAGGAGTGCAGCGAAGATTCACCAGGCTGATACCTGGGATGGCAGGAATGATGTATGAGGAGAGATTGGGTCGATTGGGCTTATACTCACTGGAGTTTAGAAGAATGAGAGGGGATCTCATTGAAACTTAAAAAATTCTAACAGGACTAGACAGACTAGATGTAGGAAGGATGTTCCCGATGGCCGGTCAGTCCAGAACCAGGGGGTCACAGTCTAAAGATAAGGGGTAAGACATTTAGGACTGAAATGAGGAGGAATTTCTTCACCCAGAGAGTGGTGAACCTGTGGAATTCTCTACCACAGGAGGCGGTGGAGGCCAGTTCATTAAATATATTCAAGAAGGAGTTGGATATATTTCTTCAGGCTAAAGGGATCAAGGGATATGGGGAGAAGGCAGGGACAGGGTACTGAATTTGGATGATCAGCCGTGATCTCATTGAATGGTGGAGCAGGCTCGAGGGGCCGAATGGCCGACTCCTGCTCCTATCTTCTATGTTTCTAAAATAGGCTTTGCTGACTCAGCAAACCTCATTTGCTTTGCTGTTTTTTGGCTGACTAAATTTTTAAAAAGTTTTTGGCTGCATGCAGGTATTTAATTGAGTTAGTTCAGGCTTGCTGTCAGTCCTGTCCCTGGTCCCTCCCCTTCCTGCACCTCATTGGCTGACACCGCTGTCAATCGACACCACGAGGGGGAAGGGAGGGTGATTGACAGGTGACGATTGATAGAAGCGCCTGCCCGCGCTGTGATTGGTGCAGGGGAAGGCAAGTGGGCGTGTCCGGCCCCCGGGCCCACGTGGGGGAGACAAAGGCTGGCTGGAGCGCATGCGCAGCCCGCCTCGCATGTTGGGAAGCTTTTCAAATATTTTTTTTTGCGAAACAAATTGAAAACACTCATTAATTCCCCCAACCTCCTCCCCTCTGAAGTGCGATTATTATTATTTTTGTTTTTCCTCATTTGTGTGGGGTGTCTTTTTTTTTTAACTTGCAGTGGCGTGCGCCGATCCAACCGACCCCTTGGCGTTGCGTGCTGGCGTCAACGCGTAATCAGAGGGGGTGATTGACGCGAGGCGCCCGCCAATCAGCAGCGAGGAAAACGTTGGGATGACCGGGCGGGCTGACGGTCCTCCAACCAATAGCGGCGCGGGAGGGGCGCGAGACATCGGTGGGCTGCGTGCGCCGATCCAACCGACCTCCTGGGCGTTGCGTGCATGCGTCAGCGCGTAAGCGGAAGGGGGGGGGTTGATTGACGTGACGCGCCCGCCAATCAGGAACGCGGAAAACACTGGGAGGACCGGGCGGGCTGACGGTCCTCCAACCAATGGCAGCGCGGGAGGGAGGGGTGTGGGACCTCGGTGGGCTGCAGAAACACAGAAACATTGAAGATAGGAGCAGGAGTAGGCCATTCGGCCCTTCGAGCCTGCTCCGTCATTCAATGAGATCATGGCTGATCATCCAAATTCAGTACCCGGTCCCTGCCTTCTCCCCATATCCCTTGATCCCTTTAGCCTTAAGAAATATATCCAACTCTTTCTTGAATATATTTAATGAACTGGCCTCCACCGCCCTCTGTGGCAGAGAATTCCACAGGTTCACCACTCTCTGGGTGAAGAAATTCCTCCTCATTTCAGTCCTAAATGGCTTACCCCTTATCCTTAGACTATGACCCCTGGTTCTGGACTCCCCGGCCATCAGGAACATCCTTCCTGCATCTAGTCTGTCCAGGCCTGACAGAATTTTATAGGTTTCGATGAGATCCCCTCTCAATCTTCTAAACTCCAGTGAGTATAAGCCCAATCGACACAATCTCTCCTCATACGTCATTCCTGCCATCCCAGGTATCAGCCTGGTGAATCTTCGCTGCACTCCCTCCATGGCAAGAACGTCCTTCCTCAGGTAAGGCGACCAAAACTGCAAACAATACTCAAGGTGTGGTCTCACCAAGGCCCTGTACAACTGCAGCAAGACATCCTTGTTCCTGTACTCGAACCCTCTTGCTACGAAGGCCAACATACCATTTGCCTTCTTAACCGCCTGCTGCACCTGCATGCTTACCTTCAGCGACTGGTGCACAAGAACACCCAGGTCTCTTTGCACTTCCCCTTCTCCCAATCTATTGCTGTTCAAATAATAATCTGCCTTCCTGTTTTTGCCACCAAAGTAGATAACCTCACATTTATCCACATTATAGTGCATTTGCCATGTTTTTGCCCAATCACCCAACCTGTCCAAATCGTACTGGAGTTTCACGACATCCTCCTCACAGCTTACCCTCCCACCCAGCTTTGTGTCATCTGCAAATTTGGAGATATTCCATCCAATTCCCTCGTCCAGATCATTAATATATATTGTCAACAGCTGGGGTCCTAGGACCGATCCTTGCGGTACCCCACTAGTCACTGCCTGCCACTCGGAAAATGACCCGTTTATTCCAACTCTTTGCTTTCTGTCCGCCAACCAGTTCTCTATCCAAGTCAGTACCTTGCCCCCAATCCCATGTGGCTTAATTTTGCACGCTAATCTCTTATGTGGGACCTTATCGAAAGCCTTCTGAAAGTCCAAATACACCACATCCACTGGTTCTCCCTTATCTATTTTACCAGTTACATCCTCAAAAAATTCCAGTAGATTAGTCAAGCATGATTTGCCTTTTGTAAATCCATGTTGACAACAGCGACTACACTTCAAAAAGTACTTCATTGGCTGTAAAACCGTTGCTCGTGAAAGGCGCTGTATAAAGGCCAGTCTTTCTTTAATTTCTCTCCAGTATTTACATTAATTACTTATATAAACCTGTTTTACTGTCTCTTGCAAGGGGAAGAATTGCAGACGGGCAGCTTAACGCAAACTTCACACCAAGATCTGACAGAGTTACTCGATTCATCAGGACCTGAATATCATTGACATATGGAAGCGGAAAGCAGCAATCAGAATGCGGGCAAACTGCACACGTGTCTTGTGTGCGGACGTGGATTCAACCGAAGGTGCAGCCTGGGGAGGCACAAGTGTAACCAAAGCGAGGAGAGTCCGTGCAAATGTCGGGAATGCAGGAAGGGATTCAGTTGCCTCTCCGAGCTGGAGACTCTTCAATGCAGTCACTCCGTGAAATGGCCGTTCACCTGCTCCGTGTGTGGGAAGGGATTCAGTCATTCATTCTCCCTGCAGACACACCAGCGAGTACACACTGGGGAGAGACCGTTCACCTGCTCCGTGTGTGGGAAGGGATTCAGCCATTCTACCTTTCTGCGGGTGCACCAGCGAGTTCACACTGACGGGAGACCCTGTAAGTGCCCTGACTGTGAGAAGAGCTTTAAAAGCGCCGAGGATGTAGCAAGGCATCAATGCATTCACACCGGGGAGAGGCCGTTCACCTGCTCAGTGTGTGGGAAGAGATTCACTCGTTCGTTCTCCCTGCTGAGACACCAGCGAGTGCACACCGACGAGAAGCCGTTCGCCTGCTCTCACTGTGAGAAGAGGTTTAACCGGTGTTGCCACCTGTTGCTACACGAGCATGTTCACACCGATGAGAGACCTTTTCAGTGCTCCGACTGCGAGAAGGGCTTCAGAAGATCCAGCGACCTGGTACAGCACCAGCGAGTTCACACCGGGGAGAGTCCGTTCACCTGCTCTGTGTGTGGGAAGGGATTCACTCTCTCCTCCACCCTGCTGACACACCAACGAGCTCACACCAAGGAGTTCACCTGCTCCGTGTGTGGGAAGGGATTCAGCCATTCTACCTCTCTGCGGGTGCACCAGCGAGCTCACACTGACGAGAGACCCTGTAAGTGCCCTGACTGTGAGAAGAGCTTTAAAAGCGCCGAGGATCTGAACAAGCATCAACGCATTCACACCGGGGAGAGGCCGTTCAGCTGCTCTCACTGCGGAAAGAGGTTTGCTAAGTCATCGAACCTGGTGAGACACCAGCGACATCACACCGGGGAGAGGCCGTTCACCTGCTCAGTGTGCGGGAAGGGATTTGTCCAGTCCCACACTCTGCTGGTACACGAACGTGGGCACACTGACGAGAGGCCGTTCTCCTGCTCTGAGTGCGGGAAAGGATTCACTCGTTCGGACTCTCTGCGGGAACACCAGCTGGTTCACACTGACGAGAGGCCGTTCACCTGCTCCGAGTGCGGGAAAGGATTCACTCGTCCCTGCTTTCTGCGGGAACACCAGCTGGTTCACACTGACGAAAGGCCGTTCTCCTGCTCCGAGTGCGGGAAAGGATTCACTTGTCTCACCTCTCTGCGGCTGCACCAGCAGGTTCACACTGACGAGAGGCCGTTTAAATGTTCCGACTGCGACAAGAGTTTCAAATGCTCCAAGGTCCTGAAGAAGCATCGACGCATCCACACCGGGGAGAGGTAGTTCAGCTGCTCTCACTGCGGGAAGAGGTTTACCCACTCATCCAATCTTCGGAAACACCAGTTCGCCCACACCGGGAAGACGCCGTTCCCCTGCTCAGTGTGTGAAAAGGGATTCACCAGCCCATCTCACTTGCTGAGACACCAGCGAGTTCACACCTGAGCGCACTGGTCCCATTCTGCTGTTAATCACATGAAGGACTGTTCTGTGTTAATAATGGCAATTACGGGGTTGGGGGGTTGTTTGAAGATGCTGATAATAACCCCAGTAACTAGGCTGGAGTTTCAGAGGGGTCAGCCTCAGCTCAGTGGGTGACACTCTCACCTCTAGAGTCAGAAGGTCGTGGGTTTGAGTCCCACTCTGGAGACTTGAGCACGTAATCTAGGCTGACACTCCAGGGCAGTACTGAGGGTGAGCTGCCCTGTCAGAGGTGCCATCTTTCAGATGCGGTGTTAAACCGCTGCCCCGTCTGCCCTCTCAGGTGGGTGTAAAAGATCCCGTGGCCGCTATTTTGAAAAACGGAAGCGAGAATGGATCTCGACTTGGAAGATCAGGAAGTAGATGTGAAACTGTAATGTCGCTTGAAATGATTGTGAGACTGAATTTAACTGTGACTGTAATAATTGTGTTTTGTAGGTAACAGAGCGTGGGGAAAAACCAGTACGAATCCAGTATGAGGTGATTTTGGTGGTGCCTCCTGTGTCACTACCACCACAACTACCATGCTTTACGGGTCTAACAGGACCTGTCCCATCAACCAACATGTTTTTAAGTACGAGCTGCACAGTTATGTGGCACAATTCAGACCCGACATTCCCCTATTGTTTGAGGGTTTCAGTGAGCTCATGATACGACTGAACTCCTCCCTAAAGCATTTTTTATGTTTTGGAGCAAGACAACTGGAGAATAGATATTGAAATTGAAAGCAGAAGGAACAACACACACTGGTGGGATATTGGGCTTAATACATCAGCATGCCCTTAGGCTCATATTATTTCACACGCTCTGGTTGTTCTCCAACTTGTAATGATTTTGTATTTGAGATATGTAACCCATGCAGTAAAACTTTGAACTATGTAAGATCAGAAGTTTGTTTAAGATCCACCCAGTTAAACACAAATGTCACAAGGTAGGGAGTCAAAAATTGTTAGGACTAATAAGACAACATAGGGACAAACATGGAAATTCCTCATTGGATTAGGATAATTTCCCATGTACTGGTCATATCCCAACTTGTAGTAATGATGTGCTTACTATTCTACACCTGCTACCTGAAACACCTAAAGTCCAATGCCCAATCACATTTAAATATGATCACAGCCCAGAACATGCTAGAGTTACATAAACGGAAGAAAAATAATCCATTTGTAAGATTTTAGTTTTGAGGGGTCGGCAAATGCCTCGCCCTCAAGGTAGGGATATGTAGGATAGGGTGTACCTGTAGGATTTAGTAAACATTATTAAGATTCGATAACCATTCTAATATAACTATAATATGTGAAATTGTATGTTAAGAGCCTAAAATCCTGTATAAAATGGAGAATGGCTGAGAGCAAAGCAGGATGGGATTATGCCAACCTGACTAAAAACCTGTTTAAAATTACTGAAGTAATGGAATGTTGTGCTAAGTTTATGGAGACGAGGAATTCAGCAATATTATGCTTAAAGAGATAAAAACTAGAGAGATAGATAAGAGTTGGAGACGTCCTTCATTGGTCCAGCTATCGGATGGACCGACTGTGTCGTCAACATTCTAGGAAGTGTTCTGTGAAAAGTGAAGATCTGAGATAAGGGTACTTTGTAATGTAGAGAGAAAAAGTCAGAAGGATCAAACAAGGTCATAAGATGGGTAACGAGGGAGCAAGACTTTTTACCAGGTGTTAGAGGGTTAATTACTGCCACGCAGGCAAAACGAGAGGGAAAAGGGTATAAAGATACAGGTTTTGAACATCGAAAGCGTGCACCGTGTAACCAGAGATTGATAGGAGCTTCGGTCAACAGAACACAGCAAGATCCCAAGGAAGCGCGCATGGGTCAACGGAACACAGCAAGATACATCAGGAGACTTGCGCCGCGGATACTCGGAAGGAACGCCGGGGTTTGAACGAACAGACCGTGACTATCTTCTTGTTAAGTACTACTTCTTTGTACCGATGTTTAATGCTTAATAAACCTGTTTTACTGATACACAATATACCTGTACCCAGAGTGGTTTGTGTAGTCACGGACTGTTTTACTGATACACAATATACCTGTACCCAGAGTGGTTTGTGAAGTCACGGACTGTTTTACTGATACACAATATACCTGGACCCAGAGTGGTTTGTGTAGTCATGGACTGTTTTACTGATACACAATATACCTGTACCCAGAGTGGTTTGTGTAGTCACGGACTGTTTTACTGATACACAATATACCTGGACCCAGAGTGGTTTGTGTAGTCACGGACTGTTTTACTGACACACAATATACCTGGACCCAGAGTGGTTTGTGTAGTCACAGACTGTTTTACTGACACACAATATACCTGTACCCAGAGTGGTTTGTGTAGTCACGGACTGTTTTACTGATACACAATATACCTGGACCCAGAGTGGTTTGTGTAGTCACGGACTGTTTTACTGACACACAATATACCTGGACCCAGAGTGGTTTGTGTAGTCACGGACTGTTTTACTGATACACAATATACCTGGACCCAGAGTGGTTTGTGTAGTCACGGACTGTTTTACTGATACACAATATACCTGGACCCAGAGTGGTTTGTGTAGTCACGGACTGTTTTACTGATACACAATATACCTGGACCCAGAGTGGTTTGTGTAGTCACGGACTGTTTTACTGATACACAATATACCTGGACCCAGAGTGGTTTGTGTAGTCACGGACTGTTTTACTGATACACAATATACCTGGACCCAGAGTGGTTTATGTAGTCACAGACTGTTTTACTGATACACAATATACCTGGACCCAGAGCGGTTTGTGTAGTCACGGACTGTTTTACTGACACACAATATACCTGGACCCAGAGTGGTTTGTGTAGTCATGGACTGTTTTACTGATACACAATATACCTGTACCCAGAGTGGTTTGTGTAGTCACAGACTGTTTTACTGATACACAATATACCTGGACCCAGAGCGGTTTGTGTAGTCACGGACTGTTTTACTGACACACAATATACCTGGACCCAGAGTGGTTTGTGTAGTCACGGACTGTTTTACTGATACACAATATACCTGGACCCAGAGTGGTTTGTGTAGTCACGGACTGTTTTACTGATACACAATATACCTGTACCCAGAGAGGTTTGTGTACCACGGACACATTATTATTAACAGCTTTTGAAAGCTACATCAGTCATTGGGAAAATGCTGGAATCCATTGTTAAGGAAGTGGTATCAAGTCACTTAGAAAATCATAACATGATTAGGCAGAGTCAACATGGTTTTATGAAAAGGAAATCGTGTTTGACAAATTTATTAGAGCTTTTTGAGGATGTAACTAGCAGGGTAGATAAAGGGGAACCAGTGGATGTAGTATATTTGGATTTCCAAAAGGCATTCGATAAGGTGCCACATAAAAGTTTATTACACAAGATTAGGGCTCACGGGGTTGGGGGTAATATAGTAGCATGGATAGAGGATTGGTTAATGGACTGAAAACAGAGAGCAGGGATAAACAGATCTTTTTCAGGTTGGCAGGCTGTATCTAGTGGGGTGCCGCGTGGATCAGTGTTGGGCCCTCAGCTATTTACAATCTATATTAATGACCTGGATGAAGGGACCGAGTGTAATGTATCCAAGTTTGCTGATGATACAAAGCTAGGTGGGACAGTAAGCTGTGAGGAGCCTTTGGACCTTCTGCCAATCACCTTAAACCTGTGTCCTCTGGTTCTCGAGCCTTCCGCCAATGGGAACAGTTTCCCTCATTCTACTCTGTCCAGACCCCCTCACGATTTTGAACACCTCCATCAAATCTGCTCTCTACCTTCTCTGCTCCAAGGAGAACAACTCCAGTCTCTCCACATCACTGAAGTCCCTCATCCCTGGTACCATTCTGGTCAATCTCCCCTTAACCTTCTCTGCTCTAAGGAGAACAACCCCAGCTTCTCCAGTCTCTCCACATCACTGAAGTCCCTCATTCCTGGAACCATTCTGGTAAATCTTTTCTGCAGCCTCTCCAAGGCCTTCACATTCTTCCTAAAGTGCGGTGCCCAGAATTGGACACTAAGAAAGAAAGAAAGACTTGCATTTAAAAGAACAAAAGTAATAGGAGCAGGAGTCGGCCATTCGGCCCCTCGAGCCTGCTCCGCCATTCAATGAGATCATGGCTGATCTTCTGCCTCAACTCCATTCACCGGCCCTATCGCCATATCCCTTGATGCCCTTACTAGTCAGAAATCTATCGACTTCTGTTTTGAATATCTGTGGTAGAGAATTCCAAAGATTCACCACCCTCTGTGAAGAAATGTCTTCCCATCTCAGTCCTGAATGGCCTACCCCTTATCCTGAGGCTGTGGCCCCTGGTTCTACACTCCCCAGCCAAGGGAAACATTCCCCCAGCATCCACCCTATCAAGCCCTGTAATAATTGTGTATGCTTCAATGAGATCCCCTCTCATTCTTCTGAATTCAAGAGAATACAGGCCTAGTTTACTCAATCTCTTCTCATACGACAGTCCCGCCATCCCAGGAATCAATCTCGTGAACCTTCGTTGCACTCCCTCTATGGCAAGTATATCCTTCCTTTGGTAAGGAGACCAAAATTGTACACAGTACTCCAGGTGTGGTCTCACCAAGGCCCTATATAATTGGAGGCAGCGTTGGTGGTACCTCTCCAGTGATTTGAGGTGCACTGGAGAGATACCACCAACGCTGCCTCCGCAAGATCCTGCAAATTCATTGGCAGGATAGACGCACCAACGTCCGTGTTCGCGCTCAGGCTAACATAGAAACATAGAAGATAGGAGCAGGAGTAGGCCATTCGGCCCCTCGAGCCTGCTCCGCCATTCAATGAGATCATGGCTGATCATCCAAATTCAGTACCCTGTCCCTGCCTTCTCCCCATATCCCTTGATCCCTTTAGCCTTAAGAAATATATCCAACTCTTTCTTGAATATATTTAATGAACTAGCCTCCACCGCCCTCTGTGGCAGAGAATTCCACAGGTTCACCACTCTCTGGGTGAAGAAATTCCTCCTCATCTCTGTCCTAAATGTCCTACCCCTTATCCTTAGGCTGTGACCCCTGGTTCTGGACTCCCCGACCATCAGGAACATCTTTCCAACATCTAGTCTGTCCAGGCCTGACAGAATTTTATAGGTTTCGATGAGATCCCCTCTCAATCTTCTAAACTCCAGTGACTATAAGCCCAATCAACACAATCTCTCCTCATACGTCATTCCTGCCATCCCAGGTATCAGCCTGGTGAATCTTCGCTGCACTCCTTCCATGGCAAGAACGTCCTTCCTCAGGTAAGGCGACCAAAACTGCACACAATACTCAAGGTGTGGTCTCACCAAGGCCCTGTACAACTACAGCAAAACATCCTTGTTCCTGTACTCGAACCCTCTTGCTACGAAGGCCAACATACCATTTGCCTTCTTAACCGCCTGCTGCACCTGCATGCTTACCTTCAGCGACTGGTGCACAAGAACACCCAGGTCTCTTTGCACTTCCCCTTCTCCCAGTCTATTGCCATTCAAATAATAATCTGCCTTCCTGTTGTTGCCACCAAAGTGGATAACCTCACATTTATCCACATTATAGTGCATTTGCCATGTTTCTGCCCAATCACCCAACCTGTCCAAATCGTACTGGAGTTTCACGACATCCTCCTCACAGCTTACCCTCCCACCCAGCTTTGTGTTGTCTGCAAATTTGGAGATATTACAGGGTACATCCAATTCCCTCGTCCAGATCATTAATATATATTGTGAACAGCTGGGGTCCTAGGACTGATCCTTGCGGTACCCCACTAGTCACTGCCTGCCACTTGGAAAACGACCCGTTTATTCCAACTCTTTGCTTTCTGTCCACCAACCAGTTCTCTATCCAAGTCAATACCTTGCCCCCAATCCCATGTGCCTTAATTTTGCATGCTAATCTCTTATGCGGGACCTTATCGAAAGCCATCTGAAAGTCCAAATACACCACATCCACTGGTTCTCCCTTATCTATTTTACCAGTTACATCCTCAAAAAATTCCAGTAGATTAGTCAAGCATGATTTACCTTTTGTAAATCCATGTTGACTTTGTCCGATCCTGTCACTGCTTTTCAAGTGCTCTGCTATTACATCTTTTATAATGGACTCTAGCATCGAAGCTTTGACCACGCTTGATCAGTTCCGATGGACGGGTCACATCGTCCGCATGCCCGATACGAGACTCCCAAAACAAGCGCTCTACTCGGAGCTCCAGCACGGCAAGAGAGCCCTAGGTGGGCAGAGGAAACCCTTCAAGGACACCCTCAAAGCCTCCTTGAAAAGGTGCAACATCCCCTCTGACACCTGGGAATCCCTGGCCCAAGACCGCATCCGGGAAGGCGCCGAACACCTCGAGTCTCTTCGCCGGGAGCAAGCAGAATCCAAGCGCAGGCAACGCAAGGAGCGCACGTCAACCCAAGCACCCCACCCACCCGCCCCTTCAACCACCATCTGCCCAACTGTGTGGACTCATCAGTCACCTGAGAACTCATTTTTAATGTGGAAGCAAGTCATCCTCGGTTCCGAGGGACTGCCTAAGAAGATATAATTGGAGTAAGACTTCTTTACTCCTGTACTCAAATCCTCTTGTAATGAAGGCCAGCATACCATTTGCCTTGTTAACCGCCTTTCATGACCACCGGATGCCCCAAAGCGCTTTACACCAATGAAGTACTTTTTGAAGTGTAGTTTCTGTTGTAATGTGGGAAACGCGGCAGCCAATTTGTGCACAGCAAGCTCCCACAAACAGCAATGTGATCATGACCAGATAATCTGCGTCTTCATCATGTTGATTGAGGGATAAATATTGGGCTAAAAACACCGGGAATAACTTCTTCGAAATAGCACCACGGGATCTTTTACATCCACCTGAGGGGGCAGACGGGGGCCTCGGTTTAACATCTCATCCGTAAGACGGCACCTCCGACAGTGCGGTGCTCCTTCATTACTGCCCCTCCGACAATGCGGCGCTCCCTCAGTACTGCCCCTCCGACAGTGCGGCGCTCCCTCAGCACTACCCCTCCGACAGTGCGGCGCTCCTTCAGCACTGCCCCTCCGACAGTGCAGCGCTCCCTCAGTACTGCCCCTCCGACAGTCGGCGCTCCCTCAGCACTGCCCCTCCGACAGTGCGGCGCTCCCTCAGTACTGCCCCTCCGACAGTGCGGCGCTCCCTCAGCACCGCACTGGAGTGTCAGCCTTGCTTTATATGCTCAAGTCCCTGGAGCAGGATTTGAACCCACAACCTTCTGACTCTGCTGATAGCAAAATACTGCAGATGTTGGAAATCCGAAATAACAACAGAAAATGCTGGAAAAACTCAGCAAGTCAGGCAACATCCGTGGAGAGAAATTTGAGTTGACGTTTCGGGTTTGACCCTTCTTCAAAACTGGAGAGAAAAGGAACTAGATCGAAGGCAGGGCTGCGATCGGACAAAAGAATAAAAGAACCAAAAGAAGTAAAAGAGATTAGAAGCTAGACGAGATGGTAATAGGCTGTGATTAGGTGTAAAGTGTACTGGCAGGGCAAAAGATAGCTGCCAGGTGTGAGAGAGAAACAAAAGGAAAGGGGGGGGGGGAAAGGAAAGGAGTAGAAAAATATAAGTGAAAATGAAATAGGGGCCGAGGTTATGATCTGAAATTGTTGAACTCGATATTGAGACCGGAAGGCTGCAGACTGCCTAATCGGAAGATGAGGTGCTGTTCCTCGAGTTTACGTTGAGCTTCCGTGGAACAGTACAAGAGGCCAAGGACGGTGAGGTCCGAGTGGGAATGGAGCGGTGAATTGAAATGACAGGCGACCGGAAGCTCAGGGTCACCCTTACGGACTGAACGGAGGTGTTCCGCAAAGCGGTCACCCAATCTGCGTTTGGTCTCCCCAATGTAGAGGAGACCGCATCGTGAGCAGCGAATACAGTATACTAGATTGCGAGAAGTACAAGTAAATCGCTGTTTCACCTGGAAGGGGTGTTTGGGGCCCTGGACAGTGGGGAGGGGGGAGGTATAGGGGCAGGTGTTACATCTCCTCCGCTTGCACGGGAAGGTGCCAGGCGAAGGGGAAGGGCTGTTTGGGGTGATAGAGGAGTGGACTAGGGTGTCTCGGAGAGAGCGGTCCCTGCGGAATCCCCTTTCAGCATTCCGCAGGGACCGCTCTCTCCGAGACACCCTAGTCCACTCCTCTATCACCCCAAACAGCCCTTCCCCTTCGCCTGGCACCTTCCCGTGCAAGCGGAGGAGATGTAACACCTGCCCCTATACCTCCCCCCTCCCCACTGTCCAGGGCCCCAAACACCCCTTCCAGGTGAAACAGCGATTTACTTGTACTTCTCGCAATCTAGTATACTGTATTCGCTGCTCACGATGCGGTCTCCTCTACATTGGGGAGACCAAACGCAGATTGGGTGACCGCTTTGCGGAACACCTCCGTTCAGTCCGTAAGGGTGACCCCGAGCTTCCGGTCGCCTGTCATTTCAATTCACCGCTCCATTCCCACTCGGACCTCACCGTCCTTGGCCTCTTGTACTGTTCCACGGAAGCTCAACGTAAACTCGAGGAACAGCACCTCATCTTCCGATTAGGCAGTCTGCAGCCTTCCGGTCTCAATATTGAGTTCAACAATTTCAGATCATAACCTCGGCCCCTATTTCATTTTCACTTATATTTTTCCACTCCTTTCCTTTCCCCCCCCCCTTTCCTTTTGTTTCTCTCTCACACCTGGCAGCTATCTTTTGCCCTGCCAGTACACTTTACACCTAATCACAGCCTATTACCATCTCGTCTAGCTTCTAATCTCTTTTACTTCTTTTGGTTCTTTTATTCTTTTGTCCGATCGCAGCCCTGCCTTCGATCTAGTTCCTTTTCTCTCCAGTTTTGAAGAAGGGTCAAACCCGAAACGTCAACTCAAATTTCTCTCCACGGATGTTGCCTGACTTGCTGAGTTTTTCCAGCATTTTCTGTTGTTACTTCTGACTCTGCTATCCACTGAGCCACAGCTGACTCCAGTCTTTTGCACAGTTTCCTCATAACTTCCTTGCTTTTGCACTCTACGCCTCTGCAAATGCAGGGGAGTTATGGTGAATTGTTAAACAGTTTTTTTTGCAGAGTGACCCAGGCTGTCTGTTGGAAACAATTGTGCATTTGAAAGCAGCTTGTATTGTGAAGCTTGTGCCCCTTTGCCAGGCCCGCTGCCTGCGGCCCCTCTCCCAGATTCCAGCCCCAGCTCTGTGCTGACTGAGCTGCTCTCACCTGGGGACAGCGCGTCACAATCGGCCCCAGCGCACCTGAGCTGGAGACCCAGGGCCCCGCCCCGCCCCCTTGCCGCGCCGCCATTGGCTGGAGGACTAGGCCGCCCAGTTCAGTCGGCCCAGCTCAGCCCTCTTCCTATTGGTCAGCGCTCCCGTCAGTCACAGGCCCGGGCCGGCCTCCAGCCACCTGATTGGGCCTCTTCCTCTGATGACATCACAATCAAGCCCCAGCCTCAGCGCCGGGGAGGAAGGTCCCGCCCCCTAGCCGCGCCGCCATTGCTTGGAGGACCAGGCCGCCCAGGTCAGTCCTCCCACCTCAGCCCTCTTCCAAGTGGTCAGCGCTCCCGTCAGTGAGAATCACATTGCTCCGGCTCACTCCGCCACCCCGCGCAGCTCAGTTTGGATTCCGCGGAGGTCCCGCCCGCCCGATTCTCAGGTTTGGTTTTTCTCGTATTTTACTTTATAATCTCGCTCTCCGCTCCCCCCCTCACCTCGATTTAAATCGATTCCCGAACACTTGACTTTACCCCGGCCGCTGATTCCGCCTCTTCCCCAGGCCCGGCCTTCCGTCTGCTTCTCGGAGGCCCTGCGGTGGCGTGCGCCGATCCAACCGACCCTTGGGCGTTGCGTGCTGGCGTCATCGCGTAATCGGAGGGGGGTGATTGACGCGAGGCGTCCGCCAATCAGGAGCGCGGAAAACGCTGGGAGGACCGGGCGGGCTGACGGTCCTCCAACCAATGGCGGCGCGGGAGGGTGGGGGGCGGGACCTCGGTGGGCTGCAGGCCGCTTTCCTGCTTTCATTGTCTGCAGGAGCTGTTAAAGGGAAGGGGAGGAGGGGGTGGGAAAAAAACCCAGTTTGTGAGTGTTTATTCCTTTGCATTACCTTTATTGCAAGGCTATTCATCAACTGCATTCATTTAAAAACAAGTGAACCTTTTCTCTTTTCGACTTTTATCCAGAACAAAGAGTCGTGGTGCTGTGAACATTTTGGTGGGCAGCCACTTTTAAAGGGACAAAGACCAGCATTCTTCCTCCTCTCTCTCTCTCTCTTGTGAGTATTTGTGGTGGGTGAGAGGGTGGGGGGTGAGTCAAAGGGGACTGTGGCCCCTTTTCAATAAAAACAATTGCTTGGCCATTTAAAGGGGAATGGGTGCCCCCCAGGTATTTAAAGGGGCAGTGTCTCTCTCTGTATCATGTAAGAGCAGGGAGGTTCTGCTTGAACTGTACAAAACACCAGTTAGGCCACCGGCGAGAGTGCTGCGTGCAGTTCTGCTCGCCCCATTGCAGGAAAGATGTGACTGCTCGAGACGGGAGATTTACAAAGATGTTGCCAGGACTAGAGAATTTCAGCTACAAGGAAAGATTGAATACATAGAAACATAGAAGATAATCTACATCCTGGGGTACTTAAGGAAGTGGCCCTAGAAATAGTAGATGCATTGCTGGTCATCTTCCAAAATTCGATAGACTCTGGAACAGTTCTCATGGATTGGCGGGTAGCTAATGTTACCCCACTGTTCAAAAAAGGTGGTAGAGAGAAAACGGGGAATTACAGACCGGTAAGCCTGACATCGGTAGTGGGGAAAATGCTAGAGTCCATTATAAAAGACGTAATAGCAGAGCACTTGGAAAACAGTGACCGGATCGGACAAAGTCAACATGGATTTACAAAAGGTAAATCGTGCTTGACTAATCTACTGGAATTTTTTGAGGATGTAACTGGTAAAATAGATAAGGGAGAACTAGTGGATGTGGTGCATTTGGACTTTCAGAAGGCTTTCGATAAGGTCCCGCATAAGAGATAGAAACATAGAAGATAGGAGCAGGAGTAGGCCATTCGGCCCCTCGAGCCTGCTCCGCCATTCAATGCGATCATGGCTGATCATCTAAGTGCAGTACCCGGTCCCTGCTTTCTCCCCATACCCCTTGATCCCTTTAGCCCAAAGAAATATATCCAACTCCTTCTTGAATATATTTAATGAATTGGCCTCTACTGCCTTCTGTGGTACAGAATTCCACAGGTTCACCACTCTCTTGGTGAAGAAATTCCTCCTCATTTCTGTCCTAAAAGGCCTACCCCTGATCCTTAGACTGTGACCCCTGGTTCTGGATTCCCCGACCATCGGGAACATCCTCCCTGCATCCAGTCTGTCCAGTCCTGCCAGAATTTTATAAATTTCAATGAGATCCCCTCTCATTCTTCTAAACTGCAGTGAGTACAAGCCCAATCGACCCAATCTCTCCTCATACATCATTCCTGCCATCCCAGGTATCAGCCTGGTGAATCTTGGCTGGACTCCTTCCATGGCAAGAATATCCTTCCTCAGATAAGGCGACCAAAACTGCACACAATATTCAGGATGTGGTCTCACCAAGGCCCTGCACAACTGCAACAAGACATCCTTGTTCCTGTACTCAAACCCTCTAGTCCTGTTAGAATTTTATAAGTTTCAATGAGATCCCCTCTCATTCTTCTAAACCCCAGCAAGTATAAGCCCAATCGACCCAATCTCTCCTCATACGTCATTCCTGCCATCCCAGGTATCAGTCTGGTGAATATTCGCTGCACTCCCTCCATGGCAAGAACATCCTTCCTCATAAGGCGACCAAAACTGCACACAATACTCAAGGTGTGGTCTCACCAAGGCCGTGTACAACTGCAGCAAGACATCCTTGTTCTTGTACTCGAACCCTCTCGCTATGAAGGCCAACATACCATTTGCCTTCTTAACCACCTGCTGCACCTGCATGTTTACCTTCAGCGACTGGTGCACAAGGACACCCAGGTCTTGTTGCACTTCCCCTTCTCCCAATCTATTGCCGTTCAGATGATAATCTGCCTCCCTGTTTTGGACACCAAAGTGGATAACCTCACATTTATCCACATTATATTGCATTTGCCATGCTTCTGCCCAATCACCCAGCCTGTCCAAATCATCCTGTAGTTTCTCGGCATCCTCCTCACAGCACACACGCCCACCCAGCTTTGTGTCGTCTGCAAATTTGGAGATATTACATCTAGTTCCCTTGTCTAGATCATTAACATATATTGTGAATAGCTGGGGCCCAAGGACCGATCCCTCCAGTACCCCACTAGTTACTGCCTGCCACTCGGAAAAAGACCCGTTTATTCCAACTCTTTGCTTTCTATCTGCCAACCAGTTCTCTATCCAAGTCAATACCTTGCCCCCCAATCCCATGTGCCTTAACTTTACACGCTAATCTCTTACGTTGGACCTTATCGAAAGCCTTCTGAAAGTCCAAATACACCACATCCACTGGTTCGCCCTTATCTATTTTATTAGTTACATCCTCAAAAAATTCCAGTAGATTAGTCAAGCACGATTTACCTTTTGTAAATCCATGTTGACTTTGTCCGATCCTGTCACTGTTTTCCAAGTGCTCTGCTATTACGTCTTTTATAATGGACTCTAGCATTTTCCCCACTACCGATGTCAGGCTTACCGGTCTGTAATTCCCCGTTTTCTCTCTCCCACCTTTATTGAAGAGTGGGGTAACATTTGCTACCCTCCAATCCATGGGAACTGCTCCAGATTCCATCGAAAACCCAGCAGCTTCTCCTCCATCTCCACTCCAGCTCAAACTGCTGCAACAAAAAGACCTGCACAGGCGGCCAGGGACCGACTTCCGTCACCTGCAATAAAACTCTTCCCGACAGCCGCTGACTAATGGCAGCCGCAGCACCCACAATTCCCCGCGCCCCAGAAACCGCTCTATCCAACGGGCTGATTTCCCCACTGAGAGTGCGCATGCTCCCCGGGGCCGCGGGCCATTCTGGGAGCCTGGCTCCTGTCCTTTGTCCCGAGTCGAACTTGGTGGAACAGGCTGAAGAAACCGGGAAGCGGCGGCTCGGATGGGGGAGGCACTGCACCCTGGGTTTCCTGGTACCGGGGCTCTGGCCGCACGTCCACCGGGCCCGGCCGCTCTGATTCTGATTGAGGTTTTTGATGAGGTAACAGAGAGGGTTGATGAGGGCAATGAGGTTAACGTGGTGTACATGGATTTCCAAAAGGCGTTCGACAGCGTGTAAAGTTAAGGCACATGGGATTGGGGGCAAGGTATTGACTTGGATAGAGAACTGGTTGGCAGACAGAAAGCCAAGAGTTGGAATAAACGGGTCTTTTTCCGAGTGGCAGGCAGTGACTAGTGGGGTACCGCAGGGATTGGTCCTAGGACCCCAGCTATTCACAATATATATTAATGATCTAGACGAGAGAACTAGATGTAATATCTCCAAGTTTGCAGACGACACAAAGCTGGGTGGGCGTGTGTGCTGCGAGGAGGATGCCGAGAAACTCCAGTATGATTTGGACAGGTTGGGTGATTGGGCAGAAGCATGGCAGATGCAATATAACGTGGATAAATGCGAGGTTATCCACTTTGGTGTCAAAAACAGGAAGGCAGATTATTATCTGAATGGCAATAGATTGGGAGAAGGGGAAGTGCAACGAAACCTGGGTGTCCTTGTGCACCAGTCGCTGAAGGTAAGCATGCAGGTGCAGCAGGCGGTTCAGAAGGCAAATGGTATGTTGGCCTTCGTAGCGAGAGGGTTTGAGTACAGGAACAAGGATGTCTTGCTGCAGCTGTACAGGGCCTTGGTGAGAGCACATCTTGAGTATTGTGTGCAGTTTTGGTCGCCTTATCTGAGGAAGGATGTTCTTGCCATGAAAGGAGTGCAGCGAAGATTCACCAGGCTGATACCTGGGATGGCAGGAATGATGTATGAGGAGAGATTGGGTCGATTTGGCTTGTACTCGCTGGAGTTTAGAAGAATGAGAGGGGATCTCATCGAAACTTATAAAATTCGAACAGGACTGGACAGACTAGATGCTGGAAGGATGTTCCCAATGGTCGGGGAGTCCAGAACCAGGGGTCACAGTCTTAGGATAAGGGGTAAACCATTTAGGACAGAGATGAGGAGGAATTTCTTCACCCAGAGAGTGGTGAACCTGTGGAATTCTCTACCACAGAAGGCAGTAGAGGCCAATTCATTAAATATATTCAAGAAGGAGTTAGATATATTTCTTAAGGCTAAAGGGATCAAGGGATATGGGGAGAAAGCAGGGACAAGGTACTGAATTTGGATGATCAGCCATGATCGCATTGAATGGCGGAGTAGGCTCGAGGGGCCGAATGCTCCTATCTTCTATGTTTCGATGTTCAGACTCAGACAAATGTTAGGGAGAGGGATGGAGTCAGTGGCTAGGGAACAGAGTTTGTGGGGTGTCTGTCCCTTTAACTACAATTCATAGAATTATAGAAATCTACAGCACAGAAGGAGGCCATTCGGCCCATCTTGTCCGTGGCGGCTGACCAAGAGCTCTCCACCCTAATCCCACTTTCCAGCACTTGGTCCGTAGCCTTGTAGGTTACGGCACTTCAAGTGCATATCCAAGTACTTTTTAAATGTGATGAGGGTCTCTGCCTCCACCAGCCTTTCAGGCAGTGAGTTCCAGACCCCCACCACCCTCTGGGTGAAAACATTTCTCCTCAAATCTCCTCTAAACCTCCAACCAATTACTTTAAATCTGTGCCCCCTGGTTATTGACCTCTCTGCTAAGGGAAATAGGTCCTCCCTATCCACTCTATCTAAGCCCCTCAATGTTATACACCTCAATCAGGTCTCCCCTCAGCCTCCTCTGTTCCAAAGAAAACAACCCCAGCCTCTCCAATCTTTCCTCATAGCTGAAATTCTCTAGTCCTGGCAACATCCTCATAAATCTCCCGTCTCGAGCAGTCACATCTTTCCTGCAATGGGGCGACCAGAACTGCACGCAGCACTCTAGCGGTGGCCTAACTGGTGTTTTGTACAGTTCAAGCAGAACCTCCCTGCTCTTACACGATACAGAAATAGAGAGGCACTGACATATGAGGAGAGATTGGGTCGATTGGGCTTATACTCGCTGGAGTTTAGAAGAATGAGAGGGGATCTCATTGAAACTTATAAAATTCTAACAGGACTAGACAGACTAGATGCAGGAAGGATGTTCCCGATGGCCGGGGAGTCCAGAACCAGGGGTCACAGTCTAAGGATAAGGGGTAAGCCATTTAGGACAGAGATGAGGAGGAATTTCTTCACCCAGAGAGTGGTGAACCTGTGGAATTCTCTACCACAGAAGGCAGTAGAGGCCAATTCATTAAATATATTCAAGAAGGAGTTGGATATATTTCTTAAGGCTAAAGGGATATGGGGAGAAAGCAGGGACAGGTTACTGAATTTGGATGATCAGCCATGATCGCATTGAATGGCGGAGCAGGCTCGAGGGGCCGAATGGCCTACTCCTGCTCCTATCTTCTATGTTTCTATGTTTCCCTCACTGATTGCGGCTCTTCACCAACACCGACTTTACAAAGAAAGTCCCGCGCGGCAGCCTGGAGCTCGGGCCCAGCGCGCAGGCACGGGGGAGGATGATTGACAGGGGCCCAGGGGGTGTGCTGAGCATGCGCAGAGCGGGCCGGGCGCCTGTGGAGCAGGAGAGGGCGGGGCCATGGGGCGCTGCGTGGTGTCAGCCACAACTCAGCGCGGCGGCTGGAGCGCTTTCTGGAGCGCGGGGGCTTGTGGGAATTGCAGCCGCCATTACTGTTGATACTTTCAACCAACCTGTGCAGCAGCTGGGGCCTGAAAATCAGCTTCACTGCCCCTGGGCTGGGAAAGGGGGACATGAGACAACATTCTCCCTCTTACCCCTTTCTACACTCCTTTTACAGGGTTTTAGAAATGGAGCATTTACAGACAGGAAGCTCAGACCAAACATCACGTCAGGATCTGACAGAGTCGCTCGATTCATCAGGACCTGAATATCATCGGCCTTTGCACATGGAAGGAGAGAGCAGCGATCGCAGCGCAGACAAACCGCACACGTGTTCCATGTGTGGACTCGGATTCAGCCGATCACCTGACCTGGCGAGACACGTGCACCGTCACACCGGGGAGAAACCGGGTAAAGGTGGGGACAGCGGGAAGGGATTCAGTTCCCCGTCTACATCAGAAGTTCATCCGCACAGTCACCCTGGGGACAGTCCGTTCACCTGCTCCGTGTGTGGGAAGGGATTCACTTGCACATCCCACCTGCTGAGACACCAGAGAGTTCACACTGATGAGAGACCGTTTCAATGTTCCGAGTGTGGGAAGAGCTTCAAATTCTCCAGGGATCTGCAGGAACACCAGCTTGTCCACACTGATGAAAGACCGTTTACATGTTCCAACTGTGGGAAGAGTTTTAAAAGCTCCAGGGTTCTGACCAGTCACCAGCGAGTTCACACCGGGGAGAGGCCATTTCACTGCTCTGTGTGTGGGAAGGGATTCGCTAATTCATCTACCCTGCTGACACACCAGCTTGTTCACACTGATGAGAAACCATTTAAATGTTCTGACTGTGGGAAGAGCTTTAAAAGATCCGGGGCTCTGACCAAACACCAGCGAGTTCACACTGGGGAGAGGCCATTTCCCTGCTCTGTGTGTGGGAAGGGATTCGCTGATTCATCTACCCTGCTGACACACCAGCTTGTTCACACTGATGAGAAACCGTTTACATGTTCTGACTGTGGGAAGAGTTTTAAAAGCTCCGGGGCTCTGACCAAACACCAGCGAGTTCACACTGGGGAGAGGCCATTTCCCTGCTCTGTGTGTGGGAAGGGATTCACTGATTCATCTAACTTGCTGACACACCAGCTTGTTCACACTGATGAGAGACCCTTTAAATGTTCTGACTGTGGGAAGAGCTTTAAAAGATCCGGGGCTCTGACTACACACCAGCTTGTTCACACTGATGAGAGGCCATTTACATGTTCTGACTATGGGAAGAGCTTTAAATACTCCCGGGACATGAAGCAACACCAGCTTGTTCACACAGATCAGAGACCGTTTACATGTTCTGACTGGTAAGAGTTTTAAAAGCTCCGGGGCTCTGACCAGACACCAGCAAGTTCACACTGGGGAGAGGCCATTTCCCTGCTCTGTGTGTGGGAAGGGATTCTTGCAGTCCACCAACCTGCTGGCACACCAGCGAGTTCACACTGATGAGAGCGTTTACATGTTCTGACTGTGGGAAGAGCTTTAAAAGCTCCAATCACCTGCTGAGACACCAGCGAGTTCACACTGTTCTGTAGCGCAGGGCCCTGTAGACAGCTGGGGTGACATGAACGTGGAATGGATGAATGTTTTATAAATTCTTGTACTGCTGTTTAAACTCTCAATCTGTTGTGCTGATGATTCCCTTGATTTGACTGTTGGTTATTTTTGTTTTTCTCCTTATCACAGGCAATTGCCTATTAAAAGTCAACCATCACTACCAATAAAACCTGTAACATAACAAAAAAAAGTTTAAAGGAAACTTAAATTAAATTAAAATTCTATTTTCGGTGGTGATGATGCACGCCAATCCCTCCGGTACCCACCGGTCACGGAAGGCCTCGAGTGCGCCGGTGGACTGTTCATGTTATTACTTCGAATGTACAGCACAGAAACAGGCCATTCGGCCCAATTGGTCCATGTCGGGGTTTATGCTCCACACGAGCCTCCTCTGACATATCCTCCTATGTTTATCTGGCTTCTCCTTAAATACATCTATACCATTGGCCTCAACTACTCCTTGTGGGAGTGAGTTCCACATTCTCATCACTCTCTGGGTAAAGAAGTTTCTCCTGAATTCCCTCCTGGATTTATTAGTGCCTTTTATATTGATGGCCCCATAAATATGATGAGATTCTGTTAAGCTGACCAGTATGTTGTTGTACTTTGTCTTTTTCTGATGAATGAAACATTACTGAGCCCCTGTACCCATGTTATGGGATGAAGTGCCAGACAAGTAAAGGCACAACGTCTGGGTGTGAATCGAATAATAACCTCACGGACCGTATAGGTGTGATAACCAGACGGGCTTGTGGTTATAGTCTGGTCACAGATGGACTAAATTCCCTGAATTAGCAGGAGTTCAGGAGGCGGTCAACAGACGGGTCCAAACAATCCCATTTCCTGAGTGGTAACCAAGCTTGTGTATAAGAACAGGCCACTTAAGCCGTTGTCAGTTGGAACAGACTCGAGAAGATCGCGCGTGAATCCACTGTACTTCTATTCTCCAGATTGAGGGAATTATCACCCGATCTGTGTTATGCAGCGATCTTAATAAAGTCTGGAGAGACAATCTGTGTTCTTGTGAGCTTGATTATCTGGTATCCGAAACCCTGGGACTCCCGATCATTAGAGTCAACCTCAGTGTGTGGAAAGGGATTCCCTGGTGTATCCCACCCGCTGACACACCAGAGTGTCCACAGTGTGACTGCGGTGGGTCGATTCCACTGTTTCCGATGCCTTTAATCACATCCAGGACTGAACCATGTTAATTCAGGCAACTGGGACTTGTTAATGTAAAAACCCCAATAACTGGACTGGATTTTTATATTCTGTATCAATAAATCAGTTTCATTAGAAACACAGTCGATTGAGTCCTTGTTTGTAAGATAAGTCGAGAGCCAATTGATGACTTGTTACAGACATTCCCTGTCCTCAATAACTGTGTCCCGGAGAGAAGCTGAGGGGCTTCTGTTACTTTCGTGGAGTGAATTTTTGTGCTCATCGAGATTCTGGATGTCGTTATAGGGAAAGGAACATTTTAACATTCTCAGCACCTGGTGTCAACATCAAACACTGCGAGGGCAGGTACAGCACGGGTTAGATGCAGAGTAAAGCTCCCTCTACACTGTCCCATCAAACACTCCCAGGGCAGGTACAGCACGGGTTAGATACAGAGTAAAGCTCCCTCTACACTGTCCCATCAAACACTCCCAGGGCAGGTACAGCACGGGTTAGATACAGAGTAAAGCTCCCTCTACACTGTCCCCATCAAACACTCCCAGGGCAGGTACAGCACGGGTTAGATACAGAGTAAAGCTCCGTCGACACTGTACCATCAAACACTCCCAGGGCAGGTACAGCACGGGTTAGATACAGAGTAAAGCTCCCTCTACACTGTCCCATCAAACACTCCCAGGGCAGGTACAGCACGGGTTAGATACAGAGTAAATCACCCTCTACACTGTCCCATCAAACACTCCCAGGGCAGGTACAGCACGGGTTAGATACAGAGTAAATCTCCCTCTACACTGTCTCATCAAACACTCCCAGGGCAGGTACAGCACGGGTTAGATACAGAGTAAAGCTCCCTCTACACTGTCCCATCAAACACTCCCAGGGCAGGTACAGCACGGGTTAGATACAGAGTAAAGCTCCCTCTACACTGTCCCATCAAACACTCCCAGAGCAGGTACAGCACGGGTTAGATACAGAGTAAAGCTCCCTCTACACTGTCTCATCAAACACTCCCAGGGCAGGTACAACACGGGTTAGATACAGAGTAAAGCTCCCTCTACACTGTCCCATCAAACACTCCCAGGGCAGGTACAACACGGGTTAGATACAGAGTAAATCACCCTCTACACTGTCCCATCAAACACTCCCAGGGCAGGTACAACGCGGGTTAGATACAGAGTAAAGCTCCCTCTACACTGTCCCATCAAACACTCCCAGGGCAGGTACAGCGCGGGTTAGATACAGAGTAAAGCTCCCTCTACATTGTCCCATTAAACACTCCCAGGGCAGGTACAGCACGGGTTAGATACAGACTAAAGCTCCCTCTACATTGTCCCATTAAACACTCCCAGGGCAGGTACAGCACGGGTTAGATACAGAGTAAAGCTCCCTCTACATTGTCCCATTAAACACTCCCAGGGTAGGTACAGCACGGGTTAGATACAGAGTAAAGCTCCCTCTACACTGTCTCATTAAACACTCCCAGGGCAGGTACAGCACGGGTTAGATACAGAGTAAAGCTCCCTCTACATTGTCCCATTAAACACTCCCAGGGCAGGTACAGCACGGGTTAGATGCAGAGTAAAGCTCCCTCTGTACTGTCCCATCAAACACCCCCAGGGCAGATACTGCACAGGTTAGATACAGAGTAAAGCTCCCTCTACACTGCCCCATCAAACACTCCCAGGGCAGGTACAGCACGGGTTAGATACAGAGTAAAGCTCCCTCTACACTGTCCCATCAAACACTCCCAGGGCAGGTACAGCACGGGTTAGATACAGAGTAAAGCTCCCTCTACACTGTCCCATCAAACACTCCCAGGGCAGGTACAGCACGGGTTAGATACAGAGTAAAGCTCCCTCTACACTGTCCCATCAAACACTCCCAGGGCAGGTACAGCACGGGTTAGATACAGAGTAAAGCTCCCTCTACACTGTCCCATCAAACACTCCCAGGGCAGGTACAGCACGGGTTAGATACAGAGTAAAGCCCCCTCTAAACTGTCCCATCAAACGCTCCCAGGGCAGGTACAGCACGGGTTAGATACAGAGTAAAGCTCCCTCTACACTGTCCCATCAAACGCTCCCAGGGCAGGTACAGCACGGGTTAGATGCAGAGTAAAGCTCCCTCTACACTGTCCCATCAAACACTCCCAGGGCAGGTACAGCACGGGTTAGATACAGAGTAAAGTTCTGTCTACATTGTCCCATCAAACACTCCCAGGGCAGGTACTGCACAGGTTAGATACAGAGTAAAGCTCCCTCTACACTGTCCCATTAAACACTCCGAGGGCAGGTACAGCACGGGTTAGATACAGAGTAAAGCTCCCTCTACACTGTCCCATCAAACACTCCCAGGGCAGGTACAGCATGGGTTATATACAGAATTAAGCTCCCTCTACACTGTCCCATCAAACACTCCCAGGGCAGGTACAGCACGGGTTAGATACAGAGTAAAGCTCTGTCTGCACTGTCCCATCAAACACTCCCAGGGCAGGTACTGCACGGGTTAGATACAGAGTAAAGCTCCCTCTACACAGTCCCATTAAACACTCCCAGGGCAGGTACAGCACGGGTTAGATACAGTGTAAATCTCCCTCTACACTGTCCCATTAAACACTCCCAGGGCAGGTACAGCACGGGTTAGATACAGAGTAAAGCTCCCTCTACACTGTCCCATTAAACACTCCCAGGGCAGGTACAGCACGGGTTAGATACAGAGTAAAGCTCCCTCTACACTGTCCCATCAAACATTCCCAGGGCAGGTACAGCACGGGTTAGATACAGAATAAAGCTCCTTCTACACTGTCCCATCAAACACTCCCAGGGCAGGTACAGCATGGGTTAGATACAGAGTAAAGCTCCCTCTACCCTGTCCCATCAAACACTCCCAGGGCAGGTGCAGAATTGACGTTAAGATCTGACAGATCGCTCGATTCATCGGGACCTGAATATCATCGGCCTTTCCACATGGAAGGAGAGAGCAGCGATCACAGCGCGGACAAACCGCACATGTGTTCCGTGTGTGGACTCGGTTTCAGCCGATCGCCTGACCTGGTGAGACACGTGCACCGTCACACCGGGGAGAAACCGGGTAAAGGCGGGGTTTGTGGGAAGGGATTCAGTTCCCCGTCCATTAGAAGTTCATCGGCATAGTCACACCGTGGACAGTCCGTTCACCTGCTCCGTGTGTGGGAAGGGATTTGTTTATCCATCCCACCTGCTGACACACCAGCGTGCTCACTCTGATGAGAGACCGTTTAAATGTTCTGACTGTGGGAAGAGCTTTGAAAGCACCGGGGAGATGAAGAGCCACCAGCAAGTTCACACTGGAGAGAAACCCTTTAAATGTTCTGACTGTGGGAAGAGCTTTGAAAGCACTGGCGAGATGAAGGGACACCAGCGAGTTCACACTGGAGAGAAACCCTTTAAATGTTCTGACTGTGGGAAGAGCTTTGAAAGCTCGAAGAGCCTGAAGAGACACCAGCGAGTTCACACTGTTCCTAGAATCTTACAGCACAGAAGGTTCTTGGGCCCATTGTGATGTGCTGGCTCTTTGAAAGAGCTGTTGAATTTACTCCCACTCCCCGGCTTTATCCCCATAACCTCCAAACTAGTCCTCTTCAAGTACATGTCCAATTGACTTTGAAAGTCCCTATGGTACCACATAGAAGGCTGGATATCAAAATTGAGGCTCATGGAATAGGTGGGTCAGCGGCAGCTTGGATAAGGAATTGGCTTAAGGACAGAAAACAGCGAGTTGTGGTAAATGACTGTTTTTCAAACTGGAGGATTGTAGACAGTGGTGTTCCCCAAGGGACAGTGCTGGGGCCACTGCTTTTTTTGATATATATAAATGACCTGGATATTGGAATACAGAGTAGAATTTCCAAATTTGCCGATGACACCAAACATGGGGGTGCGGCAAACTGAGGATGATACCAAGCGGCTGCAACAGGACATAGAAAGGCTAGCAGACTGGGCAGACAAGTGGCAGATGGAATTTAATACAGAGAAGTGTGAGGTGATGCATTTTGGCAGAAGGAACAGGGAGAGGCTATATACACTTAATGGCACAGTTTTAAAGAGTGTGCAGGGACAGAGGGACCTGGGAGTTACTGTGCGTAGGTCCCTGAAGGTGGCGGGACACATTGAGAGTGGTTAGCAAAGCATATGGTATCTTGGGCTTCATAAATAGAGTTATTGAGTACAAAAGTAGAGAAGTTATGCTGAACCTTTATAAAGCGCTGGTTAGGCCACAACTGGAGTATTGCGTCCAGTTCTGGTCACCACACTTTAGGAAGGATGTGAAGGCCCTTGAGTGGGTGCAGAGTAGATTTACCAGAATGGTTCCGGGGATGGGGGATCTTAGCTACAAGGACAGGTTGGAGAAGCTGGATTTGTTTTCATTAAAGCAAAGGAGGTTGAGGGGTGATTTGATAGAGGTGTACAAGATTATGACGGGTTTGGATAGGCTAGGCGGGGAAAGGCTATTCCCACTAGTTGATGGTACAAGGACTAGGGGACACAGATTTAAGGTTTTGGGCAAGAGATACAGGAGGGATGTGAGGAAAAACTTTTTTACGCAGCGAGTGGTGAGGACCTGGAACTCACTGCCGACGGAAGTGGTGGAAGCGGAGACACTCAATATTTTCAAGGGGAGACTAGATTGGCACTTGAGGGAAATAAATTTGCAGGGCTACGGGGATAGAGCGGGCGACTGGGACTGACTGGATTGTGTGGTGTATGTGCCTTTTAGAGCAATTATGGTGTATGTGCCTTTAAGAGCCCCAGGTGTGCGTAATGCCGGTAATTGCCACTTGGGCTTGCACACCTGGGGCTCTTAAAGGCACATACACCATAATTGCTCTTAAAGGCACATACAGCACAGATTGCTCTACAGAGAGCTGGCACGGACTCGATGGGCCGAATGGCCTCCTTTTTGTGCCATTATGACTCTATGACTCTCTACCAACCTAGAAGGAAGGACAAGGGCAGCAGGTGCATGGGAACACCACCACCTCCAAGTTCCCCTCCATGTGACACACCGTCCTGACTTGGAAGTATATCGGCCGATCCTTCATCGTCGCTGGGTCAAAATCCTGGAATTCCCTGCCGAACAGCACTGTGGGAGTACCTTCACCACATGGACTGCAGCGGTTCAAGAAGGCGGCTCCCCACCACTTTCTCCAGGGCAATTAGGGATGGGCAATAAATGCTGGCATTACCAGCGACACCCAGATCCCATGAACGAATAAAAAAAAGCTACCTCCCTCATTTTGTCCGTATATTTTCCTTTCCTGCTCTTTCTCTACTTGCCTTTCCTCTCCACATCTCTCTCTAATTGGCTGCTACATTACATTCCTACATGACCACACGTCAGAAGTCCTGCAATTGCTGCACAGCGCTTGGAGATGTCCTGAAATTGTGAAAGGTGCTATACATAGTCAAGATCTTTCTTTCTTCTTACTTATCTTCTCCTCTCCTGTCTCATTTTTGAAATTTCAATGTTTCTTATCATCACTCACTTTCTCCTCAAATTCTTTTCTTCTCATCGCCTTTGTCTCTTTCTTACTTTGATATTTAGTTTGTCTTTGCTTGTGTCTCATTTATTTCTCATGTCCTGTTTTACTTCCCTTATTACTCTCACTATTACTTCAATGCTAATGAATCGGGGGGAAACTCTCCACTGGCTGGAGTCAGACCGAGCACAAAGGAAGATGGTTGTGGTGGTTGGAGGTCAATCATCACAGCCCCAGGACATCGCTGCAGGAGTTCCTCAGGGCAGTGTCCTCGGCCCAACCATCTTCAACTGCTTCATCAGTGACCTTCCCTCCATCATAAGGTCAGAAGTAGGAATGTTCGCTGATGACTGCACAGTATTCAGTTCCATTTGCAACTCCTCAGATAATGAAGCCGTCCATGCCCGCATGCAACAAGACCTGGACGACATTCAGGCTTGGGCTGATAAGTGGCAGGTAACATTCGCACCACACAAGTGCCAGGCAATGACTATCTCCAACAAGCGAGCGTCTAACCACCGTCCCTTGACATTCAATGGCATTACCATTACCGAATCCCCCACCATCAACATCCTGGGGGTCACCATTGACCAGAAACTTAACTGCACCAGACACATAAATACTGTGGCAACAAGAGCAGGTCAGAGGCTGGGAATTCTGTGGCAAGTGTCTCACCTCCTGACTCCCTGTGGTGATTATTCTTGTTTTATAAGAAGCATTGTAATTGGTTGCCTGTTTTCCTGCCTTGAGATATATGCTGTAAACTTATTGGTTAGTTGATTCCATGTGACCTGTGGTGGCCATCTTAAATTCAGTTTTCTACAGTGGTTGAGACTGGGTGCTCAACATGTACTTGCTGGTTTTTTAAGGTTAATAAAGCCTAGCTTTTGAAAGGCAATCTACTCTTTATTTCAATTTATTAACCTTTTGCTATAATGGAACGATATCTTCGACCGGAACGATTTAATGCTGACCCTAATTCTGCAGGAGTGGATGATCAATGGAAACATTGGTATCGTACATTTAAAAACCTTTTGGGTGTGTTGGATCAGCAATCTCTGAATAAGTTGGATATACTAATCAACTACATTGCTCCGGATGTGTATAAGTATATTTTGGACTGTGAAACTTATGAATTGGCTATTGCTACGTTGGAAATTTTTTTTGTTAAACCCAAAAATGAGGTATTTGCACGTCACCTTTTATCTGCCCGTAGGCAGCAGGCGGGAGAATCCTTGGATGCTTATTTACAAGGTGCTAACTGTAATTATAAGGCCGTGTCTGCAGAAGAACATAAGGAAGAGTCGGTACGGGATGCATTTATTAATGGATTACTGTCGAGATCAATTCGTCAGCGGTTATTAGAAAATAAGACTTTGGATCTTAAGAGTGCTTTTGAGCAAGCCTCTACATTGGATTTGGCTCAGAGAAGTTCGGATTCTTATGCTCTTTTTGATCGGCCTGCGACCGTGGTTTCGGCAGTTCCGGATGAAAGGGAGTTATGTGGATTTAATAGGAGTGGTTTACCAGATTCCAAAACAGTTTCTACTTCGGCAGCTGTTGCCTCTAGGATTCAGAAGTGTTATTTTTGCGGGAACGCCCGGCACCCCCGTCTGAAGTGCCCTGCCCGGGAGGCTGTGTGTAGTAAATGCGGCAAGGGAGGTCATTATGCACGTGTTTGCAAATCGGTTGCCTCCTCTGCGGCCATTCAGCCTTTAGATAGGGCGTTTATTGCATCAGTTTCTGCCGCCTTTTCCCATGGCCTAAACAAAGCTATAGTTATGGCCCAAGTTAATGGGTTAGAAGTGAAGGCCCTTATAGATACGGGCAGTACTGAGAGCTTTATAAGTCTTCAGTTTGTGAGGGAGAAGCGTTTGAAAATTTCGCCTGTTTCCTATCAGGTGTGTATGGCTCAGACGACTCTCACCTCACAAGTAGCTGGTTGTTGCCTTGTGAAATTAATTCTCCTAGGTAATACGTATACTGATATACGCCTATCCATTCTGCCTAATCTCTGTGCGGACATTTTGATTGGTCATGATGTGCTTCAATTACATGAGTCCCTCAGTCTTTCTTTCGGAGGAACCAAGCCACCTTTGTCTATTTGTGGATTAACTTCTTTATTCATTTCTCCATTATCACTTTTTTCCAATTTGATGCCAGACTGTAAGCCAATTGCTACCAAGTCAAGAAGGTATAGCAGTCAGGATAAAGAATTTATTAATTCTGAAGTTCAACGTCTTTTATCGGAAGGAATCATTGAACCTAGTTTTTCGCCCTGGCGGGCACAGGTAGTTGTCACCACTAATGAGAGACATAAGAAGCGAATGGTGATAGACTACTCTCAAACTATTAACAGGTATACTCAATTAGATGCGTACCCCCTGCCTAAGATTGATGAGCTTATCAATAAAGTATCTCAATATAAGGTTTTTAGCACTATTGACCTAAAGAGTGCTTATCATCAGATTCCTATCGCTAAGAGGGACAAGCCATATACGGCCTTTGAAGCTGGCGGAAAGCTGTACCAGTTTTGCCGAGTACCATTCGGTGTTACTAACGGTGTCGCCTGTTTTCAACGGGCAATGGATGCTTTTATAAGTGATAACTCTCTCTCTGACACCTTCTCATATTTAGATGACATCACGGTGTGTGGCAAATCAAGGGTGGAGCACGATTTTAATCTAGAAAGATTCCTTCAAGTTGCGGAAAAAGTTGGCTTAACTTTCAATAAAGAGAAGTGTATCTTTTCGACCACCGAGGTACGTTTACTGGGGTATATTATCTCGGGAAACAAGATTAAACCAGATCCAGAACGGCTGCGACCACTGATTGAGTTACCTTGCCCTACTAATTCTAAGGCCTTGCAACGAGTTGTTGGACTGTTTTCTTGTTATTCTAATTGGATTGCAAACTTCTCGCAGAAGATTCGGCCCCTTATTCGGGTTACGACATATCCTCTATCATGGGAGGCCAGGATGTGTTTTGATAATCTTAAAAAGGATATCCTTGGAGCAGTTGTGCATTCTATTGATGAGCAGGTTCCCTTTGTGATTGAGACGGACGCTTCCGATTTTGCAATTAGGGCTACCCTGAACCAAAATGGAAGACCTGTGGCCTTTTTCTCACATACTCTGAGCAATAGTGAGCAGAGACATTCATCAATAGAGAAAGAGGCATACGCAATAGTAGAAACACTGCATAAATGGAGACATTATTTATCTGGGCGACATTTTACGTTAGTAACTGACCAAAAATCTGTGTCCTTCATGTTTGATGTCAAACATTTCGGAAAGATTAAGAATGATAAAATAATGAGGTGGAGGATTGAGTTGGCATGCTATCATTTCGATATAGTCTGTCGTCCGGGGAAGGATAATGTTGCTGCTGATGCGCTGTCGAGGGCTTATTGTTCTGTGCTTCACGGAGATACGCTTATTAATCTTCATAATGCTTTGTGCCATCCTGGTGTTACGAGGATGATACACTTCGTACGCAGTAAGAATTTGCCCTTTTCAGTTGAAGACGTCAAGCGGATGACTTCGTCATGCTCTGTCTGTGCCCGGTGTAAACCGAATTTCTTTAAGCCTCAACGAGCTCATCTTTTAAAGGCTACTTCTCCCTTTGAACACCTGAGCATTGATTTTAAGGGGCCTCTTCCTTCAACGACTCAGAATCGATATATATTTACTGTTGTGGATGAGTTTTCAAGGTTCCCTTTTGCTTTTCCTTGTGCAGATGTATCAGCTGCTACAGTTATTAAATGTCTGACTCAACTTTTTGTCATCTTTGGGATGCCTGCGTATATCCATTCGGATCAGGGAAGTTCTTTTATGTCTTCCCAGTTGAAGGAATACCTCCAGAGTCAGGGAATTTCTACTAGCAGAACTACCCCGTATAATCCCCAGGGTAATGGACAGTGCGAACGATACAATGGGGTGATCTGGAAGGCAGTTATGTTGGCTTTGACATCCCGGAACCTTAAGAATACACAGTGGGAAATGGTACTGCCTGATGCCCTGCATTCCATTAGATCATTGCTTTCAACGGCTACTAATGTGACCCCCCATGAAAGGCTCTTCAACTATCCGCGGAGATCCACTACGGGATATTCGGTACCTTCATGGCTTACTATGCAAGGACCTGTGCTGCTCCGACGCCATGTTAGACTGTCAAAGTATGATCCTTTAGTGGAGGAGGTGGAGCTATTGGAGGCAAATTCCCAATATGCTCACATTCGATTCCAAGATGGGAAAGAAAGTACGGTTTCAGTTAAAGACTTAGCTCCTTGTGGTGGCCAGCCGTCTCCTGAGGACATTAACAATAGCCATAATTCAGATAATGTTGATGTCGTTACAGATACTACGAACATTTCCAATCCTATTGCAGACACTTACAATTCTCTTAGTCTGCCCCCGATGGATGTTCATGACCCTCCCAGTCTACCTTCTAATGGGACTTCCAATCCGGAAACCGTTGATAATCGGGATATTGATAGCCTCCCTGCAGAAGATATTTCTGTGTCTCCTGGTGTGGGAGGGCAAGGAACTCCATCAAGGCTAAGAAGGTCGACACGAACAAGATATCCGGTCGACTGATTAAAAATGGACTTTTAAAATAATTAATAAATTAATAGTAAAATTTTAAAATTGTTGAAGGCATTATACATGTATTGCTCTAGTCATAAATAACTAATTGTAAACTGTAAAGGCTACCTAGGTTGAAGTATATTTTAAAAGGAGGGGTGAATGTGGTGATTATTCTTGTTTTATAAGAAGCATTGTAATTGGTTGCCTGTTTTCCTGCCTTGAGATATATGCTGTAAACTTATTGGTTAGTTGATTCCATGTGACCTGTGGTGGCCATCTTAAATTCAGTTTTCTACAGTGGTTGAGACTGGGTGCTCAACATGTACTTGCTGGTTTTTTTAAGGTTAATAAAGCCTAGCTTTTGAAAGGCAATCTACTCTTTATTTCACTCCCCAAACCCTTTCCACCATCTATAAGGCACAAGTCAGATGGAAGACTCTCCACTTGCCTGGATGAGTGCAGCTTCAACAACACTCAAGTAGCTCGACACCACCCAAGACAAAGCAGCCCGCTTGATTGGCATCCTATCCACCATCTTAAACATTCACTCCCTCCACCACCGGCGTACCGTGGCTGCAGTGTGTACCATTAACAAGATGCACTGCAGCAACTTGCCAAGGCTTCTTCAGCAGCACTTCCCAAACCCGCGACCTCTTCCACCTAGAAGGACAAGGACAGCAGGCGCATGAGAACACCACCACCTCCAAGTCAAACACCATTCTGACTTGGAAGTATATCGCCATTCCTTCATCGTCACTGGGTCAAAATCATGGAACTCCCTCCCTAACAGCATTGGGAGTACCTTCACCACATGGACTGCAGCGGTTCAAGAAGGCGGCTCACCACCACCTTCTCAAGGGCAATTAGGGATGGGCAATAAATGCTGGCCTTGCCAGCGACGTCCACATCAAAACATCATCCCATAACACACGTACAAGGGCTCAGTAATGTTTAATTCATCAGAAAAAGACAAAGTACAACAACATACTGGTCAGCTTAACAGAAGCTCATCATATTTATGAGGCCACAAACTTAAAATAGTCACTAATAAATCCAGGAGGGAATTCAGGAGAAATGTCTTTACCCAGAGAGTGGTAGAAAGGGGAACTCGCTACCACAGGGAGTAGTTGCGGTGAACAGCACAGATGCATTTATGGGGAAACCACATGAGGGAGAAAAGAATGGGAGGATGTGTTGATCGGGTTAATTAAAGTAGGGTGGGTGTGGGTCATAAACACTGGCATGGACCAGTTGGGCCGAATGGCCTGTTTCTGTGCTGTACATTCTATGTAACACCATCAACAGTCAATCAAAGGGAATCATCAGCACAACAGTTTGAAAGATTAAACAGCAGTACAAGAATTTATAAAACATTCAACCATTCCACGTTCACGTCACCCCAGCTGTCTTCAGGGCCCTGTGCTACAGAACAATGTGAACTCGCTGGTGTCTCATCAGCTCCCCGGAGCTTTTAAAGCTCTTACCACAGTCAGAGCATTTAAATGGTCTCTCATCAGTGTGAACTCGCTGGTGTGCCAGCAGGTGGGATGACTGAGTGAATCCCTTCCCACACACGGAGCAGGTGAACGGTCTCTCCCCGGTGTGAACTCGCTGGTGTCCATTCAGATGCCCAGAGCTTTTAAAGCTCTTCCCACAGTCAGAGCATTTAAATGGTCTCTCATCGGTGTGAACCAACTGATGTTCCTTCAGATCCCCAGAGGTTTTAAAGCTCTTCCCACAGTCAGAACATTTAAATGGTCTCTCATCAGTGTGATATCGCTGGTGTCTCACCAGGCTTGATAGCTGAGTGAATCCCTTCCCACACACAGAGCAGTTGAATGGTCTCTCGCCGGTGTGAACTCGCTGGTGTTCCTTCAGATCCTTGAACCTTTTAAAGCTCTTCCCACAGTCAGAACACTTAAATGGTCTCTCCCCAGTGTGATATCGCTGGTGTCTCACCAGGCTTGATGGCTGAGTGAATCCCTTTCCAAACACAGAACAGGTGAACGGTCTCTTTCCTGCTGTCTCCAGCTGGTGACCCTTCAGCTCCTGGGACCTTCTAAAGCTTTTCCCACAGTCGGAATGTTTCACCGGCCTCTCCCCAGTGTGAACTCGTTGGTGTGCCAGCAGATTCGAGGACCGAGTGAATCCCTTCCCACACACGGAGCAGGTGAACAGAATCTCTCCTGCTCTCTCCAGCTGGTGTCTCTTCAGATCCTGGGATCTTTTAAATCTCTTCCCACAGTCAGAACATTTAATGTGAACAAGCTGGTGTCTCAGGAGGGTGGCAGAATGAGCGAATCGCTTCAAAAACACGGAGCAGGTCAATGGTCTCTCATCGGTGTGGACAAGCTGGTGTCTCAGCAGCAGGGAGGGTGCAATTAATCCCTGCCCACACACGGAGCGGGTTAAAGGTCTCTCCCTAGTGTGAACTCGCTGGTGTGCCATCGGAGCAGATGACTGAGTGAATCCCTTCCCACACACAGGGCCGGGGTCTCTCCTCAGTGTGTAGGCACTGGTATCTCTTTATTTACTTGTAGATCTTGAAGCTCTTCCCACACTCAGAACATTTAAAATGTCTCTCATCAGTGTGAACTCTCTGGTGTGCCAGCAGATTGGAGGAGCGATTGAATCAGGTCCTGATGAATCGAGCGACTCTGTCTGTTCGTGACGTGATGTTTGGTTTCAGCTTCCTGTCTTTAAATGCTCCACTTCTAAAACCCTGTAAAAGGAGTGTAGAAAGGGGTAAGAGGGAGAATGTTGCCTCATGTCCCCCTTTCCCAGCCCAGGGGCAGTGAAGCTGATTTTCAGGCCCCAGCTGCTGCACAAGTTGGTTAGCCTACCATCGGTAGTAGGGAAAATGCTAGAGTCTATTATAAAGGATGTGATAACAGGACACTTGAAAAATATCAACGGGATTAGACAAAGTCAACACGGATTTATGAAAGGGAAATCGTGTTTGACAAACCTACTGGAGTTTTTTGAGGATGTAACTGGCAGAATAGATAAGGGAGAACCAGTGGATGTGGTGTATTTGGATTTTCAGAAAGGCCTTTGATAAAGTCCCACATAAGAGGTTAGTGTGCAAAATTAAGGCAATGGGATTGGGTGTAATATATGGCATGGATTGAAAATTGGTTGACAGACAGAAACAGAGAGTGGGAATAAATGGGTCTTTTTCAGGGTGGCAGGCGGTGACTAGTGGGGCACCGCAGGGATCAGTGCTTGGGCCCCAGCTATTCACAATATATAGCAATGATTTGAATGAGGGAATCAAATGTAATATTTCCAAGTTTGCTGATGACAAGAAACTAGGTGGGTTTGTGAGTTGTGAGGAGGATGCAAAGAGGCTTCAAGGCGATTTAGACAAGTTGAGTGAGTGGGCAAATACATGGCAGATACAGTATAAAGTGGATAAATGTGAAGTTATCCACTTCAGTAGGAAAACCGAAAGGCAGTGTATTATTTAAATGGTGATAGATTGGGAAATATTGATGTACAAAGGGACCTGGGTGTCCTTGTACACCAGTCACTGAAAGCAAATATGCAGGTGCAGCAAGCAGTTAGGATGGCAAATGGTATGTTGGCCTTCATTGCAAGAGGATTTGAATACAGGAGCAAGGATGTCTTACTACAGTTATACAGGACCTTGGTGAGACCACACCTGGAGTACTGTGTGCAGTTTTGGTCTCCTTACCTAAGAAAGGATATACTTGCCATAGAGGGAGTGCAGCGAAGGTTCACCAGACTGATTCCTGGGATGGCAGGACTGTCGTATGAGGAGAAATTGGGTCTGTGGTGTATGTGCCTTTAAGAGCCCCCTGTGTACTGTAATGCCGGTAATGGCCACTCAGGCTATATAAGCCTGTATAGTGTCTTGTATCTGTTAGTTCACCTCCAGACTTTGTTCAGTAAACACCTGTGAAACCAACTCCTGCATTCCGTGTCTCCATTAACACACGGATACAACAGTGGCGACGAATTGGAAACGGACTTACCTGCAATTCGGCAGCACCTCAAGGAGATCGATTCCTCAGACGAAAGTCGAAGAAAAACAAGAAAGAAAAAAAAAAAAACTGTGGTTTCACCAGCTAGCCGAGCTGGTGGCAGGTACTGCAATAATCCTTCCTGAGCGGCGGGCTGGGGCTCCATCAGCTGGCTCTGCAGCGGGGCCGAGCAGCGAAGGCGGAGGCAAACAAAGACAGAGGGTGGAGCACTCGGGAGACGGCTGGCGCTGCAAAGCAGGTCGGTGTTCGGACCAAGCAGAGGGAGGGAAAAGTCCCAGAGAGTCCGGCGGGAACGAGTCTCCACCTATTAGAAATACCTATGTAAATAAAAACAGCAGAGAACAGCGTTGTCAGCAGCGGCAGCAGCGGGAAAGCGCGGGAGGCGCCATTTTTTTCTGCGGGGAAGAAAGGAAAGCGCGGGAGGCGCCATTTTTTTTCCAGGATGCCTAAGACTGGCAATATTACTGCTTTCGATAGCGATATAGAGGATTGGACCACATATGTGGAAAGAGTGGAGGTATATTGCACAGCAAATGAAATAGAGGATGATAAAAAGGCATCAGTACTTCTAAATCTAATGGGCGCAAGGACGTACGGGCTGTTACGAAACTTAATCACTCCAGCCAAACCGAAGGACAAGAATTTTAAGGAAATTGTTGATACCCTACAGGAGCACTTAAACCCAACACCGCTGCTGATAGCGGAATGATTCAAATTCTTCAGGAGGAATCAGCGCAAGAATGAAAGTAACGCTGATTACCTCACCAAATTAAGGAAGCTGTCAAAGCACTGCCAATTCGGGGCAGGACTGGCAGATTCTCTTCGAGACAAATTCGTCTGCGGTCTCCTAAGTGAAGGAACACAGAAAAGGCTACTTTCTGAGAAAGATTTGACACTGGACAAGGCTTTCAGTGTGGCTGTATCATACGAAGCAGCTGCAAGAGGAGCTGCAGAGATACAGCAAAAGCCACAGGACTTCGGCACCCATGAAATGACACAGGGTTTTGAGAGACGTTATCGCTGCGACAGATCCACCCATGACCAGAGGGACTGCTGGTTCAAGGACAAAGCATGCAGGCAATGCGGAAAGATTGGACACATTGCACGTGTATGCCGATCTGGAAACAAAAAATCCACGGACAGGACAGAAATCAATAAGGAAAAGTACAGAAAGGTACAAATGATGACGGACAGTAGCTCCGAAGACCAGAAGAGCGATAGCGACTCCGGAAACAAGAGACTAAGCTGTCTCAAATTACATAATGTAATTGCCAAAGAAGATTACCAGACCATTTGGGTTACCCTTATGATAGCGGGGTCCCCAGTTAAAATGGAGCTAGATACAGGATCAGCTCTGACCGTCATAAGTCGACGGGATTACGAGCGGCTATTTCCGCAAATACCTTTGAAAGACACATCCATTATCTTGAAAACATATACGGGGCAGAAAGTATACCCCAAAGGGAAAATAAGGGTGCCTGTTGTATATAACGGCAAGGAAATACAGGAGTTGTATTTATACGTTCTGCAAGATGGTGGTCCACCGCTGTTGGGACGTGAATGGATCAGGAAACTACGTTTAGACTGGCACTCCATTCAGGCACTGATGGTGACCAGTAAGAAAAAAAATGATGACGTCATACCTGAACGATTAAAAGACATCTTGGCCAACGCCAAGGAAGTGTTTCAACAGGAACTAGGAACCTTGAAAGGCGTCACCGCCTCAATAAAAGTGGAAGATGCGGCAATTCCCAAGTTTTTTAAGGCAAGGCCGGTGCCATACGCAATTCGTCCAGCAGTCGAGGCAGAGCTGGAGAATTTGGAAAAGGCAGGCGTATTATCCAAGATAGATTGGAGCGAGTGGGCAACACCCATCGTCCCGGTCATGAAGAAAACATTGAATAATGATAAATCTGAAGAACAGAGAAAAATTCGCATCTGTGGGGACTTCAAGGTGACTGTAAACCCGGTCCTTCACACGGTACAGTATCCTCTTCCGAGGATAGAAGATATTTTCGCCTCACTATCTGGAGGGAAACGTTTCACCAAAATTGACTTGGCACAGGCATATCTACAGATGGAGGTTGAAGAGGCCTCTAAAAAGTATCTCACGATAAATACACACAAAGGCCTGTACCAGTACAATCGACTGGTTTTCGGAGTAGCATCAGCTCCAGCTATCTGGCAAAAAGCTATGGAGCAAGTCCTCCAAGGGATTCCGGGGACTCAATGCTACCTAGACGACATCCTTGTAACAGGAGAAAATGACAACGAGCACCGTGCCAATTTGGAGCAGGTGCTCACTCGGCTGAGAGAACGGGGCCTATGAGTAAATCGCCCCAAGTGCGAATTTTTCCAGAAACAAATATCATATTGTGGCCATGTCATTAACGAAGAAGGGTTGCATAAGTCACCTGAAAAAATTGAAGCGGTCGTAATGGCCCCAGCGCCTGAAAATGTCTCACAATTAAGGTCGTTCCTGGGATTGATAAATTACTATCATAAATTTTTACCGAACTTGTCAACTGTTCTGCACCCTCTTAACGCACTGCTACAAACAGGAGTAATTTGGAAATGGAGCGAAGACTGTAAACGTGCCTTCCATAAATGCAAAGGCTTGATCACGTCCAAGGAAGTGTTGGCTCATTACAACCCATCACTGCCAATCAGACTGGCTTGCGATGCATCCCCTTATGGCATAGGAGCGGTATTATCGCATAGATTCCCTGATGGCTCGGAGTGGCTGATAGCTTTTGCGTCACGCTCATTGAACTCAGCTGAGCATAACTATGCCCAGATCGACAGGGAAGCACTCAGCCTGGTGTGGGGAGTGAAGAAATTCAACCATTACCTACACGGACAAAAATTTACCTTGTTGACTGACCATCAACCCCTCGTCTCCATATTCAACCCTAAAAAGGGCGTTCCCATTATGACAGCGCAAAGGCTACAGAGGTGGTCCCTTTTCCTAGGGGCACACCAATATGCCATAGAATACAAAGGATCAAAACAGCATGGGAATGCTGACGGTTTATCGCGCCTACCATTGCCAACGGTAGAAGAGGCACCTACAGTGGACCCAGTGGAGAGGTTCCACTCAACCATAGTGGAATGTCTACCAGTAACAAATTCTACCATTGAAAAGGAAACGAGAAATGACCCAACTCTCTCATGAGTCTACGATTTAATGGTGAAGGGATGGCCAGCACATGGCGAACCACTGTTGCCAGCATTCTCGCAAAGAAGAGAACAGCTGTCAGTGTGCCGAGGAACCTTGATGTGTGGATCCAGAGTGGTGATTCCACCCAAACTCCAGGATAAAGTGCTAAAAGAGCTTCACGAGGGGCATCTGGGTGGAGTGAAAATGAAGAACCTAGCCAGAGCGCTTGTGTGGTGGCCAGGTATCGATGGAGACATCGAAGAAATAACCAAGAGCTGTCTAGGATGCCAGAAGGTCCAAAATGCCCCACCACAAGCCCCTCTACATCCATGGGAGTGGCCCTCATCTCCATGGCAAAGGGTACACATCGACTTTGCTGGTCCATTTATGGACTCAATGTTCTTAATCGCGGTTGATGCACACTCCAAGTGGCCGGAAGTAATAAAGATGTCCTCCACCACCACGAAAAAAACCATCACAGTATTAAGGACCATATTTGCCAGGAATGGGCTGCCTGAACAGATCTGTTCTGATAATGGACCGCAATTTGTGTCCGAAGAATTCAGGAAGTTCTTAAAAAAACAATGGGGTTAAGCACTACACGTCCGCCCCATACCATCCCGCCACCAATGGATTAGCTGAAAGGTTTGTCCAGACCTTCAAGAAGGCCATAAAGGCCATGGGTAATGAAGACGTAAATCAACAACATAAGGTAGATAACTTCTTGTTTGCGTACAGGAATGTAACACATGTGGTTACAAACCAAACTCCCGCCATGATGTTTTTCAATAGAAGACTAAGATGCCGGCTGGATTTGATCAAGCCAAACATCAGAAGGGACGTAGAGAACTGGCAATTTCAAGGCGTGAATGAAAGGCCAACTAGAACCTTCCAGATAGGTCAACAAGTTTTGGCCCGGGACTGCCGTACCGAGAAATGGCAGCCTGGAACTATTTGCACATGAGTAGGACCGCTGATGTATACCGTGGACATTGGAGAAAGTATAATAAGGTGCCTTGCTGACCAGATCATAGAGTCATCCGAAAAGGGACAACCTACACCACAACTCTATATGCCTAATGATGAAGCAGAGATACCCATAGTATCTACCTCCAATCCGGTGATACTGGAACCAGATGAACCCAACACTGGCATTCAAGCCGAAGCGACCTTGGCAAAAGAACCTACTACACCACCGAAAACTACTACACCACCGAGGCGTTATCCGGACCAAGTCAGGAAGCCTCCAGAGAGACTGACTTATAATTGATTAACTGCAGCAAATGTGTAGATTATTGTTCTTGTAAACATGTTAATTAATGATTACTTAAAATGTTATGTACCAATTATCTAAAAGGGGAGGAATTGTAGTGTATGTACCTTTAAGAGCCCCTGTGTACTGTAATACCGGTAGTGACCACTCGGGTATATAAGCCTGTATAGTGTCTTGTATCCTTTAGTTCACCTCCACACTTTGTGCAGTAAACACCTGTTAAACCAACTCCTGAATTTCCGTGTCTCCATTAACACACGGATACAACAGATTTACCTTTTGTAAATCCATGTTGACTTTGTCCGATCCTGTCACTGTTTTCCAAGTGCTCTGCTATTACATCTTTTATAATGGACTCTAGCATTTTCCCCACTACCGATGTCAGGCTTACCGGTCTATAATTCCCCGTTTTCTCTCTACCATCTTTTTTGAATAATGGGGTAACATTAGCTACCCTCCAATCCATGAGTACAGTTCCAGAGTCTATCGAGTGTTGGAAGATGACCAGCAATGCATCTACAGGAATAAATTGTCCGAAATCGTATTTGAAAGTTCTTTATCTGAATGCACGCAGCATTCGTAACAAAATTGATGAGTTGACGGTGCAAATAACTACACATGGGTATGATCTGGTGGCCATTACGGAAACATGGCTGCAAGATAATCATGACTGGGAACTAAACATACAAGGGTATTTGGCAATTCGGAAGGACAGACAGGAAGGAAAGGGGGGTGGGGTTGCTATGTTAATCAAGGATGGAATCGCTGCAATAGTCAGAAATGATATTGGGTCAAAGGATCAGGATAGTGAAACAGTTTGGGTGGAGATAAGGGATAATAAGGGGAAAAAGTCACTAGTGGGCGTAGTCTATAGGCCTCCTAACAGTTGCAAATCTGTTGCTCGGAGTATAAATCAGGAACTAGTTGGGGCTTGTAATAAGGGAACAGCTATAATCATGGGGGATTTTAACTTTCATATTGACTGGACTAATCAAATTGGGCATGGCAGCATTGAGGAAGAGTTCATAGAGTGTATTAGAGATGGGTTCCTTGAGCAGTATGTAACTGAACCAACCAGGGGGCAGGCAATCTTAGATCTGGTCCTGTGTAATGAGACAGGATTAATAAAAAATGTCCTAGTAAAGGATCCCCTTGGAATGAGTGACCATAATATGGTTGAATTCCAAATTAAGTTTGAGGGTGAGAGAATTGGATCTCAAACCAGCGTACTAAGCTTAAATAAAGGAAACTATGAAGGTATGAGAGTAGAATTGACTAAAGTGGACTGGGAAAACAGATTAAAGTGTAAGACGGTACAAGAGCAGTGGTCTACATTCAAGGAGATATTTCACATCTTTCAAGATAAATATATTCCACTGAGTAAAAAAGGGGAGTAAAAGAAAAGACAGCCATCCGTGGCTTAGTAAAGTAATAAAGGATAGTATTCGACTGAAAACAAGGGCATATAAAGTAGCCAAATCTAGTGGGAGGATAGAAGATTGGGAAGCATTTAAAAGCCAGCAAACAATAACTAAAAGATTAATTAAGAAAGGGAAGATAGATTATGAAAGTAAACTAGCAAAATATATAAAAACAGATAGCAAGAGTTTCTACAGCTACATAAAAAGAAAGAGGGTGGCTAAAGTGAACGTTGGTCCCTTAGAGGATGGGACCGGGAAACTAATGGTGGGGAACATGGAGATGGCAAAGACGCTGAACAAATATTTTGTATCAGTCTTTACAGTAGAGGACACTAAAAATATCCCAACAGTGGACAAACAGGGGGCAATGGTGGGGGGGGGGGAGGAGATAAGCACAATTAAAATCACTAAGGAGATGGTACTCAGTAAAATAATGGGACTTAAGGCGAATAAATCCCCCGGACCTGATGGCCTACATCCTAAGGTCTTGAGAGAAGTGGCGGGAGGGATTGTGGATGCATTGGTGATCATTTTCCAGAACTCCCTGGACTCAGGTATGGTCCCAGCAGATTGGAAAACTGCTAATGTAACACTCTTATTTAAGAAGGGAAGTAGACAAAAAGCTGGACACAATAGACCAGTTAGCTACCATCTGTGGTTGGCAAAATGTTGGAGTCAATTATTAAGGAAACAGTAACAGAGCATTTGGATAAACATAATTTAATAGGACAGAGTCAGCATGGTTTTCCGAAGGGGAAGTCATGTTTGACAAATTTGCTCGAATTCTTTGAGGATGTAACATACAGGGTGGATAAAGGGGAACTAGTGGATGTAGTGTATTTGGACTTCCAAAAGGCATTTGACAAGGTTCCACACAAAAGATTACTGATCAAGATAAAAAATCACGGGATTGGGGGTAATATACTGGCATGGGTGGAAGATTGGCTATCTAACAGAAAACAAAGAGTTGGGATAAATGGTTCGTTCTCGGGCTGGCAATCAGTAACTTGTGGTGTTCCGCAGGGGTCAGTGCTGGGACCCCAACTCTTTACAATCTATATTAACGATTTGGAGGAGCGGACCGAGTGCAACAAACCCAAGTTTGCCGACGATACAAAGATGGGAGGGAAAGCAGTGAGTGAGGAGGACATAAAAAACCTGCAAAAGGACAGACAGGCTAAGTGACTGGGCAGAGATTTGGCCGATGCAATATAATGTTGGAAAGTGTGAGGTTATGCACCTTGGCAGAAAAAATCAAAGAGCAACTTATTATCTAAATGGAGAGAAACTGCAAAGTGCTACAGTACAAAGGGATCTGGGGGTCCTGGTGCATGAAACACAAAAAGTTAGTATGCAGGTACAGCAGGTGATCAGAAAGGCCAATGGAATCTTGGCTTTTATTGCAAGGGGGATGGAGTATAATAACAGGGAGGTGTTGCTGCAGTTATAGAGGGTATTGGTGAGGCCACACTTGGAATACTGCGTGCAGTTTCGGTTTCCATATTTAAGAAAAGATATACATGCTGTCGAGGCGGTTCAGAGAAGGTTCACTCGGTTGATTCCAGAGATGAGGGGGTTGACGTATGAGGAAAGGTTGAGTAGGTTGGGACTCTACTCATTGGAGTTCAGAAGAATGAGAGGCGATCTTATCGAAACATATAAGATTTTGAGGGGGCTTGATCGGGTGGATGCGGTGAGGATGTTTCCACTGATGGGTGAGACTAGAACTAGGGGGCATAATCTTAGAATAAGGGGCTGCCCTTTCAAAACTGAGATGAGGAGAAACTTCTTCACTCAGAGGGTAGTAAATCTATGGAATTTGCTACCCCAGAGAGCTGTGGAAGCTGCAACATTAAATAAATTTAAAATGGAGAGAGACATTTTCCTAGCAGATAAGGGAATTAGGGGTTACGGGGAGAGGGCAGGGAAGTGGACGTGAGTCTAGATTTGGATCAGCCATGATCCTATTGAATGGCGGAGCAGGCCCGAGGGGCCGTATGGCCTACTCCTGCTCCTACTTCTTATGTTCTTATGATGGGACAGTGTGGAGGGAGCTTTACTCTGTGTCTAACCCGTGCTGTACCTGCCCTGGGAGTGTTTGATGGGACAGTGTAGTGGGAGCTTTACTCTGTATCTAACCCTGTGCTGTACCTGCCCTGGGAGTGTTTGATGGGACAGTGTAGAGGGAGCTTTACTCTGTATATAACCCGTGCTGTACCTGCCCTGGGAGTGTTTGATGGGACAGTGTAGTGGGAGCTTTACTCTGTATCTAACCCTGTGCTGTACCTGCCCTGGGAGTGTTGATGGGACAGTGTAGAGGGAGCTTTACTCTGTATCTAACCCGTGCTGTACCTGCCCTGGGAGTGTTTGATGGGACAGTGTAGAGGGAGCTTTACTCTGTATCTAACCCGTGCTGTACCTGCCCTGGGAGTGTTTAATGGGACAGTGTGGAGGGAGCGTTACTCTGTATCTAACCCGTGCTGTACCTGCCCTGGGAGTGTTTGATGGGACAGTGTAGAGGGAGCTTTACTCTGTATCTAACCCGTGCTGTACCTGCCCTGGGAGTGTTTGATGGGACAGTGTAGAGGGAGCTTTACTCTGTATCTAAGGCATGTTGTACCTGCCCTGGGAGTGTTTGATGGGACAGTGTAGAGGGAGGTTTACTCTGTATCTAACCCGTGCTGTACCTGCCCTGGGAGTGTTTGATGGGACAGTGTAGAGGGAGCTTTACTCTGTATCTAACCCCGTGCTGTACCTGCCCTGGGAGTGTTTGATGGGACAGTGTAGAGGGAGCTTTACTCTGTATCTAACCCGTGCTGTACCTGCCCTGGGAGTGTTTGATGTCACAGTGTAGAGGGAACTTTACTCTCTATCTAACCCGTGCTGTACCTGCCCTGGGAGTGTTTGATGGGACAGTGTAGAGGGAGCTTTACTCTGTATCTAACCCGTGCTGTACCTGCCCTGGGAGTGTTTGATGGGACAGTGTAGAGGGAGCTTTACTCTGTATCTAACCCGTGCTGTCCCTGCCCTGGGAGTGTTTGATGGGATAGTGTAGAGTGAGCTTTACTCTGTATCTAACCCGTGCTGTACCTGCCCTGGGAGTGTTTGATGGGACAGTGTAGAGGGAGCTTTACTCTGTATCTAACCCGTGCTGTACCTGCCCTGGGAGTGTTTGATGGGACAGTGTAGAGGGAGCTTTACTCTGTATCTAACGCGTGCTGTACCTGCCCTGGGAGTGTTTGATGGGACAGTGTAGAGGGAGCTTTACTCTGTATCTAACCCGTGCTGTACCTGCCCCGGGAGTGTTGGATGGGACAGTGTAGAGGGAGAATTACTCTGAATCTAACCCGTGCTGTACCTGCCCTGGGAGTGTTTGATGGGACAGTGTACAGGGAGCTTTACTATGTATCTAACCCATGCTGTGCCTGCCCTGGGAGTGTTTGATGGGACAGTGTAGAGGGAGCTTTACTCTGTATCTAACGCGTACTGTACCTGCCATGGGAGTGTTTGATGGGACAGTGTAGAGGGAGCTTTACTCTGTATCTAACCCGTGCTGTACCTGCCGTGGGGGTGTTTGATGGGACAGTGTAGAGGGAGATTTACTCAGTATCTAACCCATGCTGTACCTGCCCTGGGAGTGTTTCATAGCACAGTGTAGACGGAGCTTTACTCTGTAGCTAACCCGTGCTGTACCTGCCCTCATGAGCAAATTTGGCTAGGGTAAATAAAATCAGAGAGTTAAATGCGTGGCTCAAAGACTGGTGTGGGAGAAATGGGTTTTGCTTCTTGGGACACTGGCACCAGTACTGGGACAGGAGAGAGCTGTTCCGTTGGGACGGACTTCACTTGGCCAGTGCTGGGACCAGAATCCTGGTGAATCTAATAACTAGTGGTGTAGAGAGGGCTTTAAACTAATTAATTGGGGGGAGGTTTCAAGAGAGCGAAAAATAAAAATGTCAGCGGAGAAGGCAATAGAGCAAGGTAGCAGTGGGGGAATTAAAAACCAGAATGTGTCAGGAAGGGACAAAATATATAAAGATAAAGGTAAAGTAGTAAAGGGGGTAAAAGCAGGAATAAATTGTCACAAAACATATTTAAAAGTTCTTTATCTGAATGCACGCAGCATTCGTAACAAAATAGACGCGTTGACGGTACAAATAACTACACATGGGTATGATCTGGTGGCCATTACGGAGACATGGCTGCAGGGTGACCATGACTGGGAACTAAACATCCAGGGGTATTTGACTATTAGGAAGGACAGCCAGGAAGGAAAAGGAGGTGGGGTGGCTGTGTTAATAAAGGATGGAATCACTGCAATAGTGAGAAATGATATTGGGTCAAAGGATCAGGATAGTGAAACGGTTTGGGTGGAAATAAGGAATAATAAGGGGAAAAAGTCACTAGTGGGCGTAGTCTATAGGCCTCCTAACAGTTGCAACTCTATTGGTCGGAGTATAAATCAGGAAATAGTTGGGGCTTGTAATAAGGGTGTGGTAAACCACTGTATTGTATATTGCCACCTCTGGGTGGCGCTGTGTATGGAGGCATGCCTCAGCTGACTCCACCCACCACTGTGTGGGTTTCGTTCAGACTTGTTCAGTCACTCACGAAGAAGCATGGTCTCTTCTTAGCTAATAAAAGCCTTATTCATCTCTTCTTTCGACTCGTCATCTCTTCTTCGACTCATCACCTTTTATGAAGTAATTGATAAGCGTATCAATTTTATTAGCTAAAAGTTAAATGGCGACACCTGAGGAGCAACAACAGCAACGGATACAGCAGACATTGCTGAGAGCCCTCAGACCACCACGCCTGGACCTCGACCCTCAAGAGGTGGGTGCATCAGCCAAGTTTGAACACTGGCTGAGCTGCTTTGAATCCTTCCTCGCAATCTCACAGGTTACAGAGGAGGATCACAAACTGAAAATTTTGACCGCCCAGGTGAGCCATCAAGTATATATGCTAATCCGGGACTCTAATACGTACGTGGCGGCCCTCGAGCTACTAAAAGGGCAATATACGCGCCCAGTGAACACAATTTACGCCCGACACCTCTTGGGATCCCGCAGGCAGCAACCGGGAGAATCGGTAGGGGCATTTGCACGGGCGCTACTGGCACTCTGCAGAGACTGCGATTGTAAAGCGGTAACGGCTGTGGAGCACGCGCAGGGACTCGCCTGTGATGCCTTCGTCAGGGGCCTCCAGTCAGACCACACCCGGCAGAGACTGCTAGAAAGCAAGGAACCCGACCTGAAGACGGCCATTGCCCTTGCGCTCTCGTTAGAGGAGGCCCACCGAAACCTCGAGGCATACCCCCGTAACGGCGCCGAGACATGGCAATCGAAACCGTGGGACACGGGACCGCCGCCCCCGGCACCAACCGCTGCAGCGACCCAACCGAGACAGCAGCCTCCGGTAAGAACTGCTTCGATGCCCAGTAACCAGGCCCAAAAATGCTATTTCTGTGGCCAGTTAAAACATCCCAGAGCGCACTGCCCAGCTAAGACAGCTACCTGCTCGGGCTGCGGGAAGAAAGGCCATTACGCTAACGCCTGCAAGGGGAAGCCAGCCAGCAGCGCAGCGTGCGGGCCGTGGGAGCAGCCATCTTATCCGCCATTTTGTGTACCCCCGGCCGCATGGCATCCGCCGCCATCGTATCCAACGCACTCAACCGCCATTTCGTCACCGGAACCGACCACCGTCTCGGCGGATGACTATAGTGACTCACTAAGCCACATACTGGCCTCCGTGACGCTGGATCAAGCCCTCCCTCACCATCTATCCAGCTCCATGATGGATATCGCGGTAAACGGCCGCGCCACCAGTTGCCTGATCGACAGCGGGAGCACAGAGAGTTTCGTCCACCCCGACACGGTACGTAGCCACTCCCTCACGATTCTGCCAATGCACCATCGCATTTCTATGGCGTCCAAGTCCCAGTCAATGGACATCAGCGGCTACTGTGTGGTGACCCTGTCAGTAGGGGGCACTGAATATCAAAAATTTAAACTGCTAGTCCTGCCCCGTCTTTGCGCTGCCGTCCTGCTAGGGTTGGATTTTCAGTGCCACCTTAAGAGTGTCACACTAGCATACGGTGGACCCCTCCCCCCACTCACAGTCTGCAACCAACAACTTTTAAATCGCCCGCTGCAAACCACCTGCAGCCTTTCCACATTAAAAGTCCCCCCCCCTCCCCTGTTCGCTAACCTCACCCGCGACTGTAAACCCATCGCTACCAAAAGCAGGCGGTACAGTGCCGGGGACAGAGCTTTTATCAGCTCTGAGGTGGAGCGGCTATTGAAGGAGGGCATTATCGAAGGTAGCACTAGCCCCTGGCGAGCCCAGGTTGTAGTCGTTAAAACCACTGCAAAACGCCGCATGGTAATCGACTACAGCCAAACCATAAACCGGTACACCCAGCTGGACGCGTACCCCCTCCCTCGCATATCTGATATGGTCAATCAGATTGCGCAATACAAAGTATTCTCCACCATCGACCTTAAGTCAGCATACCACCAGCTGCCCATCCGCCATGAGGACCGCCAGTATACTGCCTTCGAGGCAAACGGCCGCCTCTACCACTTCCTTAGGGTCCCCTTCGGCGTCACCAACGGGGTTTCGGTCTTCCAAAGGGAGATGGACCGAATGGTTGACCAGAACGCGCTGCGGGCAACCTTCCCCTATTTGGATAACGTCACCATCTGCGGCCACGACCAGCAGGACCACGACGTTAATCTAGCAAATTTCCTCCGTACGGCCCAACGGCTGAACCTAACGTACAATAAGGAAAAATGTATGTTTCACACCAAGCGCCTGGCCATCCTCGGCTGCGTGGTGGAGAACGGAGTCATCGGGCCCGACCCCGACAGAATGCACCCCCTAATGGAGCTACCCCTTCCCCACTGCCAAAAAGCACTGAAGAGATGCCTGGGGTTTTTCTCCTACTACGCCCAGTGGGTGCCCCTCTATGCAGACAAAGCCAGGCCCCTCATCAAAGCCACCTCCTTCCCCCTGACACCAGAGGCGTGTGCAGCCTTCACTCTTATCAAGAACGATATCGCGAAGGCCGCAATGCACGCGGTGGATGAGTCCATCCCCTTCCAAGTGGAGAGCGATGCCTCCGACTTCGCCCTAGCCGCGACCCTTAACCAGGCGGGCAGACCCGTGGCCTTTTTCTCAAGGACCCTCCAGGGCCCCGAGACGAGACACTCCTCCGTCGAAAAGGAGGCCCAGGCTATTGTAGAAGCGGTGCGTCACTGGAGGCATTACCTGGCCGGGAAACGATTTACCCTGCTCACTGACCAGCGTTCAGTAGCTTTTATGTTTAATAATAAGCAGAGGGGTAAAATCAAGAACGACAAGATCTTGAGGTGGAGAATCGAACTCTCCACCTACAATTATGATATCTTGTATCGGCCAGGGAAACTCAATGAGCCCCCAGATGCCCTATCACGTGGTACATGCGCCAACGCGCAGAGTGATAGGCTGCAGTCCCTCCACAATGACCTCTGCCACCCGGGGGTCACCAGGTTTTTCCATTTTATCAAATCCCGTAACCTGCCCTACTCCGTCGAGGAGGTCAGGACCATGACCAAGAGCTGCCAAATCTGCGCCGAGTGCAAACCGCACTTCTATAGGCCGGACAGAGCAAGCCTGATCAAGGCCACCCGCCCCTTCGAACGCCTGAGCGTCGATTTTAAAGGGCCCCTCCCCTCCGCTGACCGCAATGTGTACTTCCTCAACATAGTTGATGAGTACTCCCGTTTCCCCTTTGCCATCCCTTGCCCAGACATGACCAGTACCACGGTCATCAAGTGTCTGAATGACATCTTCGCTCTGTTCGGGTTCCCCAGCTATATACATAGCGACAGGGGCTCATCGTTCATGAGCGACGAACTTCGGCAGTACCTGCTAACAAGAGGTATCGCCACGAGCAGGACCACCAGTTACAACCCCCGGGGGAACGGCCAGGTGGAAAGGGAGAACGCGACGGTTTGGAAGGCAGTCCTCTTAGCACTAAAATCTAAGGGCCTTCCGACCTCCCGCTGGCAGGAGGTCCTCCCTGCAGCGCTCCACTCCATTCGGTCACTGCTTTGTACTGCCACTAATGCGACCCCTCATGAGAAAATGTTCGTTTTCCCCCGGAAGTCTACATCGGGAACCTCGCTACTGGCATGGTTGACTTCTCCTGGGCCCGTCCTACTGCGGAGGCACGTGAGGACGCATAAAACGGACCCCCTGGTCGAGCGGGTGCACCTCCTACACGCCAACCCCCAGTATGCCTGGGTGACATACCCAGACGGGCGGGAGGACACGGTCTCCATACGAGATCTCGCACCCTCGGGTACCCCTGAATTACCACCGTTATCCCCCTTACCACCGTTATCCCCCTTACCACTGTTATCCCCCACCACCCCTCCCAACCCAACCCCTGCAGACGGCATGGCAAAGCCCCAGGAATCTTCGCCAACCACCCAGACACCAGACCCGACGTCGGATGCTGCAACACCACCGCCGCCACCACGACGATCAGGACGTCAGACAAGGCCTCCTGATAGACTTAACTTGTAGTACCCTTCACCCCGCCGGACTTCACATTAAACAAGGGGTGAATGTGGTAAACCACTGTATTGTATATTGCCACCTCTGGGTGGCGCTGTGTATGGAGGCATGCCTCAGCTGACTCCACCCACCACTGTGTGGGTTTCGTTCAGACTTGTTCAGTCACTCACGAAGAAGCATGGTCTCTTCTTAGCTAATAAAAGCCTTATTCATCTCTTCTTTCGACTCGTCATCTCTTCTTCGACTCATCACCTTTTATGAAGTAATTGATAAGCGTATCAAAGGGAACAGCTATAATCATGGGAGATTTTAACTTTCATATTGACTGGACAAATCAAATTGGGCAGGGCAGCCTTGAGGAAGAGTTCATAGAGTGCATTAGGGACGGGTTCCTTGAGCAGTATGTTACTGAACCAACCAGGCTCTCTTGAACCCTCCTCGCCACTAATTAGTTTAAAGCCCTCTCTACAGCCCTAGTTATTCAATTCGCCAGGATTCTAGTTGGAGGGTGAGAGAGTTGGATGTCAAACCAGCGTACTAAGCTTAAATAAAGGAGACTATGAAGGTATGAGAGCAGAGTTGACTAAAGTGGACTCGGAAAATAGATTAAGGTGCAAGACGGTAAATGAGCAGTGGTGTACATTCAAGGAGATATTTCACAACTTTCAAGAAAAATATATTCCACTGAGGAAAAAGGGGCGTAAAAGAAAAGACAGCCATCCGTGGCTAAGTAAAGTAATAAAGGATAGTATCCGACTGAAAACAAGGACTTATAAAGTAGCCAAATCTAGTGGGAGGATAGAAGATTAGGAAGTATTTAAAAGCCAGCAAAGAATAACTAAAAGATTAATTAAGAAAGGGACGATAGATTATGAAAGTAAACTAGCAAAAAATATAAAAACAGATAGCAAGAGTTTCTACAGTTATATAAAAAGAAAAAGGGTGGCTAAAGTGAATGTTGGTCCCTTAGAGGACGAGACTGGGAAGTCAGTAGTGGGGAACATGGAGGTGGCAAAAACGCTTAACAAATATTTTGTATCAGTCTTTACAGTAGAGGACACTAAAAATATCCCAACACTGGACAAACAGGGGGCTATGGGGGGAGGAGCTAAACACGATTAAAATCACTAAGGAGATGGTACTCAGTAAGATAATGGGACATTTAAAAAAAAAATGTATTCATTGATGGGCTGTGGGCGTCGCTGGCTGGCTAGGCCTGCATTTAGTGCCCATCCCGAATTGCCCTTGAGAAGATGGTGGTGAGCTGCCTTCTTGAACCGCTGCAGTCCATATGGTGTAGGTACACCCACAATGCTGTTAGGAAGGGAGTTCCAGGATTTTGGCCCAGCGACAGTGAAGGAACGACGATACAGGTCCAAGTCAGGATGGTGTGTGGCTTGGAGGGGAACTTGTAGGTGGTGATGTTCCCATGCGTCTGCTGCCCTTGTCCTTCTAAGTGGTAGAGGTCGCGGATTTGGAAGGTGCTGTTAAAGGAGCTTTGGCGAGTTGCTGCAGTGCATCTTGTAGATGGTACACACTGCAGCCACAGTGCGCCGGTGGTGGAGGGAGTGAATGTTGAAGGTGGTGGATGGAGTGCCAATCAAGCGGGCTGCTTTATCCTGAATGGTGTCGAGCTTCTTGAGTGTTGTTGGAGCTGCACTCATCCAGGCAAGTGGAGAGTATTCCATCACACTCCTGACTTGTGCCTTGTAGATGGTGGAAAGGCTTTGGGGAGTCAGGAGGCGAGACACTCGCCACAGAATTCCCAGCCTCTGGCCTGCTCTTGTAGCCACAGTATTTATATAGCTGGTCCAGTTCAGTTTCTGATCAATGGTAACCCCCAGGATGTTGATAGTGGGGGATTCAGCGATGGTAATGCCATTGAATGACTTAAGGTGGATAAATCCCCTGGACCTGATGGCTTACATCCTAGGGTCTTGAGAGAGGTAGCAGTGGGGATTGTGGATGCATTGGTGGTAATTTTCCAAAACTCCCTGGATTCAGGCAAGGTCCCAGCAGATTGGAAAACTGCTAATGTAATGCCCTTATTTAAAAAGGGAGGGAGACGAAAGGTTGGAAACTATTGACCAGTTAGCCTAACATCTGTGGTTGGTAAAATGTTGGAGTCCATTATTAAGGAAGCAGTAACAGGACATTTGGATAAGCATAATTTAATCGGACAGAGTCAGCATGGTTTTATAAAGGGGAAGTCATGTTTGACAAATTTGCTCGAATTCTTTGAGGATGTAACAAACAGGGTGGATAAAGGGGAACCAGTGGATGTGGTGTATTTGGACTTCCAAAAGGCATTTGACAAGGTGCCACACAAAAGATTACTACGCAAGATAAAAAGCATGGGATTGGGGGTAATATACTGGCATGGGTGGAAGATTGGCTATCTAACAGAAAACAGAGAGTTGGGATAAATGGTTCATTCTCGGGTTGGCAATCAGTAACTAGTGGTGTTCCGCAGGGGTCAGTGCTGGGACCCCAACTCTTTACAATCTATATTAACGATTTGGAGGAGGGGACCGAGTGCAACATATCCAAGTTTTCCGACGATACAAAGATGGGAGGGAAAGCAGTGAGTGAGGAGGACATAAAAAACCTGCAAAAGGACATAGACAGGCTAAGTGAGTGGGCAGAGATTTGGCAGATGGAACATAATGTTGGAAAGTGTGAGGTTATGCACCTTGGCAGAAAAAAATCAAAGAGCAAGTTATTATCTAAATGGAGAGATACTGCAAAGTGCTACAGTACAAAGGGATCTAGGGGTCCTGGTGCATGAAACACAGAAGGTTAGTATGCAGGTACAGCAGGTGATCAGGAAGGCCAATGGAATCTTGGCTTTTATTGCAAGGGGGATGGAGTATAAAAGCAGGGAAGTCTTGCTTCAGTTATACAGGGGACTGGTGAGGCCACGCCTGGAATATTGCATGCAGTTTTGGTTTCCATATTTAAGAAAAGATATACTTGCTCTCGAGGCAGTTCAGAGAAGGTTGACTCGGTTGATTCCGGAGATGAGGGGGTGGACTTATGAGGAAAGGTTGAGTAGGTTGGGACTCTACTCATTGGAGTTCAGAAGAATGAGAGGCGATCTTATCGAAACATATAAGATTGTGAGGGGGCTCGATCGGGTGGATGCGGGGAGGATGTTTCCACTGATGGGTGAGACTAGAACTAAGGGGCATAATCTTAGAATAAGGGGCTGCCGTTTCAAAACTGAGATGAGGAGAAACTTCTTCACTGAGAGGGTAGTAAATCTATGGAATTTGCTACCTCAGATAGCTGTGGAAGCTGCGACATTAAATAAATTTAAAATGGAGATAGACAGTTTCCTAGCTGATAAGGGAATTAGGGGTTACGGGGAGCGGGCAGGGAAGTGGACGTGAGTCTAGGTTCGGATCAGCCATGATCCTATTGAATGGCAGAGCAGGCTCGAGGGACCGTATGGCCTACTCCTGCTCCTACTTATGTTCTTATGTTCCTCACCCTGATTAGGCCCTTGGATCCCCACCATTTGTGGTATGCTTTGTGTGTCTTCTACTGTGAAGACAGATAAAAAAAACCAGCAACTACAGGCCAGTCAGTTTAACCTCGGTAGTGGGGAAACTTTTAGAAACATTAATCAGGGACAAAATTAACAATCACTTGGACAAGTGTGGATTAATTAAAGGTAAATAGTGTTTAACCAACTTGATCGAGTTTTTTGATGAGGTAACAGAGAGGGTTGATGAGGGCAATGCGGTTGACGTGGTGTGCATGGATTTCCAAAAGGCGTTCGACAAAGTGCCACATAATAGGTTTACCAGCAAAGTTGAAGCCCATGGAGTAAAAGGGACAGTGGCTGAATGGATAGGGAATTGGCTAAGTGACAGGAAACAGTGAGTAGTGGTGAACGGTTGTTTTTCAGACTGGAGGAAGGTACACAGTGGTGTTCCCCAGGGGTCGGTTCTAGGGCCACTGCTTTTCTTGATATATATTAATGACTTGGATGTGGGTGTACAAGGCACAATTTCAAAATTTGCAGATGACACAGAACTTGGAAGTATAGTGAACAGTGAGGAAGATAGTGATAGACTTCAAGTGGACATAGACAGGCTGGTGGAATGGGCGGACACGTGGCAGATTAAATTTAATGCAGAAATATGTGAAGTGATACATTTTGGTAGAAAGAATGAGGAGAGGAAATCTAAACTAAAGGGTACAATCCTAAAGTGGGTGCATGAACAGAGAGAGCTGGGGGTATATATGCACAAATCGTTGAAGGTGGCAGGGCAGGTTGAGAAAGCAGTTAAAAAAGCCTATGGGAACCTGGGCTTCATGAATAGAGGTATAAAGTACAAAAGCGTGAAATTATGATGAACCTGTATAAAACACTAGTTCAGCCTCAACTGGAGTATTGTGTCCAATCCTGGGCACCGCACTTTAGGAAGGATGTGAAGGCCTTAGAGAGGGTGCAGAAAAGATTTACGAGAATGATTCCAGGGATGAGAGACTTCAGTTACATTGATAGACTGGAGAAGCTGGGGTTGTTCTCCTTGGAGCAGAGAAGATTGAGAGGAGATTTGATAGAGGTGTTCAAAATCAAGAGGGGTCTGGACAGAGTAGATAGAGAGAAACTCTTCCAATTGGCAGAGGGGTCGAGAACCAGAGGACACAGATTTAAGCTGATTGACAAAAGAACCAAAGGCGACATGAGGAAAAACTTTTTGATGCAGCGAGTGGTTAGGATCTGGAATGCACTGCCTGAAAGGGTGGTGGAGGCAGATTCAATCACCGCTTTCAAAAGGGAATTGGAGAAGTACCTGAAAGAGAAATATTGCAGGGCTTCAGATTCCTGGGGCAGGAGGGACCAGTTCTGGGGCAGGAGGGACCTGTCCAAGGTGGACGGGTTGCACCTCAACAGAGCTGGGACCAATGTCCTCATGGGACGGTTAACTAGTGCTGTGGGGGAGGGTTTAAATTAATTTGACAGGGGGATGGGCACCAGGATGAAACATTAGAGAGGAGAAACAAGGTGCAGAGAGGACTGGGAGAGACAAGTAGCACTAGAGGGACAGAATTACTGGTCATCTTCCAAAATTTGATAGACTCTGGAACAGTTCCCATGGATTGGAGGGTAGCTAATGTTACCCCACTATTCAAAAAATGTGGTAGAGAGAAAACGGGAAATTATAGACTGGTAAGCCTGACATCGGTAGTGGGGAAAGTGCTAGAGTCCATTATAAAAGATGTAATAGCAGAGCACTTGGAAAACAGTGACAGGATCGGACAAAGTCAACATCGATTTACAAAAGGTAAATCGTGCTTGACTAATCTACTGGAATTTTTTGAGGATGTAACTGGTACAATAGATAAGGGAGAACCAGTGGATGTGGTGTATTTGGACTTTCAGAAGGCTTTCTATAAGGTCCCGCATAAGAGATTAGCGTGTAAAGTTAAGGCACATGGGATTGGGGGCAAGGTACTGACTTGGATAAAGAACTAGTTGGCAGACAGGAAGCAAAGAGTTGGAATAAACGGCTCTTTTTCCGAGTGGCAGGCAGTGACTAGTGGGGTACTGCAGGGATCGGTCCTAGGACCCCAGCTATTCACAATATATATAAATGATCTAGACGAGGGAACTAGATGTAATATCTCCAAGTTTGCAGATGACACAAAGCTGGGTGGGTGTGTGTGCTGTGAGGAGGATGCCAAGAAACTCCAGTATGATTTGGACAGGTTGGGTGATTGGGCAGAAGCATGGCAGATGCAGTATAATGTGGATAAATGTGAGGTTATCCACTTTGGTGGCAAAAACAGGAAGGAAGATTATTATCTAAACGGCAATAGATTGGGAGAAGGGGAAGTGCAATGAGACCTGGGTGTCCTTGTGCACCAGTCGCTGAAGGTAAGCATGCAGATTAAGAAGGCAAATGGTATGTTGGCCTTTGTAGCGAGAGGGTTCATGTACAAGAACAAGGATGTCTTGCTGCAGTTGTACAGGGCCTTGGCAAGACCACACCTTGAGTATTGTGTGCAGTTTTGGTCGTCTTATCCGAGGAAGGATGTTCTTGCCATGGAGGGAGTGCAGCGAATATTCACCAGACTGATACCTGGGATGGCAGGAATGACGTATGAGGAGAGATTGGGTCGATTGGGCTTATGCTCACTGGAGTTTAGAAGAATGAGGGGATCTCATTGAAACTTATAAAATTCTAACAGGACTAGACAGACTGGATGCAGGAAGGATGTTCCCGATGGCTGGCGAGTCCAGAACCAGGGGTCACATTCTAAGGAAAAGGAGTAAGCCTTTTAGGACAGAGATGAGGAGGAATTTCTTCACCCAGAGAGTGGTGAACCTGTGGAATTCTCTACCACAGAAGGCAGTGGAGGCCAATTCATTAAATATATTCAAGAAGGAGTTGGATATATTTCTTAAGGCTAAAGGGATCAAGGGATATGGGGAGAAGGCAGGGACAGGGTACTGAATTTCGATGATCAGCCATGTGATGGAATGTGTCGTCGACAGTGCTATCAAGCGGCACTTACTCAGCAATAACCTGCTAACTGACGCCCAGTTTGGGTTCCGCCAGGGCCACTCAGCTCCTGACCTCATTACAGCCTTGGTCCAAACATGGACAAAAGAGCTGAACTCAAGAGGTGAGGTGAGAGTGACTGCCCTTGACATCAAGGCAGCATTTGATCGAGTGTGGCATCAAGGAGCCCTAGCAAAACTGAAGTCAATGGGAATCAAGGGGGAAAACTCTCCATTGGTTGGAATCATACCTAGCACAAAGGAAGTTGGCTGTGGTTGTTGGAGGTCATTCATCTCAATCACATGACATCACTGCAGGAGTTCCTCAGGGCAGTGTCCTGGGCCCAACCATCTTCAGCTGTTTCATCAATGACCTTCCCTCCATCATAAGGTCAGAAGTGGGGATGTTCGCTGATGATTGCACACTGTTCAGCACCATTCGAGGCTCATCAGATACTGACGCAGTCCGTGTCCATATGCAGCAAGACCTGGACAACATTCAGACTTGGGCTGACAAGTGGCAAGTAACATTCGCACCACACAAGTGCCAGGCAATGACCATCTCCAACAAGCGAGACTCTAACTGTTGTGTATGTACCTTTAAGAGAATAACTGGTCTCAGACTGCAGTACCGGCAGTGACCACCCCTGTATAAAAGGCGCTAGAGAGCCTCTGTTGTTTAGATTCGTTATGGACTTCCACCAGTAAACATCTGTTTGTTTTCTCTCCTGCTAGTCCGTGTCTAAATCATTCACGGACTTAACACTGGCGACGAGCAAAGAAACAAACTTACCTGCAACTCAGCAGCAGCTCCGACGACGTTGTTGAAGGTCGGAGCCAGAAGAAAGAAAAAAAATAGAGGCCATTGAAACTCGAAAAACGGGCGTCGACCGTCAATCATCGGGTTCAAGGCTTTGCAGGAGCGACTTTCCAGAGCCAGGCTGGGTTCCTCGGTCCGTGGTTTCCCAGCTAATCAGGCTGGTGGCAGGTAGTGCTCTGATCCTTCCTGGGCTGCGGCAGGCTGAGGCTCGATCGGGTGGCCTTTCAACGGGGCCGGGCAGCGAGTCGGGAAGCAAGGAGAGAGAGAGAGGGTGGAGCACACAGGGCGCGGCCGGTGTTTCAAAGCCGGGCAGCGTTCGGACCTCAGAAGAGGGAGGGAAGTGTCCCAGAGGGTCTGCTCCACGTCGGGAAGAAAATAAAAGAAAACGAATTAATATTTAACGCGCAGGAAACCGTGGAAAGCAGCGCTAACAACAGCGGGGAAGAAGACAAAGCGCGGGAGGCGCTATTTTGTTAAATCAGAGAAGAAGGCAAAGCGCGGGAGGTGCCATTTTAGATTTGCAAGATGCTGAAGACTGGCTGTATCACTGCTTTTGATAATACATTAGAGGACTGGACCACGTATGTGGAAAGAGTAGAGGTATATTTCGAGGCAAACGATATAGCGGAGGGGAAAAAGGCATCGATACTGTTAAACTTAATGGGCGCTAGAACGTACGGCCTATTGCGGGATCTGATTACTCCAACCAAACTGAAGGCGAAGAGTTTTAACGAAATTGTTGCTGTTCTACAGGAGCACTTAAACCCTGCACCGCTGTTGATAGCAGAAAGATTTAAATTCCACAGGAGAACTCAGCACAAAGATGAGAGCAATGCTGAGTATCTTACGGAACTGCGCAAGCTATCAAAGCACTGCCAGTTCAGAGCAGGACTGGCAGATACCCTACGGGACAAATTTGTCTGTGGACTCCTGAGTGAAGGAACACAGAAGACGTTACTCGCAGAAAAAGAGCTGACGCTAGATCAGGCTTTCAGCGTGGCAGTATCGTATGAAGCAGCAGCCAGGGAAGCTGCAGAAATTCAACAAAAACCACAGGAATACGGCACCCACGAAATGACACGGGGATTTGCAAAATGTTATCGCTGTGGCAGAACTAACCATGACCAGAAGGACTGCTGGTCCAAAGACAAAATATGCAGACAATGCGGGAAGATTGGACACATTGCACGAGTTTGTAGGTCTGGGAAGAAGACCAGCGACAACAAAAAGGTTACTAAGGAACCGTACAAGAAAGTACAAAAGATGACAGACAGTAGTTCCAAAGACCAGATGAGCGATAGTGAATCCGGAAACAGGAGACTAAGCTGTCTCAAACTTCACAATGTAATCGCAAAAGAGGATCACCGAACCATTTGGGTCACTCTCACGATAGCAGGGTCCCAAGTTAAAATGGAATTGGATACAGGATCAGCGCTAACCGTAATGAATCGACGAGACTACGAGCGGCTATTTTCACACATACCCTTGAGAGAGACATCCATCATCTTGATGACGTATACGGGGCAAAAAGTATACCCCAGGGGACAAATAAGGGTGCCTGTCGAATACAATGGCAAGAAAATACGGAAATTGTATCTCTACATACTGCCGTTATTGGGGCGGGAATGGATCAGGAAGATAAACTTGGATTGGCATTCCATTGATGCAATGACGGTGGACGGTAAAAAAGATGACGACGTCACTCCTGGACGATTTGTCAACAATCTTAGCTAACGCCAAAGAGGTATTTCAACAAGAACTGGGCACGCTTAAAGGCGTAACCGCCTCGTTAAAAATAGAAGAGAATGCAGTTCCCAAGTTTTTCAAAGCAAGACCGGTACCATATGCAATTCGCCCAGCCGTCGAGGTAGAGCTGGAGAATCTGGAGAAGGCGGGTGTGTTGTCTAAGGTCCACTGGAGCGAGTGGGCGACACCCATCGTTCCTGTCATGAAGAAAACGTTAAGCAATAAGTCCGGAGAGCCAAGGAAGATTTGCATCTGTGGGGATTTCAAGGTGACGGTGAACCCTGTCCTTCACACAGTACAATATCCTCTTCCAAGGATAGAAGACATCTTCGCCTCACTGTCTGGAGGGAAGCGTTTTACAAAAATTGACCTAGCACAAGCATATTTGCAGATGGAGGTTGAAGAGTCCTTTAGGAAGTATCTCACGATAAACACTCACAAAGGTCTTTACCAGTATCATCGATTGGTATTCGGAGTAGCATCGGCTCCGGCGATATGGCAAAGAGCGATGGAACAAGTCCTGCAAGGGATTCCGGGGACTCAGTGTTACTTGGACGACATCCTTGTAACAGGTGAAGATGACAGTGAACACCTTAACAACCTAGAACAGGTGCTCACTAGACTACGGGAACATGGGTTGCGAGCCAACCGCCCCAAGTGCAAATTTTTTAAGAAACAGATATCGTATTGTGGCCACGTGATTGATGAAAAGGGGTTACATAAGTCCCCTGACAAAATTGAAGCGGTTGTCAAGGCCCCAGCGCCTGAAAATGTGTCGCAACTGAGGTCATTCCTCGGGTTGGTGAATTACTATCATAAGTTTTTGCCGAATTTGTCGACAATTCTGCACCCACTGAATGCTCTGCTACGAATGGGGGTAGCATGGAAATGGAGCGATGATTGTAAACGTGCTTTTCAGAAGAGTAAGGACTTAATCACTTCGAAGGAAGTATTGGCTCACTACAACCCAGCACTGCCAATCAGGCTGGCATGTGATGCATCTCCCTACGGCATTGGGGCGGTACTATCACATAAATTCCTTGATGGTTTGGAGAGGGCGATAGCTTTTGCGTCACGCTTGTTAACTTCTGCCGAGCGTAACTATGCCCAGATTGACAGAGAGGCCCTCAGCCTAGTGTGGGGGGTGAAGAAGTTCAATCACTATCTGCGCGGTCAAAAATTTACTCTACTAACCGATCATCAACTTCGTCTCCATTTTCAACCCTCAGAAGGGCGTACCGATAATGACAGCACAATGGCTGCAGAGATGGTCCCTTTTCCTAGGGGCACACCAATATGACATTGAGTACAAAGGAACTAAACAGCATGGAAATGCTGATGGATTGTCACGTCTACCGTTGCCGACGGTGGAAGAAGAAGCCCTTGCAGTGGATCCAATGGAGTTATTCCACTCGACCATAGTCGAATGTCTCCCTGTGATGAATGCAAACATAGGAAAGGAAACATGGAATGACCCGACACTATCACAGGTCTATGATTTAACGGTGAAGGGATGGCCAGCACATGGCGAACCACTGCTGCCAGCATTCTCGCCGAGAAGAGAACAGCTGTCAGTGTGCAGAGGAACCTTGATGTGTGGATCCAGAGTAGTAATTCCACCTAAGTTGACGGATAGAGTGCTCAATGAGCTTCATGAGGGTCATCTGGGTGGGGTAAAAATGAAGAGCTTAGCCAGAGCGTTTGTGTGGTGGCCGGGAATCAATAGAGAAATCGAAGAGATGACCAAGAGCTGTGCAGGATGCCAGAAGGTCCAAAACGCCCCACCACAAGCTCCTCTGCATCCATGGGAGTGGCCCTCATCTCCATGGCAAAGGGTGCACATTGATTTTGCTGGTCCCTTCATGGACTCGATGTTTTTAATTGCGGTGGATGCACATTCAAAGTGGCCAGAGGTAATAAAAATGTTCTCAACCACCACGGAAAAAACTATCACAGTTTTACGAACAATATTCGCCAGGAATGGGCTGCCTGAACAGATTTGCTCTGACAATGGACCACAGTTTGTGTCTGAAGAGTTCCGGAGGTTCTTAAAGAACAATGGTGTTAAGCATTACACATCTGCCCCATATCATCCAGCCACTAATGGATTGGCCAAGAGGTTTGTCCAAACATTCAAGAAGGCTATCAAGGCAATGTGTAATGAAGATATACTCCTACAACACAAGGTGGACAACTTCTTGTTTGCCTACCGGAATGCGACACATGCGGTTACCAACCAAACTCCAGCCATGATGTTCTTCAATCGAAGACTACGATGCCGCTTGGATTTGGTTAAGCCAAACATCCGAAGAGATGTGGAGAACAGGCAGTTTCAGAATATGAATGGAAGGCCGACCAGGAGTTTTAAGATAGGTCAACCAGTTTTGGCCCGGGACTACCGCACTGAGAAATGGCAGCCAGGAACGATTTGTACACGGCAAGGACCTCTCATGTATACCGTGGACGTTGGGGAGAGCATTGTAAGACACCATGCTGACCAGATTCTAGAGTCACTGGAAAACGTCAACGCCACACCACGATCTGATACAGCTGGTAATGAAATCGACGTTCCAATTGCAGCTACCGCAGAACCGGTGATATTGGAAGCAGATGAACCAAACAACGACATTGATCCCGACTCAACATTGCCAGAAGAACCTGATACCCCAAAGAGGCGTTATCCAGACAGAATCAGGAAGCCTCCTCAAAGACTGAACTTATAATTGCTTAAACTTAACCAATGTATCTTGCAACAGTAATTGTGATTGTAATTAGCTATCATTTAGTTGTTAAATGAATGTTATGTACTGTTTATCTAAAAGGGGAGGAATTGCTGTGTATGTACCTTTAAGAGAATAACTGGTCTCAGACTGCAGTACCGGCAGTGACCGCCCCTGTATAAAAGGCGCTAGTGAGCCTCTGTGTTTTTAGTTTCACTATTGACTTCCACCAGTAAAGACTTATTTTGTTCACTCCTGCTGTCCGTGTCTCAATTATTCACGGACGTAACAGCCACCCCACCTCCCCTTCCTTCCTGCCTGTCCTTCCTGATCGTTAAATAACCTGGTATGTTTAATTCCCAGGCATTGTCACCCTGCAGCCATGTTTCTGTAATGGCCACAAGATCATACCCATATGTAGTTATTTGTGCCATTAAGTCGTCTATTTTGTTACGAATGCTACGTGCATTCAGATAGAGAACTTTCAAATATGTTTTGTGACACTTAGTTCCTGCTTTTGCCCTTTTTATTACTTTACCTTTTACTCGATACCTTCTGCCCCTTCCTGACACGCTCTGGTTTTTAATTTCCCCACTGCTACCTAAGTCTATGACCTTCTCTGTTGTCATTTTTATTATTTGCTCTCTAGGAACCTCCCCCCCACTAGTTAGTTTAAAGCCCTCTCTACAGTCCGAGTTATATGATCCGCCAGGACTCTAGTCCCAGCACTGGCCAAGTGAAGCCCGTCTCAACGGAGCAGAGACGGTTAAGTGGAGCTGTGATCGAGGTGCTCAAAATTATGAGGGGTTTTGATCGCGCAAACAAAGAGAAGCTGTTGTCACTGGCAGGAGGGTCGGTAATGAGAAGACACAAATTTCAGATCATTGGCAAAAGAATCGGGAGAGGAAATGAGGAGACATTTTTTACACAGCGAATTGTGATGATCTGGAATGCACTGTCTGAATGGGAGGTGGAAGCAGATTCAATAGTAACTTTCAAAAGGGAATTGGACATATACTAAAGGCAGAAATTTGCAGGGCTGTGGGGAAAGAGCAGGGCAGTGGGACTAATTGCATCGCTCTTTCAGAGAGCCAGCAGCAGCATGATGGGCCAAAAGGCATCCTACTGTGCTCTATGATTCTCTAACATCAGCTTCTCTCTGCTCACGAGTACTGAGAGAACAGGGAATAATCTTTAAATCCAGCTACAGTTATTGGGGGCTTTTAACATTAACAAGCCTCAGTTGCCTGAATTAACATGGTTCAGTCCTGGATGTGATTAAAGGCATCGGAAACAGTGGAATCGACCCACCGCAGTCACACTGTGGACACTCTGGTGTGTCAGCGGGTGGGATACACCAGGGAATCCCTTTCCACACACTGAGGTTGACTCTAATGATTGGGAGTCCCAGGGTTTCGGATACCAGATAATCAAGCTCACAAGAACACAAATTGTCTCTCCAGGCTTTATTAAGAGCGCTGCATAACACAGATCGGGTGATAATTCCCTCAATCTGGAGAATAGAAGTACAGTGGATTCACGCGCGATCTTCTCGAGTCTGTTCCAACTGACAACGGCTTAAGTGGCCTGTTCTTATACACAAGCTTGGTTACCGCTCAGGAAATGGGATTGTTTGGACCCGTCTGTTGACCGCCTCCTGAACTCCTGCTAACTCAGGGAATTTAGTCCATCTGTGACCAGACTATAACCACAAGTCCGTCTGGTTATCACACCTATACGGTCCGTGAGGTTATTATCAGATTCACACCCAGACGTTGTGCCTTCACTTGTCTGGCACTTCATCCCATAACACGGGTACAGGGGCTCAGTAATGTTTGATTCATCAGAAAAAGACAAAGTACAACAACATACTGGTCAGCTTAACAGAATCTCATCATATTTATGGGGCCATAAATATAAAAGTCACTAATAAATCCAGGAGGGAATTCAGAAGAAAATGTTTTACCCAGAGAATGGTGAGAATGGGGAGCTCGCTACCACAGGGAGTAGTTGAGGTGAACAGCACAGATGGATTTATGGGGAAGCCACACAAGGGAGAAAGGAATGGGAGGAGATGTTGATCGGGTTAATTGAAATAGGGTGGGTGTGGGGCATAAACACTGGCATGGACCAGTTGGGCCGAGTGGCCTGTTTCTGTGCTGTACATTCTATGTAACACCATCTAAGGATAAGGGGTAAGCCATTTAGGACTGAAATGAGGAGGAATTTTTTCACCCAGAGAGTGGTGAACCTGTGGAATTCTCTACCACAGAAGGCAGTAGAGGTCAATTCATTAAATATATTCAAGAAGGAGTTAGATATATTTCTTAAGGCTAAAGGGATCAAGGGATATGGGGAGAAAGCAGGGACAGGGTACTGAATTTGGATGATCACCCATGATCTCATTGAATGGCGGAGCAGTCTCGAGGGGCCGAATGGCCTACTCCTGCTCCTATCTTCTATGTTTCTATGAACAGTGAAACAAAGGGAATCATCAGCACAACAATCTTAAAGATTAAACAGCAGTACAAGAATTTATAAAACATTCATCCATTCCATGTTCATGTCACCCCAGCTGTCTCCAGGGCCCTGCGCTACAGAACATTGTGAACTCGCTGGTGTTTCCGCAGATTCAAGGACCGAGTGAATCCCTTCCCACACACAGAGCAGGTGAACGGTCTCTCCCCAGTGTGAACTCGCTGGTGTCCATTCAGATTACTGGAGCTTTTGAAGCTCATCCCACAGACAGAACATGTAAATGGTCTCTGAGCGGAGTGAACTCGCTGGTGTTGCTTCAGATCTTCAGAGGTTTTAAAGCTCATCCCACAGACAGAACATTTAAATAGTCTCTCATCAGTGTGATATTGCTGGTGTTTCAGTAGGTGGGATGACTGAGTGAATCCCTTCCCACACACAGAGCAGGTGAATGGCCTCTCCCCAGTGTGAGCTCCCTGGTGTCTCACCAGGCTTGATGACTGAGTGAATCTCTTCCCACACACAGAGCAGGTGAATGGCCTCTCCCCAGTGTGAACTTGCTGGTGTCCGCTCAGATTCCTGGAGCTTTTAAAGCTCATCCCACAGACAGAACATGTAAATGGCCTCTGATTGGAGTGAACTTGCTGGTGTCCGCTCAGATTCCTGGAGCTTTTAAAGCTCATCCCACAGACAGAACATGTAAATGGCCTCTGATCGGAGTGAACTCGCTGGTGTTGCTTCAGATCCTCAGAGGTTTTAAAGCTCTTCCCACAGGCAGAACAGTTAAACGGTCTCTCATCAGTGTGATATCGCTGGTGTTTCAGTAGTTGGGATGGCTGAGTGAATCCCTTCCCACACACGGAGCAGGTGAACGGTCTCTCATCAGTGTGAACTCGCTGGTGTCCGCTCAGATTCCTGGAGCTTTTAAAGCTCATCCCACAGACAGAACATGTAAACGGTCTCTCATCAGTGTGAAGTTGCTGGTGTCTCAGTAGGTCGGATGACTGAGCGAATCCCTTCCCACACACGCAGCAGGTGAAAGGCCTCTTTCCTGCTCTCTCCAGCTGGTGTCCCTTCAGCTCCTGGGACATTTGAAAGCTTTTCCCACAGTCGGACTGTTTCACCAGCCTCTCCCCAGTGTGAACTCGTTGGTGTGCCAGCAGATTCGAGGACCGAGTGAATCCCTTCCCACACACAGAGCAGGAGAACAGAATCTCTCCTGCTCTCTCCAGCTGGTGTCTCTTCAGATCCTGGGACCTTTTAAATCTCTTTCCAGTCAGAACATTTAATCGGTCTCTCATCACTGTGAACAAACTGGTGTCTCAGGAGGGTGGCAGAATGAGAGAATCGCTTCAAAAACACGGAGCAGGTCAACGGTCTCACATCGGTGTGGACACGCTGGTGTCTCAGCAGCACGGAGGGTGCAATTAATCCCTGCCCACACACGGAGTGGGTTAAAGGTCTCTCCCTAGTGTGAATTTTCTGGTGTATCATCGGAGCGGATGACTGAGTGAATCCCTTCCACACACGGGGCCGGTGAACGGGCTCTCCCCAGTGTGTAGCCACTGGTGTCTCTTTGGGTACTTGTAGATTTTGAAGCTCTTCCCACACTCAGAACATTTAAAAGGTCTCTCATCAGTGTGAACTCTCTGGGGTGCCAGCAGATTGGAGGAGCGATTGAATCAGGTCCTGGTGAATCGAGCGACTCTGTCTGTTCTTGACGTGATGTTTGGTCTGAGCTTCCTGTCTGTAAATGTTCCACTTCTAAAACCCTGTAAAAGGAGTGTAGATAAAATTCAATGCAGAAAAGTGTGAGCTGATACATTTTGCTTGGATGAGGAGAGAAAATACCTGCTAAATGGTGTAATTTTAAAGTGGGTGCTACAAGGGAGCTTGTGCTCAATTCTTTAAAGGTGGCAGGACAGGTTAACAAAGCAGTTAATAAAGCTCATGGGGTCCTGGGCTTTATAAATAGAGGCAGAGAGTACAAAAGCCAGGAAGTTATGCTAAACCTTTATAAAACACGAGTTCAGCCCCAGGGCAATATTGTGTCCAATTCTGGGCAGCACACTTTAGGAAGGATGTGAAGGCTTTGGAGAGGGTGCAGAGATATTTACTAGAATGGTTCCAGGGATGAGGGATGACAGTTCCGTGGATAGACTGGAGAAGCTGGGTTGTTCTCCTGAGAGCAGAGAAGGCCAAGATGAGATTTGATAGGCGGTAAAAATCATGAAGGGTTTAAATCAATCTATCTATCGATCTAAAGCGGTTCCTTACGTTTCGTCTGTCCGGCTATACGTTCGAAAGTTATAGGGCGTACCTGCCCGCGCATTACGTCCCAAGAAAGCTTACGCTTCCGGGACGGTTGTAAGCGTATTTACTTTTCGGTCGGACGAAAATTGTTCGCGCGTTATGCAAAAAACCTTCAAAATTATGCTCATTATCTGCTAATTAGCATTGATTGACTGACGTCAAGGTTCGACCAATCCTGTGCCGTCAGGATTGACCAATCCTACAGTTCAGTCCCCTGATGGTTGACCAATCGGTGGTGTGTGTGTGGGCGGGACTAATGCTTTTGAACTCAAGCATCGGGCAGCCATTGCTTCAGCTCCTTCCAGCTCAAAATCTGCTCATGCAGCTTCGAAAAAATTAGTATCTCTTAAAAATAACATATTTACCAAAAACGTTTTATAAGTCCTTTCACTTTCATCTTGCAAGGTATTAAAAGGTAGAAATGTTGCCCGGCAGCAGATTGAGAACTCCAAAGAAAGCTTACGCTTCCGAGACGGTTTTAAGCGTATTTACGTTTCGGCCGGGCTAAAATCCCGTCCGCGGTATCGCAAAAACCTTCAACGTTCCGCTCATTAGCATCTCATTATCCGCTCATTACCGACAGAGTGACCTCGAGCTCGACCAATCGTACGCCGAGTTGCTGGCGTGTGCCGCCGGGCCAATCGGTGCGTGTGTGGCCGGGCCTTATCGTTCTGAACCGAGGTGAGTCGCCGCCATCTTGATTCCAAACTTTTCCTTTCTTTTTCCCGCTTTCTGCGTCTTAAAAAAAAAACGTTGCTTTTAAAACACATATTGTTTTTAAAAAAATGGTTTAGAAAGTAATTAACTTATCTAATCTCATTAATTTTCCTACCTTTCCCCGTTTTTCCAGGTAGGCCTAGAAGCCTCGGCGTCTCCTCCGCACCCACGCCCGAGCTAGGCACCTCCCGGCCCCACTCGAAGGCTGGAGGGCCGAGCCTCAGCCCAGCGCCGCTAGGGTGCGCGCGCAGCAGGAGCTGAGACGCGGCGTCTCTCTCTGGCTCAGCCGGGGGGCGGGGCTTGCTCAGCGTCAAGCGTCACCCTGGCAACCGGCCCCCCGGCTGTCTCGCACAGCCGCAATCGGTGGTCTTCACCTCGGGGGGGGGGCGGGGGGGGGGCCGCGACCCTCCGGGGGGGGGCGGGGGGGGGCGCGCGCAGCAGGAGCAGCTGAGACGCGGCGTCTCTCTCTCTGGCTCGGCCGGGGGGCGGGGCTTGGTCAGCGTCACGGTTACCCTGGCAACCGGGCCCGCCGGCCGAGCCAGAGAGAGACGCCACGTCTCAGCTCCTGCTGCGCGCGCAATCGGCGGTCTTCACCTCGGGAGGGGGGGCCGCGACCCTCGGGGGGGGCGCGACCCTCGGGGGGGGCGCGACCCTCGGGGGGGCCGCGACCCTCGGGGGGGTCCCCCGCCCCTCCCTCCCTCCCTCCGCCCCGCCCTCCCTTTCTCCCTTCCCTCCCTTCCCCCCCACCCTCCCCCCCCTCCCCCTCCCCTCCCCCCCTCCCCCTCCTCCCCTCCCCCCTCCCCTCTCTCTCTTCCCCCCAGTCGCTCTCTCTCTTCCCCCCAGTCGCGCTCTCTCTTCCCCCCAGTCGCTCTCTCTCTCTCTCTTCCAACAACAACATTCCCTCGAAAAAGCCTCGGCACCGCCGGGCACTTCAGCTAGTATATATAGATAAAACAGTATGTCTCTCTGTCTGTCCGGCTATACAATCAAAAGTTATAGAGCTTACCTACACATATGTTATATCAAAAGAACGCTCATCATTAGGGGACTCTTGTAGGCATATTTACTTTTTGGTCGGACAAAAATTGTGCCGACGGTATCCAAAAAACGTTCAAACTTCCGCTCATTATGCGCTCATTAGCATCGAGTGGGGGCGTGTTCATTGTGTGTGCGGGCAGGCCATCCTAGAGTTGAGTGATGTGATGATTGACCAATCCTACAGTTCAGTGACCTGATGGTTGACCAATCGGTTCGTGTGTGGGCGGGCCTTATCATTCTGAACTGAGGCGAGTGTCAGCCATCTTGATTCGTAAGTTTATTTTTTTTCCCACTTTCTGCGTGTTTCTTTTCAAATCTAGATTTCCAGCAAAAAAAAGTTGCTTTTAATACACAAATTGTTTTTTAAAAAAAGTTAATTAATTTGTCAATCTTTTCTCTAACCTCTATAATTTTCCTACCTTTCGCCATTTTTGCAGGCCTGGAAGCCTGTGCCTCTGTTGCCCAGCCAAGGCTGAGCTAGGCACCGCCCCGCGATCGCCACCATCTTGGTAAAGGCTGGCGGCGGGGGACTGGGCCGAGTGTAGCCATCGCCGCCATTTTGGTAAAGGCTGGCGGGGCGGGAGGGAGCCTGGCGGGAGGTGAGTTGCGGTCACCACGGGGCTCGGGCTCAGCTGATCGGGCGCTCATCAGGGGTCGGCCCGCAACACATCGACCGGAGGAGCGGCAGCTCTCTCTCTCCTCCCCCCCCCCCGCGGCTCGGGCGGGGGGCCGGTGCTTGGGAGGGCGGGGCTCGGGAGGCCGGTGCTCGCGAGAGCGGGAAGAGTAACCCCGGCAACGAGGCTCAGGAGGCGGGTCTCGGGCTGACCAGGGCGCTGCGCTCGGCTGGGCCATGTCAGTGCATGGGGCGGCACGGAGCTCCGCGGAGCCATCGCCGGCAGAGGGGAGAGGGTCTGCTGGCTCCCCCCTCCCTTTCTACCCCACCCCTTTCTCCCTCCCCTCCTTCCCCCTCCCCCCACTTCCTCCCCCCTTCCCCTACCCCCCTCCCCCTACCCCCCTCCTTCCCCCCTCTTCCCCTACCCCCCTCCCTCCCCCCTCCCCCCCCTCCCTCCCTCCTCCCTTCCCCCCCCTCCCTCCCTCCTCCCTTCCCCCCCTCCTCCCTTCCCCCCTCCCTCCTCCCTTCCCCCCTCCCTTCTCCCCCCCTCCCTCCCTCCGCCCTTCCCCCCCTCCTCCCTTCCCCCCCTTCCCTCCCCCCCCCCTTCCCCCCTCCCCTCCCCCCTCCCTTCTCCCCCCCTCCCTCCTCCCTTCCCCCCTCCTCCCTTCCCCCTTCCTTCCCCCCCTTCCCTCCCCCCCTCCCCTCCTTCCCCCCTCCCTTCCCCCCTACACCAACACATATCCCACCCTATCCCCGTAACCCCATGTATTTAATCCCACTAACACTAAGGGTCAATTTATCATAGCCAATCAACCTAACCCGCACATCTTTGGACTGTGGGAGGAAACCGGAGCACCCGGAGGAAACCCACGCAAACACGGGGAGAATGTGCAAACTCCACACAGACAGTCACCCGAGGCCGGATTCGAACCCGGGTCCCTGGCGCTGTGAGGCAACAGTGCTAACCACTATGCCACCGTGCTGCCAATCGCTCTCTCTCTTCCCCCCAGTCGCTCTCTCTCTTCCCCCCCAGTCGCTCTCTCTCTTCCCCCCCGTCGCTCTCTCTCTTCCCCCCAGTTGCTCTCTCTCTTCCCCCAAGTCGCGCTCTCTCTTCCCCCCAGTCGCTCGAAAAAGAACATAAGAAGTAGAAGCAGGAGTAGGCCATACGGCCCCTCGAGCCTGTTCCGCCATTCCATAGGATCATGGCTGATCCGAACCTAGACTCACGTCCACTTCCCTGCCCGCTCCCCGTAACCCCTAATTCCTTTATCAGTTCGGAAATTGTCTATCTCCATTTTAAATTTATTTAATGCTGCAGCTTCCACAGCTATCTGAGGTAGCAAATTCCATAGATTTACCACCCTTTGAGTGAAGAAGTTTCTCCTCATCTCAGTTTTGAAAGGGCAGCCCCTTATTCTAAGATTATGCCCCCTAGTTCTAGTCTCACCCATCAGTGGAAACATCCTCCCTGCATCCACCCGATCAAGCCCCCTCACAATCTTATATGTTTCGATAAGATCGCCTCTCATTCTTCTGAATTCCAATGAGTAGAGGCCCAACCTACTCAACCTTTCCTCATAAGTCAACCCCCTCATCTCCGGAATCAACCGAGTGAACCTTCACTGAACTGCCTCGAGAGCAAGTATATCTTTTCTTAAACATAGAAACCAAAACTGTACGCAATATTCCAGGTGTGGCCTCACCAGTACCCTGTATAACTGCAGCAAGACTTCCCTGCTTTTATACTCCATCCCCCTTGCAATAAAAGCCAAGATTCCATTGGCCTTCCTGATCACCTGCTGCACCTGCATACTAACCTTCTGTGTTTCATGCAACAGGACCCCCAGATCCCTTTGTACTGCAGCACTTGGCAGTTTCTCTCCATTTAGATAATAACTTGCTCTTTGATTTTTTCAGCCAAAGTGCATAACCTCACACTTTCCAACATTATATTCCATCTGCCAAATTTCTGCCCACTCACTTAGGCTGTCTATGTCCTTTTGCAGGTTTTTTATGTCCTCCTCACTCACTGCTTTCCCTCCCATCTTTGTATCATCAGCAAACTTGGATATGTTGCACTTGGTCCCCTCCTCCAAATCGTTAATATAGATTGTAAAGAGTTGGGGTCCCAGCACTGACCCCTGCGGAACACCACTAGTTACTGATTGCCAACCCGAGAATGAACCATTTATCCCAACTCTCTGTTTCCTGTTAGATAGCCAATCTTCCACCCATCCCGTGATTTTTTTATCTTTTGCAGTAATCTTTTGTGTGGCACCTTGTCAAATGCCTTATGGAAGTCCAAATACACCACATCCACTGGTTCCCCTTTATCCACCCTGTTTGTTACATCCTCAAAGAATTCGAGCAAATTTGTCAAACATGACTTCCCCTTTATAAAACCATGCTGACTCTGTCCGATTAAATTATGCTTATCCAATGGACTCTCATTTTACCAACCACAGATGTTAGGCTAACTCTTCTATAGTTTCCAGCCTTTTGTCTACCTCCCTTTTTAAATAAGGGCGTTACATTAGCAGTTTTCCAATCTGCTGGGACCTTGCCTGAATCCAGGCAGTTTTGGAAAATTACCACCAATGCATCCGCAATCCCCACCGCTACCTTTCTCAAGACCCTAGGATGTAAGCCATCAGGTCCAGGGGATTTATCCACCTTAAGTCCCATTATCTTACCGAGTACCATCTCCTTAGTGATTTTAATCGTGTTTAGCTCCTCCCCCCCTATAGCCCCCTGTTTGTCCAGTGTTGGGATATTTTTAGTGTCCTCTACTGTAAAGACTGATACAAAATATTTGTTCAGCTTTTTTGCCATCTCCACGTTCCCCATTACTAATTTCCCGGTCTCGTCCTCTAAGGGACCAACATTCACTTTAGCCACCCTTTTTCTTTTTATATAACTGTAGAAACTCTTGCTATCTGTTTTTATATTTTTTGCTCGTTTACTTTCATAATCTATCTTCCCTTTCTTAATTAATCTTTTAGTTATTCTTTGCTGGCTTTTAAATGCTTCCCAATCTTCTATCCTCCCACTAGATTTGGCTACTTTATATGCCCTTGTTTTCAGTCGGATACTATCTTTTATTACTTTACTTAGCCACGGATGGCTGTCTTTTCTTTTACGCCCCTTTTTCCTCAGTGGAATATATTTTTCTTGAAAGTTGTGAAATATCTCCTTGAATGTACACCACTGCTCATGTGCCATCTTACACCTTAATCTATTTTCCCAGTCCACTTTAGTCAACTCTGCTCTCATACCTTCATAGTCTCCTTTATTTAAGTTTAGTCCGCTGGTTTGAGATCCAACTCTCTCACCCTCCAACTGAATTTGGAATTCAACCATGGTCACTGATTCCAAGGGGGTCCTTTACTGGGACATTTTTTATTAATCCTGTCTCATTACACAGGACCAGATCTAAGATTGCCTGCCCCCTGGTTGGTTCAGTAACATACTGCTCAAGGAACCCGTCCCTAATGCACTCTATGAACTCTTCCTCAAGGCTGCCCTGCCCAATTTGATTTGTCCAGTCAATATGAAAGTTAAAATCTCCCATGATTATAGCTGTTCCCTTATTACAAGCCCCAACTATTTCCTGATTTATACTCCGACCAATAGAGTTGCAACTGTTATGAGGCCTATAGACTAGGCCCACTAGTGACTTTTTCCCCTTATTATTCCTTATTTCCACCCAAACCGTTTCACTATCCTGATCCACCAGATCATACCCATGTGTAGTTATTTGTACCGTCAACTCATTTATTTTGTTACGAATGCTGCGTGCATTCAGATAAAGAACTTTTAAATATGTTTTGTGACAATTTATTCCTGCTTTTACACCCTTTACAACTTTAACTTTATATATTGTGTCCCTTCCTGACACGCTCTGGTTTTTAATTCCCCCACTGCTAACTTGCTCTATTGCCTTCTCCGCTGACATTTTTATTTTTCGCTCTCTTGAAACCTCCCCCCCACTAATTAGTTTAAAGCCCTCTCTACAGCCCTAGTTATTCGATTCGCCAGGATTCTAGTCCCAGCACTGGCCAAGTGAAGTCCGTCCCAACGGACAGCTCTCTCCTGTCCCAGTACTGGTGCCAGTGTCCCAAGAAGCAAAACCCATTTCTCCCACGCCAGTCTTTGAGCCACGCATTTAACTCTCTGATTTTATTTACCCTAGCCAAATTTGCTCATGAGGGCAGGTACAGCACGGGTTAGATACAGAGTAAAGCTCCCACTACACTGTCCCATCAAACACTCCCAGGGCAGGTACAGGAAGGGTTAGATACAGAGTAAAGGTCCCTCTACACTGTCCCATCAAACACTCCCAGGGCAGGTACAGCACAGGTAAGATACAGAGTAAAGCTCCCTCTACACTGTCCCATCAAACACTCCCAGGTCAGGTACAGCACGGGGATAGATACAGAGTAAAGCTCCCTCTACACTGTCCCATCAAACACTCCCAGGGCAGGTACAGCACGGGGTTAGATACAGAGTAAAGCTCCCTCTACACTGTCCCATCAAACACTCCCAGGGCAGGTACAGCATGGGTTAGATACAGAGTAAAGCTCACTCTACACTGTCCCATCAAACACTCCCAGGGCAGGTACAGCACGGGTTAGATACAGAGTAAAGCTCCCTCTACACTGTCCCATCAAACACTCCTAGGGCAGGTACAGCACGGGTTAGATACAGAGTAAAGCTCCCTCTACACTGTCCCATTAAACACTCCCAGGGAAGGTACAGCACAGGTTAGATACAGAGTAAAGCTCCCTCTACACTGTCCCATCAAACACTCCCAGGGCAGGTACAACACGGGTTAGATACAGAGTAAAGCTCCCTCTACACTGTCCCATCAAACACTCCCAGGGCAGGTACAGCACGGGTTAGATACAGAGTAAAGCTCCCTCTACACTGTCCCATCAAACACTCCCAGGGCAGGTACAACACGGGTTAGATACAGAGTAAAGCTCCCTCTACACTGTCCCATCAAATACTCCCAGGGCAGGTACAGCACGGGTTAGATACAGAGTAAAGCTCCCTCTACACTGTCCCATCAAACACTCCCAGGGCAGGTACAGCACGGGTTAGATACAGAGTAAAGATCCCTCTACACTGTCCCATCAAACACTCCCGGGGCAGGTCCAGCACGGGTGAGATACAGAGTGTCAGCTGTGCCTCAGGCGGCAGCACTCTCCCCTCTGAGTCAGAAGGTTGTGGGTTGAAGTCCCACTCCAGAGACTCGAGTCTAAAACTCTGTGCTGCCCCTCCAGTGCAGTGCTGAGGGAGTAAAGGCAAGTGCGGAGTAAAGTTCCCTCTGCACTTCTCCACTAACAGGTCTAAGCCCCAAACTCAGAAAAGCGCCCTCTGCTGTATTCCACTTGTCTCAGCAGCGGGAGAAGCAGGCGGCGGAAGTCCCGCCCCTCGGACACCCTGATTGGTTGGAGGACCCACCGCCACCTCAGTCCTCCAAGCTCCGCCCGCTCTCTCCCTATTGGTCAGAGCTCGCATCAGTCACCGCCGTGGAGTTGATGACGTGCCCCAGTCCGGCTCCCTGCAGAAGACATGGGCTGTGGCCGCTCAATCCGCGCCAGGAGGGCGCTGGTATGGTGCGGTTTGTATTTTCTTTTTATTTATCTGTCCGCCCGTGCTTCACTCCGCTATATATAAAAAACCCTCATAAAACTCACTTTCCGCCGGTGATCCGGACTCTTGCAGTTTCTGGGCCGACCCAGAATGCGAGGCCCTGCGCAGGCGCGGTAGCGGCTCATCCTCGGGAGCGGGCCCCGGTGGCACATGCGGAGTAGGGGGAGGGGGCGGGGCCTGTTCAGAGCCCGCGGTCACCTTTGGAGCGGCACAAGCGGAGTAGGGGGAGGGGGCGGGTCCTGTTCAGAGCCCGCGCTCACCTTGGAGCGGCACATGCAGAGTAGGGGAGGGGGCGGGGCCTGATCAGAGTCCGCACTCACCTGGAGCGATGCATGCGGAGTAGGGGGAGGGGTCCGGGCCTGTTCAGAGCCCGCGCTCACCTTGGAGCGGCGCATGTGGAGTAGGGGGAGGTGGCGGGGCCCGTTCAGAGCCCACGCTCACCTTGGTGCGGCGCATGCCGAGTAGGGGGCGGGGACGGGGCCTGTTCAGAGCCCGCGCTCACCTTGGAGCGGCGCATGCGGAGTAGGGGAGGTGGCGGGGCCCGTTCAGAGCCCACGTTCACCTTGGTGCGGTGCATGCCGAGTAGGGGGAGGGGGCGTGGCCTGTTCAGAGCCCGCACTCACCTGGAGCGGTGCATGCGGAGTAGGGGGAGGGGTCGGGGCCTGTTCAGAGCCCGCGCTCACCTTGGAGCGGCGCATGTGGAGTAGGGGGAAGGGGCGGGGCCTGTTCAGAGCCCGTGCTCACCTTGGAGCGGCGCATGCGGAGTAGGGGGAGGGGGCGGGGCCTGTTCAGAGCTCACCTCCAACAATGAGAACAGCAACAACTTGTATTTCAATAGCGCCTTTAACGTAGGAAATCGTCCCAAGGCGCTGCACAGGAGTATTGTAAGACATTGAAAAATGTGACCCCGAGCCACAAAAGGAGAAATTAGGGCAGATGGCCAAAAGCTTGGTCAGAGAGGTGGGTTTTGATCAGCCATGATCTCATTGAATGGCGGAGCAGGCTCGAGGGGCCGAATGGCCGACTCCTGCTCCTATTTTCTATGAAAGAGAGGCGGAGAGGTTCAGGGAGGGAATTCCAGAGCTTAGGGTCGAGGCAACAGAAGACACGGCCACTGATGGTGCAGCGATTATAATCAGGGATGCTCAAGAGGGCAGAATTGGAGGAATGCAGATGTCTCAGGGGGGAGGAGGTTGTTTTCTTTGGAACTGAGGAGGCTGAGGGGAGACCTGATTGAGGTGTATAAAATTCTGAGGGGCCAAGATAGGAAGGACCTATTTCCCTTGGCAGAGGGGTCCACAACCAGGGGGAATAGATTTAAAGAAATTGGTCGGAAGTTTAGAGGGGATTTGAGGAGAAATGTTTTCACCCAGTGGGTGGTGGGGGTCTGGAACTCACTGCCTGACAGGGTGGTAGAGGCAGAAACTCTCATCACATTTAAAAAGTACTTGGATGTGCACTTGAAGTGCCGTAACCTGCAAGGCCACGGACCAAGTGCTGGAAAGTGGGATTTGTGTGGCTAGCACTTAATCGGCAGGCACGGACAAGATGGGCTGAATGGCCTCCTTCCATGTCATTATTTCTATGATTCTGTCGCGGGTGGTTGGGAGTCTGAAGGGAATAACTAAGATAGGGCGGGGCGAGGCCATGGAGGGATTTGAAAACAAGGATGTGAATTTTGAAATCGAAGCATTGCTTAACCGGGAGCCAATGTAGGTCAGCGAGCACAGGGGTGATGGGTGAATGGGACTTGGCGTTGAGTTATGACACGCGTAGTTTTGGATCACCTCCAGTTTACGTGGGGTAGAATGTGGGAGGCCAGCCAGGAGTGTGTTGGAATAGTCGAGTCTCGAGGTAACCAAGGCCCGGGTGAGGGTTTCAGCAGCGGATGAGCTGAGGTAAGGGCGGAGATGGGCCATGTTTCCGAGGTGGAAGTAGGCGCTCTTAGTTATGCTGCGGATATGTGTTCGGAAGCTCATTTCAGGGTCAGATATGACACCGAGGTTGTGAACAGTGTGGTTCAGCCTCAGACAGATGTTAGGGAGAGGGATGGAGTCAGTGGCTAGGGAACAGAGTTTGTGGCAGGGACTGAAAACAATTGCTTTAGTCTTCCCAATATTTAATTGGAGAAAATTTCTGCTCACCCAGAACTGGATTAGAGATCGTGGGAGGGTCGAGAGAAGTGGTGGTGAGGTCGAGCTGGGTGTCATCAGCGTACATGTGGAAACTGACGCTGTGTTTTCAGATGATGTCACCAAGGGGCAGCATTTAGATGAGAAATAGGAGGGGCCCAAGGATAGATCCTTGGGGGACACCAGAGGTAACGATGCGGGATTGGGAAGAGAAGCCATTGCAGGTGATTCTGTGGCTACGATTAGATAGATAAGAATGGAACCAGGCGAGTGCAGTCCCACCCAGCTGGACAATGGTGGAGAGGCGTTGGGAGAAGGATGGAGTGGTCAACCATGTCAAAGGCTGCAGACAAGTCAGGAAGGATGAGGAGGGATAGTTTACCTTTGTCACAGTCACAAAGGATGTCATTTGATGAGACTTGATTTGACTTCAGGGCCAAGTCAGTGAGGTGGATTGGGCTGCTTCTGGCCCACTGGTTGTTGTGGACACGGCTAGACACCAGTGGGACCGGCTCTACCCTGTTTGTTCTTTGAGGCAAAATAAGCCAAAAAAAAATCATGCTTCCCCCCTTACACTTTCTACACTCCTTTTACAGGGTTTTAGAAGTGGAGCTTTTACAGACAGGAAGCTCAAACCAAACATCACGTCAAGATCTGACAGAGTCGCTCGATTCATCAGGACCTGATTCAGTCGCTCCTCCAATCTGCTGGCACACCCGTGAGTTCACACTGATGAGAGACCTTTTAAATGTTCTGAAAGAGCTTCAAAATCTACAAATACCTGAAGCGGGGAGAAACCCGGGCCCCGTGTCTAGGAAGGGATTCAGCCAGCCATCCGCTCCAATGATACACCAGCAAGTTCACACTAGGGAGAGACCTTTAACCCACTCCGTGTGGGGGCAGGGATTAATTGCACCCTCCGTGCTGCTGAGACACCAGCTTGTCCACACCGATGAGAGACCGTTGACCTGCTCCGTGTTTTTGAAGCGGTTCTCTCATTCTGCCACCCTCCTGAGACACCAGTTTGTTCACATTAAATGTTCTGACTGTGGGAAGAGATTTAAAAGGTCCCAGGATCTGAAGAGACACCACCTGGAGAGAGCAGGAGAGATTCTGTTCACCTGCTTCGTGTGTGGGAAGAGATTCACTCGGTCGTCTAATCTGCTGGCACACCAGCGAGTTCACACTGGGGAGAGGCCGGTGAAACATTCCGACTGTGGGAAAAGCTTTAAAAGGTCCCAGGAGCTGAAGGGACACCAGCTGGAGAGAGCAGGAAAGAGGCCATTCACCTGCTCCGTGTGTGGGAAGGGATTCACTCAGTTATCCCACCTACTGAGACACCAGCGAGTTCACACTGATGCGAGACCATTTAAATGTTCTGACTGTGGGAAGAGCTTTAAAAGCTCTGAGGATCTGAAGGTACATCAGCGAGTTCACACTGATGAGAGGCCATTTACATGTTCTGTCTGTGGGAAGAGCTTTAAAAGGTCCGGGGTGCTGAAGATACACCAGCGAGTTCACACTGGGGAGAGGCCATTCACCTGCTCCGTGTGTGGGAAGGGATTCACTCAGTCCTCGAATCTGCTCGAACACCAGCGAGTTCACACTGGGGAGAGACCGTTCACCTGTTCCGTGTGTGGGAAGGGATTCACACAGTCCTCGACTCTGCTCGAACACCAGCGAGTTCACATTGATGAGAGACTATTTAAATGTTCTGACTGTGGGAAGAGCTTTAAAACCTCTGGGGATCTGAAGGTACACCAGCGAGTTCATACTGATGAGAGACCATTTACATGTTTTGTTTGTGGGAAGAGCTTTAAAAGCTCCACGGAACTGAAGGTACACCAGCGAGTTCACACTGATGAGAGACCATTTACATGTTCTGTCTGTGGGAAGAGCTTTAAAAGGTCTGGGGTGCTGAAGATACACCGACGAGTTCACACTGGGGAGAGGCCATTCACCTGCTCCGTGTGTGGGAAGGGATTCACTCAGTCCTCAAATCTGCTTGAACACCAGCGAGTTCTCACTGGGGAGAGACCGCTCACATAGAAACATAGAAGATAGGAGCAGGAGTAGGCCATTCGGCCCTTTGAGCCTGCTCCGCCATTCAATGTGATCATGGCTGATCATCCAAATTCAGTACCCTGTCCCTGCCTTTTCCCCATATCCCTTGATCCCTTTAGCCTCAAGAAATATATCCAACTCTTTCTTGAATATATTTAATGAACTGGCCTCCACCGCCCGCTGTGGCAGAGAATTCCACAGGTTCACCACTCTCTGGGTGAAGAAATTCCTCCTCATTTCAGTCCCAAATGGCTTACCCCTTATCCTTAGACTATGACCCCTGGTTCTGGACTCCCCGGCCATCAGAAACATCCTTCCTGCATCTAGTCTGTCCAGACCTGACAGAATTTTATAGGTTTCGATGAGATCCCCTCTCAATCTTCTAAACTCCAGTGAGTATAAGCCCAATCGACACAATCTCTCCTCATACGTCATTCCTGCCATCCCAGGTATCAGCCTGGTGAATCTTCGCTGCACTCCCTCCATGGCAAGAACGTCCTTCCTCAGGTAAGGTGACCAAAACTGCACACAATACTCAAGGTGCGGTCTCACCAAGGCCCTGTACAACTGTAGCAAGACATCCTTGTTCCTGTACTCGAACCCTCTTGCTACGAAGGCCAACATACCATTTGCCTTCTTAACCACCTGCATGCTTACCTTCAGCGACTGGTGCACAAGGACACCCAGGTCTCTTTGCACTTCCCCTTCTCCCAATCTACTGCCATTCAAATAATAATCTGCCTTCCTGTTTTTGCCACCAAAGTGGATAACCTCACATTTATCCACATTATAGTGCATTTGCCATGTTTCTGCCCAATCACCCAACCTGTCCAAATCGTACTGGAGTTTCCCGACATCCTCCTCGCAGTTTACCCTCCCGCCCAGCTTTGTGTCGTCTGCAAATTTGGAGATATTACATCCAATTCCCTCATCCAGATCATTAATATATATTGTGAACAGCTGGGGTCCTAGGACCGATCCTTGCGGTACCCCACTAGTCACTGCCTGCCACTCGGAAAATGACCCATTTATTCCAACTCTTTGCTTTCTGTCCACCAACCAGTTCTCTATCCAAGTCAATACCTTGCCCCCAATCCCATGTGCCTTAATTTTGCACGCTAATCTCTTGTGTGGGACCTTATCGAAAGCCTTCTGAAAGTCCAAATACACCACATCCACTGGTTCTCCCTTATCTATTTTACCAGTTACATCCTCAAAAAATTCCAGTAGATTAGTCAAGCATGATTTACCTTTTGTAAATCCATGTTGACTTTGTCTGATCCTGTCACTGCTTTCCAAGTGTTCTGTCTGTGGGAAGAGCTTTAAAAGGTCCGGGGTGCTGAAGATACACCAGCGAGTTCACACTGGGGAGAGGCCATTCACCTGTTCCGTGTGTGGGAAGGGATTCACACAGTCCTCGACTCTGCTCGAACACCAGCGAGTTCACATTCATGAGAGACTATTTAAATGTTCTGACTGTGGGAAGAGCTTTAAAAGCTCTGCAAATCTGCTGATACACCAGCGAGTTCACACTGGGGAGAGGCTGTTCACCTGCTCCGTGTGTGGGAAGAGATTCACTCAGTTCTCCAACCTGCTGAGACACCAGCGAGTTCACACTGTGGAGAGGCCGGTGAAACATTCCGACTCTGGGGGAAAAGCTTTAAAAGGTCCCAGGAGCTGAAGGGACACCAGCTGGAGAGAGCAGGAAAGAGGCCATTCACCTGCTCCGTGTGTGGGAAGGGATTTACTCAGTTATCCCGCCTACTGAGACACCAGCGAGTTCACACTGATGAGAGACCATTTAAATGTTCTGACTGTGGGAAGAGCTTTAAAACCTCTGGGGATCTGAAGGTACACCAGCGAGTTCATACTGATGAGAGACCATTTACATGTTCTGTCTGTGGGAAGAGCTTTAAAAGGTCCGGGGTGCTGAAGATACACCAGCGAGTTCACACTGGGGAGAGACGTTTCACCTGTTCCGTGTGTGGGAAGGGATTCACACAGTCCTCGACTCTGCTCGAACACCAGCGAGTTCACATTGATGAGAGACTATTTAAATGTTCTGACTGGGAAGAGCTTTAAAAGCTCTGGGAATCTGCTGATACACCAGCGAGTTCACACTGGGGAGAGGCAGTTCACCTGCTCCGTGTGTGGGAAGGGATTCACTCAGTTCTCCAACCTGCTGAGACACCAGCGAGTTTGCACTGTTCTAGTCATACTCATAGAGTCATAATGGCACAGAAGGAGGCCATTCGGCCCATCGAGTCCGTGCCGGCTCTCTGTAGAACAATCCAGTCAGTCCCACTCCCCCGCTCTATCCCCGTAGCCCTGCAAATTTATTTCCCTCAAGTGCCTATCCAGTCTCCCCTTGAAAACATTGAGGCCTAGAAATTGGGTTGGTAACGCCGGCGCTGAGCGCCTAAAGAGACCTAGAATTGAGACGAATCCCTATGTTGGGGCGAACGCTATGAGGATAGCGCCAACTCAGATATTGACTATACATTTAGCACCTGCGCTAAGTGTTTGCGCGCGCCCGCGAGCGCAAGCAGCTCTAGATGTCATTTCAGTGTGCAACACCTTTTGGGAGCGCCTGAGCGCATATTGGGTGGCGCCCGGAGCCTTAGCGCCCAGCGCTATTAGTGACAGTTCGAGGGAGGGCTAACAGGCCCTTCTCGGAGTAGGGGGGCGCTATTTAAAGGGGACAGCTCTAGTGCAGAATCTTCTGCCACTTGGCCTGCTCATTGCGATCGCTGCTAGAGAGAGTTGGCGAGCTAATGTGGAGCGGAGTTCTGGGAATTTAGCTTTACAGTACTTGGGACCTTCAACCCTGTCCGAAGCACTTGCAGCACTACACCTAAAAGCCTTTTGACCAGCTGGCATCAGAATGGGAGCTTGTTTGGAGGGCGACGGCCTCATCACCCAACACTGTGAAGGGGCAGAGAGACGGCGGGAGAGAAGGCCGGGATTGGCCAGAATGAGGAGGGGCAATGGAGGTCGGCCAATCCGACAGGATGCTGTGAGGGTCTTTAGGCAGCAGGTGACGAGCCTTGACATGTCGGAGGAGCAGTGTTTGCGAAGGCTCCGAATCTGGAGGGACATTGTTACTGATCGGTGCCACCTGCTTGGTCAGGATCTGCAGCCGCGTGAACGCTGCAGAACCTCTCTGTCCGTGGTGGTTACACTGACTGATGGCCTCCATTTTTATGCCAACGGATCCTTTCAGTCAGCCATTGGGGACAATGCTACTTCGCTCAGGCTGCAGTCCGCTGTTGCATCCGACAAGTGACAGATGCCCTTTATAGGCGAACGCGTCCATTCATTACCTTCCCTCAGACCCTGCACAAGCAGGCGGAGGAGGAGGAGGAGGAAGAGCAGGCGGAGGAGGAGGAAGATGGAAGGGCTGCTGAAAGTGGAAGGTCCATACGTCAGAGGCTCCTCTGGACTCGTGTCGACACCCCTGTGGCGGAATGATGAGAGTCTTAACTCATGCGCACTTTGGATGTTTGAGGGCCTCTGAATGCCAGCATCACTGAAAGTAGTCACATGCACCATGCAACATTGAAACTTCTGTTTATTGACACAAAAGTCTTTCATTACAGCTAAACAACGTAATGTGAGCAGAAACCATAACTTTCAAAATAACTGTGAACTGTTCGGCAAAGCCGCAAAACTCAACAAACCTTCTGCAAATATAACAGCAGGTGAGGGTGTCCTTGAATTTGGACAAACAAACGTCTCAGCACCTCCCTCTACAACTGGCCCCTTGAGGGAGAACGACTTCTCTTTCACGCCCGGCCCCTTCCCTCCCCGCTGCTCCAACGTAATTGGACCCCAGTGGCGGGCTCAAGGCTGGGGGATGCTTGCTGACTGTCTGGAAGCGCAGAAGCCCCTGAGGGACGGCCTGGCCGACCTCTGGGCTTGGAGGGTGCGGACGCAGGATGCTTACTGTGACCATGGCTGGAAGCAGTGTGGCCTGCAGGTGGTGGCAGCTGCAATGCAGGCGTCCCAGCGCTGGCATGTGCAGTGGTCTCCTGCCGAGAGAGGACACCTGCACCACAGTCGGACGACACACTGGCTATCTGAGGGGAGTGGCTCGGCTCATCCACCACAATCGCATGCTCCACTGATTCCTGGCCTTGTACGGGAGTGGAAGGGCCCGGGGTGATCCTATCTGATGCAGAGAGGGTGGCTGCAGTGAGAGATCGCGTTGCATCAATCTGGCTGTGGAGGAGCCCAGCAAGTGACTGCGTGGCAACAGTGAGGACCTGTGTGCCAGGTGCCAGTGCTTCGGAGAAGGCCTGGACAGTTCTTCCCATGGCTTCGGACAAGGCAGGTGCCGACCGCTCCACTGCCTCAGACAAGCCCTGCACAGACCTTTCCAGGGATTGTCCGAAGCCCTGAACAGTCCTTTCCATTGCTGACTCAAAGCCGTGGACAGTCCTCTCCATTGTTGGGCCGAAGCCCTGGATAGTCCTGTCCATTGTGGCCCCGAAGCCCTGGATAGACCTGTCCATTGTTTCCCCGAACACCTGGAGAGTCCTCTCCATTGTTGCCCCAAAGCCCTGCAGAGTCCTCTCCATTGTTGCCCCGAAGCCCAACATACTCCTAGCCAATGAATCTATTGACTCAGGCATCTTCTCCACTGCAGCCATCAGCTCCGTGTGTCTGACCCGGGCCTGTTTGCTCATCTCAGCCAGGCGACGGACCTCATCTGCACTCTGTGCAGCAGTCATGACGACCTGCCTTGCCCTGCGGGGAGACGGTGGCCGAACTTGCCTACCCCCGTGCGTTGCTGCATGCCGCTTGGTCCGGCAACTGGTTCATCCTCAGAGCCACCCCCCCTCCCCTCCAGGGGACTACTATCCCCAGTCTGCAGATGTCTCAGCTCCCCGGATTCTGCAACGGCTGGTCCGGATTCCTCCTGGTCCTCGCCTCCGGTGGCACTGGCACTGGCAGCTTCAGCGCGTTGAGCCCGAGTTCCTTCATCTGAAAGTGGGGGGTGGAAGAGTGGCTTTAGCAAAAGGACAGCTTTGCTGAAAGGCATGCCAGATTGCGGCAAGGCTCTGACATGGCTGCACACTGAGGATGCATGCTGGCGGGGGGACCAAGTGGAAGGCAACAGGTGAAAAAGGTGAGAGTCTTACCCTCGCTGTCGGTAATGGGGTCGGCAGATGCAATGGTCACAGGACCAGACAGACGCCCTCCAAGTATCTGGTGCACTCTCTCCTCCAGATCCGTGAGAGCCACTTGTGCAGGTCCGCCACCGGTTCAACGCTGCTCCTTTCGAATCATCGCCAGCTTGGACTGCAGGGGAAAGAAGGGAAGGTTCTGTTACACGATGCCTTGAGACCTCATCGCATGCCCCCCATGGTGCAAGAGCCCTTACATGAGGCCTTGAGACTTCATCGCATGCCCCCCATGGTGCAAGAGCCCTTACATGAGGCCTTGAGACCTCATCGCATGCCCCCCATGGTGCAAGAGCCCTTACATGAGGCCTTGAGACATCTGTCCATGTGTGTGCCCAGAAAGGGCCATGGGTGCATACTGACAGATGGCCATTGGTGCATCATTGCAGCAGGGTGCCCGAAGTCAGCTGCAGATGGAGGGAAGCACAAGTTTGGTAAACCATCACTCACCCTAACGATCCGTGTGAGGTCGTTGAATTTCTTCCTGCGCTGAACAGGGGTCCTGGTCACCATGCTGCTGGAGTTGACCCTCACAGCAACCTCCCTCCAAGATCGTCGATAAGCCTTCTGATTCGGCCTCTTACCATTATCCGGATACAGGACCTCTCGACGGTGTTCAACTGCAGCCACCAAGTGGTCCAGAGCCTCAGTGCTGAAGCGCTCTGCTCTCTGCCTAACCTTCTCCATGCTGAACAAGTTTGTACCGCCAGACAAGGGCGAGCACCAAATCTGAGGCCTACAGGGCGTTGGGTGTTGAAGCTCAGGCTGACTGACCCACCCCTTTAAGAGCCGGCCGGCACCTGCAGGTCTCGTGCTTTCCCGTAATTGAGTTCACCTGCACCCGTCTGCGTCGATATTGAATAGCGCCTGACCTTTTGCACCTTAAGAGCACCGTGCAACGGCTGATTTTGTGCCTCAATCCCCTTTGGGGGCGATGCAACCCAATATCGCGCCAGGCGGCGATAAGTTTCGTCTGGCTATAAACTTTGCGCATTGCCAGTTCTAACGCCTCATGCGGGGCTATACCCAATTTCTAGGCCTCAGTGTCTCCGCTTCCACCACTTCCGTCGGCAGCGAGTTCCAGGTCCTCATCACTCGCTGCGTAAAAAAGTTTTTCTTCACATCCCCCTTGTATCTGTTGCCCAAAACCTTAAATCTGTGTCCCCTAGTCCTTGTACCATCAACTAGTGGGAACAGCCTTTCCCCGTCTAGCCTTTCCAAACCCGTCATAATCTTGTACACCTCTTATCAAATCACCCCGCAACCTCCTTTGCTCTAATGAAAACAAATCCAGCTTCTCCAACCTCTCCTTGTAGCTAAGATCCCCCATCCCCGGAACCATTCTGGTAAATCTCCTCTGCACCCTCTCAAGGGCCTTCACATCCTTCCTAAAGTGTGGTGACCAGAACTGGACGCAATACTCCAGTTGCGGCCTAACCAGCGCTTTATAAAGGTTCAGCATAACTTCTCTACTTTTGTACTCAATACCTTTATTTATGAAGCCCAAGATCCCATATGCTTTGCTAACCACTCTCTCAATGTGTCCCTCCACCTTCAGGGATCTTAACTCCCAGGTCCCTCTGTCCCTGCACACTCTTTAAAACTGTGCCATTAAGTGTATATTGCCTCTCGCTGTCCCTTCTCCAAAATGCATCACCTCACACTTCTCTGTATTAAATTCCATCTGCCACTTGTCTGCCCATTCTGCTAGCCTTTCTGTGTCCTGATGCAGCCGATTGGTATCATCCTCACTGTTTGCCACACCCCCAAGTTTGGTGTCATCGGCAAATTTAGAAATTCTACTCTGTATTCCAATATCCAGGTCATTTATATATATCAAAAAAAGCAGTGGCCCCAGCACTGACCCTTGGGGAACACCACTGTCTACCATCCTCCAGTCTGAAAAACAGCCATTTACCACAACTCGCTGTTTTCTGCCCTTAAACCAATATCTTATCCAAGCTGCCACTGACCCACCTATTCCATGAGCCTCAATTTTGTTAACCAGCCTTCTATGTGGTACTTTGTCAAACACCTTCCTAAAATCCATGTAGACAACATCCCTTCATCAATCCTCTCTGTTACTTCATCAAAAAATTCAATTAAATTAGTCAAACACGATCTGCCTTTTACAAATCCGTGTTGGCTCTCCTTAATTAGCTTAAACCTCTCCAAGTGCCTGTTAATTTTTTGCTTGATTATTGTTTCTAAAAGTTTACCCACCACTGATGTTAAACTGTCCGGCCTGTAGTTCCTAGGATTGTCCTTACACCCTTTCTTGTACAATGGTGTCACATTTGCCACTTTCCAATCCACAGGCACCTCCCCCGCATCTAGGGAAGATTGAAAAATTATGGTAAGCCCTTCTACTATCTCCTCCCCCAATTCCCTTAGCAACCTGGGATGCAAGCCATCTGGACCAGGTGACTTACCCACTCTGAGCAGACCCAGTCTTTCTAGTACATCGTCTATCAATGTTCACCCTTCCATTGCTTCTACCTTTTCCACTTCTACCGATATTTTGTCAGCATCCACCTCCTTAGTAAACACCGATACAAAGTACTCATTGAGTATTCTAGCCTTGCCTTGCGCCTCTAAGCATATATCACCTTCTTTGTCCCTAATAGGCCCCACCCCACCTATTACTACACACTTACTGTTGACATGCCGGTAGAAGATTTTTGGGTTCCCTTTTATGTTAACCGCCATTCTACTCTCATTCGCTCTTTGCCAATCTTATTTCCATCTTCACTTCCTCTCTCAACTTATTGTATTTGGTCTGGTTCTCCCTTGAAGAATTCACCTGACATTCATCATTTTTTGTTTCATCTTCTCAATCATCCTCATCATCCAAGGAGCCCTTGCTTTGGTTCCCTTACCCTTCCCTCTTGTTGGAATGTACCTGGCCTGTACTTGGAACATCCCCTCCTTAAAGATCACCCATTGTTCCGTTAGAGACTTTCCTGTCAGTCTTTGGTTCCATTTTACCCTGGCTAGATCCTTTCGCATCCCACTGAAGTTAGCCCTATTCCAGTTTAGAAGTTCCACTCTAGATTGGTCCTTGCTCCTCTCCATTGCTAATCTAAATCTTATGATACGATGATCACTCGTACCCAAGTGTTCTCCCACAGACACTTGGTCGACCTGGCCCACCTCATTCCCCAGCACCAGATCCAGCAATGCCTCCTTCCTCGTTGGGCCAAGAACATACTGGTCAAGGAAATTCTCCTGAACACATTTCAGAAATTCCTCCTCCTCCTTTCCCTTTACCCTAGCATTATCCCAATCGATATTTGGGTAATTAAAGTCCACCAATATCACCACTCTATAGCTCTTGCATGTCTCTGCGATTTTCCTGCAGATTTGCTCCTCTACCTCCCTCTCACTATATGGAGGCCTGTAGAATACCCCCAATAGCGTGATCATACCCTTTTTGCTTCTCAACTCTGACCAAATGGATTCTGCCCTTGTCCCCTCAAGAACATGCTCCCTTTCCAACACGACAATGTCATCCTTAATCAGCACTGCCACCCCACCTCCCTTTTTTCCATCCCTATCTTTTCTGAACACTTTGTACCCTTGAATATTAAGTGCCCAGTCCTCACCGTTTTTAAGCTCGTTTCCGTTATTGCCACAATGGTGTTGAGCTTCTGGAGTGTTGTTGGAGCTGCACTCATCCAGGCAAGCGGAGAGAATTCCATCACACTCCTGACTTGTGTCTTGTAGATGGTGGAAAGGCTTTGGGGAGTCAGGAGGCGAGACACTCACCGCAGATTACCCAGCCTCTGATGCGCTCTTGTTGCCACAGTATATATGTGGGTGGTCCAGTTAATTTTCTGGTCAATGGTGACCCCCAGGATGGTGGGGGATTCGGTGATGTTAATGCTGTTGAATGTCGAGGGGAGGTGGTTAGACTCTCCCAGAACATGGTCCTGATCACTCTCGGTTCTGAGTGCTGCTTCCCAGAATAAGGTTGTATGACTTTGTTATTGGGTGAAATAATCATGTCTGAATGTCAATAAAGATCATTTATAACAGTTCTAGAGTCTCGCGTGATTCTTCCATGGCAGGTACAAGCAGGGATTAGATACAGAGTAAAGCTCCCTCTACACAGTCCCCATCAAACACTTCCAGGGCAGGTACAGCAGGGGTTAGATACAGAGTAAAGCTCCCTCTGTACTGTCCCATCAAACACTCCTGGGGCAGGTACAAGCAGGGATTAGATACAGAGTAAAGCTCCCTCTACACAGTCCCCATCAAACACTTCCAGGGCAGGTACAGCAGGGGTTAGATACAGAGTAAAGCTCCCTCTGTACTGTCCCATCAAACACTCCCAGGGCAGGTACAGCACAGGTTAGATACAGAGTAAAGCTCCCTCTACACTGGCCCCATCAAACACTTCCAGGGCAGGTACAGCAGGGGTTAGATACAGAGTAAAGCTCCCTCTGTACTGTCCCATCAAACACTCCCAGGACAGGTACAGCAGGGATTAGATACAGAGTAAAACTGACTCTACACTGTCCCATTAAACACTCCCAGGGCAGGTACAGCATGGGTTAGATACAGAGTAAAGCTCCCTCTACACTGTCCCATCAAACACTCCCAGGGCAGGGACAGCAGGGGTTAGATACAGAGTAAAGCTCCCTCTACAGTGTCCCATCAAACACTCCCAGGGCAGGTACAACACGGGGTTAGATACAGAGTAAAGCTCCCTCTACACTGTCCCATCAAACACTCCCAGGGCAGGTACAGCATAGGTTAGATACAGAGTGTCAGCCGTGGCTCAGGCGACAGCACTCTCTCCTCTGAGTCAGAAGGTTGTGGGTTGAAGTCCCACTCCAGAGACTCGAGTCTAAAACTCTGTGCTGCCCCTCCAGTGCAGTGCTGAGGGAGTGAAGCCCAGTGCAGAGTAAAGTTCCCTCTGCACTGCTCCACTAACAGGCCTGAGCCCCAAACTCAGAAGAGCGCCCTCTGCTGCATTCCACTTGTCTCAGCAGCGGGAGAAGCAGGCGGCGGAAGTCCCGCCCCTCGGGCACCCTGATTGGTTGAGGAGAGATAGTTTACCTTTGTCACAGTCACAAAGGATGTCATTTGATGAGACTTTGATGAGACTTGATTTGACTTCAGGGCCAAGTCAGTGAGGTGGATTGGGCTCAATCCACTCCGCTCGGTGCCGGGAGGGTGCTGGGATGGTGCGGTTTGTATTTTCTTTTTATTTATCTCCCCGCCCGTGCTTCTCTCCGCTATATATAAAAAAAACAAATAAAACTCACTTTCCGCCGGTGATCCGGACTCTCAGGCGGGGTGTGTGCTGAGCATATATTTATACAGCACAGAAAGAGGCCCTTCGGCCCATCATGTCCGCGCCGGCCATCAAGCCCTGAGTATTCTAATCCCATTTTCCAGCACTTTGTCCGTAGCCTTGTATGCTATGGCGTTTCAAGTGCTCATCTAAATGCTTCTTGAATGTTGTGAGGGTTCCTGCCTCTACCACCCTTTCAGGCAGTGAGTTCCAGATTCCAACCACCCTCTGGGTGAAAAAGTTTTTCCTCAAATCCCCTCTAAACCTCCTGCCCCTTACCTTGAAACTATGCCCCCTGGTTATTGACCCCTCTACTAAGGGGAAAAGTTCCTTTCTATCTACCCTATCTATGCCCCTCATAATTTTGTACACCTCAATCAGGTCCCCCCTCAGCCTTCTCTGCTCTAAGGAAAACAACCCCAGCCTGTCCAGTCTCTCTTCATAGCTGAAGCGCTCCAGTCCAGGTAACTTCCTGGGATCATGACATTATATGGTTAGATAACATCAAGTGAAAACGAGGAGTTATTAGAGTGCCAATAGGACTGGCATAGAACTGGTATTTACTTGTTTTGTTGAAGAAGTTTCGGGTTTCTGGTTAAAAATAGTTTACTTGAAGTTTTAATTGATTTCTGATATGGTTATGGGACTTTGTATATTGTGGTGTTATTTAGTGTTAAAGCCTTCCTTAATGTACGAACGATCGAACGCTCAAGTGAACACACACATGCGGACACAAATAATACGCACGCACACACGCATACACAATGGAACTAAAAACAACCTTCCTGGTGCATCTCCTCTGCACCCTCTCCCAAGCAATCACATCCTTCCTATAGTGTGGCTACCAGAACTGCACACAGTATTCCAGCTGTGGCCTAACTAGCATTTTGTACAGCTCCATCATAACCTCCCTGCTCTTATTATTCTATGTCTCGGCTATTGAAACCAAGTATCCCATATGCCTTTTTAACCACCTTATCTACCTGTCCTGCTGCCTTCAGGGATCTATGTACATGCACACCAAGGTCCCTCTAATCCTCTGTCCTTCCTATGGTCCTACCATTCATTGTGTATTCCCTTGCCTTGTTAGTCCTCCGAAAGTGCATCACCTCACACTTTTCAGGGTTAAATTCCATTTGCCACTGTTCTGCCCATCTGACCAACCCGTCTATATCGTCCTGTAGCCTGAGGCTTCCCTCCTCGCTATTTACCACTCCACCAATTTTTGTGTCATCTCTGAACTTACTGATCATACCTCCTACATTTATATCTAAATCATGAATGTACACTACAAACAGCAAAGGACCCAGCACTGATCCCTGCGGTACACCACTGGACACAGGCTTCCAGTCACAAAAACAACCTTCGACCATCACCCTCTGCCTCCTGCCTCTAAGCCAATTTTGGATCCAATGTGCCAAGTTGCCCTGGGTCCCGTGGGTTCTTACCTTCTTGACCAGTCTCCCATATGGGACTTTGTCAAAAGCCTTACAGAAGTCCATGTAGACTACATCAACTGCACTACCCTCATCCACACACCTAGACACCCCCATCGAAAAATTCAATCTGGAGCTTTCTGGAGTGCGGGGGCTTGTGGGTATTGCAGGAGGTGGGGTAGCATTGCTGGTTAAAGAGGAGATTAACACAATAATAAGGAAGGATATTAGCTCTGATGATGTGGAATCTGTATGGGCAGAGCTGAGAAATACCAAGGGGCAGAAAACATTAGTGGGAGTTGTAACAGTAAAGCTGAGGTTGGAGATGGCAATAAACAGGAAATTAGAGATGCGTGTAATAAGGGCACAGCAGTTATCATGGGTGACTTTAATCTACATATAGATTGGGCTAACCAAATTAGTAACAATACTGTGGAGGAGGAATTCCTAGAGTGTATACGGGATGGTTTCCTGGACCAATATGTCGAGGAACCAACTAGAGATCAGGCCATCTTAGACTGGGTATTATAGAGTCATAGAGTTATACAGCACGGATAGAGGCCCTTCGGCCCATCGTGTCCGCGCCGGCCATCAAGCCCTGTCTGATCTAATCCCATATTCCAGCATTTGGTCCGTAGCCTTGTATGCTATGGCATTTCAAGTGCTCATCCAAATGCTTCTTAAATGTTCTGAGGGTTCCTGCCTCCACAACCCTTTCAGGCAGTGAGTTCCAGACTCCAACCACCCTCTGGGTGAAAAAGTTCTTTCTCAAATCCCCTCTAAACCTCCCGCCCTTTACCTTGAATCTATGCCCCCTAGTTATTGACCCCTCTACTAAGGGAAAAAGCTCCTCAGCATCCATCCTATCTATGCCCCTCATAATTTTGTACACCTCAATCATGTCCCCCCTCAGCCTCCTCTGCTCCAAGGAAAACAAACCCAATCTGCCCAGTCTCTCTTCATAGCTGAAGTGCTCCAGCCCCGGTAACATCCTGGTGAACCTCCTCTGCACCCTCTCCAACGCGATCACATCCTTCCTGTGGTGTGGCGACCAGAACTGCACACAGTATTCCAGCTGTGGCCTAACCAGTGTTTTATACAGTTCCATCATAACCTCCTTGCTCTTATATTCAATGCCTCGGCTAATGAAGGCAAGTATCCCATATGCCTTTTTTACCACCTTATCCACCTGTTCTGCCGCCTTCAGGGATCTGTGTACTTGCACACCCAGATCCCTCTGACCCTCCGTCTTGCCTAGGGTCTTATGTAATGAGAAAGGATTAATTAGCAATCTTGTTGTGCGAGGCCCCTTGGGGAAGAGCGAGTATAATATGATAGAATTCTTCATTAAAATGGAGAGTGAAGTAGTTGACTCAGAGACTAGGGTCCTGAATTTAAATAAAGGAAACTATGATGGTCTGAGGCGCGAGTTGGCTAGGATGGATTGGGGAACGTTACTTAAAGGGTTGGTGGTGGATAGGCAATGGCAAACATTTAAAGATCGCATGGATGAACTACAGAATTTGTTCATCCCTGTTTGGCATAAAAATAAAACAAAAAAGGTGACTCAACCGTGGCTAACAAGGGAAATTAGTGATAGCATAAGATCCAAGGAGAGGACATTTAATTTGGCCAGAAAAAGCAGCAAACCTGAGGATTGCGAGCAGTTTAGGATTTAGCGAAGGACAAAGGGATTAATTAAGAGGGGGAAAATAGATCATGAGAGTAAGCTTGCAAGGAACATAAAAACTGACTGTAAAAGCTTCTATAGATATGTGAAGAGAAAGATTGGTGAAGTCAAGCGTAGGTCCCTTGCAGTCAGAATCAGGGGAATTTATAATGGGAAACAAAGAAAAGGCAGACTAATTAAATACATACTTTTGTTCTGTCTTCACAAAGGAGGACACAAATAACCTCCCAGAGATGTCGGTGTACATAGGGTCTAATGAGAGGGAGGAATTGAATGAAGTCAGTATTTGTAGAAAAATGGTGTTAGGGAAATTGACGGGATTGAAGGCTGATAAATCCCCAGGGCCTGATAATCTACATCCTAGGGTACTTAAGGAAGTGGCCCTAGAAATAGTAGATGCATTGTTGGTCATCTTCCAACATTCGATAGACTCTGGAACAGTACCCATGGATTGGAGGATAGCTAATGTTACCCCACTATTCAAAAAAGGTGGTAGAGAGAAAACAGGGAATTATAGACCGGTAAGCCTGACGTCGGTAGTGGGGAAAATGCTAGAGTCCATTATAAAAGATGTAATAGCAGAGCACTTGGAAAACAGTGACCGGATCGGACAAAGTCAACATGGATTTACAAAAGGTAAATAATACCAAGTGGTGTTGATGTCATGACATCACGATGTCCCCACGCACGTCACCCACCCACAGCTCCCGCGATCTCTCTCCCTATTGGTCAGTGGACACGTCAATCCCGCCTGCTGCCTGCGGTCAGGTGCCCCTGCTCTTCTTCAATGTAGTGCCATGGGATCTTTTACATCCACCTGAAAGAGCAGACGGGGGCCTCGGTTTAACATCTCATCCGAAAGACGGCACCTCTGACAGCGCAGCACTCTCTCAGTACTGGAGTGTCAGCCTAGATTTTTATGCTCAAGTCTCTGGACTGGGACTTGAACCCACGACCTTCTGACTCAGAGGTGAGAGTGCTGCCCACTGAGCTAAAGTGCCTGGAGCTAAGCCAGCTGGGATACTTGACACAGGATTACATCGGATATACGGCACAGAAACAGGCCATTCGGCCCAACCAGTCCATGCCGGTGTTTATGCTCCACTCGAGCCTCCTCCCGTCTTTCCTCATCTAAATCTATCAGCATAACCCTCGATTCCCTTCTCCCCCATATGCTTGTCTAGCCTCCCCTTAAATGCATCGATACTATTCGCTTCAACCACTCCCTGTGGCAGCGAGTTCCACATTCTCACCACTCTCCGGGTAAAGAAGTTTCTTCTGAATTCCCTATTGGATTTCTCGGTGACTATCTCATATTGAGGCCTCTAGTTATGCTCTTCCCCACAAGTGGAAACATTCTCTCTGTATCCACTCTATCAACATTTTTCATAATTTTAAAGACCTCTATTAGGTCACCCCTCAACCTTTTTTCAAGCGAAAAGAGACCCAGCCTGTTCATCCTTTGTGATATGTATACCCTCGCATTTCTGGTATCGTCCTTGTAAATCTTCTCTGCACCCTCTCCAGTGCCTCTATATCCTTTTTATAATATGGCGACCAGAACTGTGCGCAGTACTCTAAGTGTGGTCTAACCAAGGTTCGATACAGGTTTAGCATAACTTCACTACTTTTCAATTCTATCCCTCTAGAAATAAACCCTAGTGCTTGGTTTGCTTTTTTTATGGCCTTGCTAACCTGTGTCGCAACTTTTAGTGATTTGTGTATTTGTACTCCGAGATCCCTTTGTTCCTCTACCCCACCTAGACTCGCACCCTCCAAGTGATAAGTGACCTCCCCATTCTTCCTACCAAAATGTAATACCTCACATTTATCTGTTCAGCCTTGGTCACTCTGCAAAAACTCTGAAATGTTTAATAATGAAATCAGGGAGTCAAAAAGCTCAGGTGAGGCAGTTTAAAAAGACAGTCCCTGACCAGAGATTGCTGGATGCTGACACTCGGTGCTCACGAGGATAGAATGTCCCATTCCCCAGGCACGGACATCCAGCACCTCGATCACAGCAACAATTCACAAAACACTGGCAGTATAACTTGGAGCAGAGACGGTTAAGTGGAGCTGTGATCGAGGTGCTCAAAATTATGAGGGGATTTGATCGAGCAAACAAGGAGAAGCTGTTGTCACTGGCAGGAGGGTCGGTAACGAGAGGACACAGATTTCAGATCATTGGCAAAAGAATCGAGAAAGGAAATGAGGAGACTTTTTTTACACAGTGAATTGTGATGATCTGGAATGCACTGCCTGAATGGGAGGTGGAAGCAGATTCAATAGTAACTTTCAAAAGGGAATTGGATATATTATAAAGGCAGAAATTTGCAGGGCTGTGGGGAAAGAGCAGGGCAGTGGGACTAATTGCATCGCTCTTTCAGAGAGCCGGCACCAGCACGATGGGCCTAAAGGCATCCTACTGTGCTCTATGATTCTATAACATCAGCTTCTCTCTGCTCACTAGTACTGAGAGAACAGGGAATAATCTTTAAATCCAGCCCAGTTATTGGGGGCTCTTAACATTAACAAGCCCCAGTTGCCTGAATTAACATGGTTCAGTCCTGGATGTGATTAAAGGCATCGGAAACAGTGGAATCGACACACCGCAGTCACACTGTGGACACTCTGGTGTGTCAGCGGGTGGGATACACCAGGGAATCCCTTTCCACACACTGAGGTTGACTCCAATGATCGGGAGTCCCAGGGTTTCGGATACCAGATAATCAAGCTCACAAGAACACAGATTGTCTCTCCAGGCTTTATTAAGAGCGCTGCATAACACAGATCGGGTGATAATTCCCTCAATCTGGAGAATAGAAGTACAGTGGATTCACGCGCGATCTTCTCGAGTCTGTTCCAACTGACAACGGCTTAAGTGGCCTGTTCTTATACACAAGCTTGGTTACCGCTCAGGAAATGGGATTGTTTGGACCCGTCTGTTGACCGCCTCCTGAACTCCTGCTAATTCAGGGAATTTAGTCCATCTGTGACCAGACTATAACCACAAGCCCGTCTGGTTATCACACCTATACGGTCCGTGAGGTTATTATCAGATTCACACCCAGACGTTGTGCCTTCACTTGTCTGGCACTTCATCCCATAACACGGGTACAGGGGCTCAGTAATGTTTCATTCATCAGAAAAAGACAAAGTACAACAACATACTGGTCAGCTTAACAGAATCTCATCATATTAATGTGGCTATAAATATAAAAGTCACTAATAAATCCAGGAGGGAATTCAGAAGAAAATTTTTTACCCAGAGAATGGGGAACTCGCTACCACAGGGAGTAGTTGAGGTGAACAGCACAGATGGATTTATGAGGAAGCCACATGAGGGAGAAAGGAATGGAAGGGTGTGTTGATCGGGTTAATTGAAGTAGGGTGGGTGTGGGGCATAAACACCGGCATGGACCAGTTGGGCCGAATGGCCTGTTTCTGTGCTGTACATTCTATGGAACACCATCTAAGGATAAGGGGTAAGTCATTTAGGACAGAGATGAGGAGGAATTTCTTCACCCAGAGAGTGGTGAACCTGTGGAATTCTCTACCACAGAAGGCAGTAGAGGTCAATTCATTAAATATATTCAAGAAGCAGTTGGATATATTTTTTAAGGCTAAAGGGATCTAGGGGTATGGGGAGAAAGCAGGGACCGGGTACTGAATTTGGATGATCAGCCATGATCTCATTGAATGGCGGCGCAGTCTCGAGGGGCCGAATGGCCTACTCCTGCTCCTATCTTCTATGTTTCTATGAACAGTGAAACAAAGGGAATCATCAGCACAACAGTCTTAAACATTAAACAGCAGTACAAGAATGTATAAAACATTCATCCATTCCATGTTCATGTCACCCCAGCTGTCTCTAGAGCCCTGCACTACAGAACAGTGTGAACTCGCTGGTGTTTCAGCAGATTCGAGGACCGAGTGAATCCCTTCCCACACACAGAGCAGGTGAACGGTCTCTCCCCAGTGTGAACTCGCTGGTGGCCATTCAGATTCCTGGAGCTTTTAAAGCTCATCCCACAGACAGAACATGTAAATGGTCTCTGATCGGAATGAACGCGCTGGTGTTGCTTCAGATCTTCAGAGGTTTTAAAGCTCATCCCACAGACAGAACATTTAAATAGTCTCTCATCAGTGTGATATCGCTGGTGTGTCAGTAGGTGGGATGACCGAGTGAATCCCTTCCCACACACGGAGCAGGTGAATGGCCTCTCCTCAGTGTGAACTTGCTGGTGTCTCATTAGGTGGGATGACCGAGTGAATCCCTTCCCACACACGGAGCAGGTGAATGGCCTCTTTCCTGCTCTCTCCAGCTGGTGTCCCTTCAGCTCCTGGGACATTTGAAAGCTTTTCCCACAGTCGAAATATTTCACTGGCCTCTCCCCTGTGTGAACTCGCTCGTGTCTCACCAGGTTGGATGACCGAGTGAATCTCTTCCCACACACGGAGCAGGTGAACGGCCTCTCCCCAGTGTGAACTCGCTGGTGTCCGCTCAGATTCCTGGAGCTTTTAAAGCTCATCCCACAGACAGAACATGTAAATGGTCTCTGATCGGAGTGAACTCGCTGGTGTCCACTCAGATCCCAGGAGCTTTTAAAGCTCTTCCCACAGGCAGAACAGTTAAATGGTCTCTCATCAGTGTGAACTCGCTGGTGTGTCAGTAGGTGGGGTGAACAAGTGAATCCCTTCCCCCACACGGAGCAGGTGAACGGCCTCTTTCCTGCTCTCTCCAGCTGGTGTCCCTTCAGCTCCTGGGACATTTGAAAGCTTTTCCCACAGTCAGAATGTTTCACCGGCCTCTCCCCAGTGTGAACTCGCTGGTGTGCCAGCAGATTCGAGGACCGAGTGAATCTCTTCCCACAGACAGAGCAGGTGAACGGTCTCTCCCCAGTGTGAACTCGCTGGTGTTTCAGCAGTTTCGAGGACCAAGTGAATCTCTTCCCACACACAGAGCAGGTGAACGGTCTCTCCCCAGTGTGAACTCGCTGGTGTCCGTTCAGATTCCTGGGGCTTTTAAAGCTCATCCCACAGACAGAACATTTAAATGGTCTCTGATCGGAGTGAACTCGCTGGTGTTGCTTAAGATCTTCAGAGGTTTTAAAGCTCATCCCACAGACAGAACATTTAAATGGTCTCTCATCAGTGTGATATTGCTGGTGTGTCAGTAGGTGGGATGACCGAGTGAATCTCTTCCCACACACGGAGCAGGTGAATGGCCTCTTCCCTGCTCTCTCCAGCTGGTGTTCCTTCAGCTCCTGGGACATTTGAAAGCTTTTCCCACAGTCGGAATGTTTCACCGGCCTCTCCCCAGTGTGAACTCGCTGGTGTGCCAGCAGATTCGAGGACTGAGTGAATCTCTTCCCACACACTGAGCAGGTCAACAGAATCTCTCCTGCTCTCTCCAGCTGGTGTCTCTTCAGATCCTGGGACCTTTTAAATCTCTTTCCACAGTCAGAACATCTAATCGGTCTCTCATCACTGTGAACAAACTGGTGTCTCAGGAGGGTGGCAGAATGAGAGAATCACTTCAAAAACACGGAGCAGGTCAACGGTCTCACATTGGTGTAGAAAAGCTGGTGTCTCAGCAGCACGGATGGTGCAATTAATCCCATCCCACACACGGAGTGGGTTAAAGGTCTCTCCCTAGTGTGAATTTGCTGGTGTATCATCGGAGCGGATGACTGAGTGAATCCCTTCCACACACGGGGCCGGTGAACGGGCTCTCCCCAGTGTGTAGCCACTGGTGTCTCTTTGGGTACTTGTAGATTTTGAAGCTCTTACCACACTCAGAACATTTAAAAGGTCTCTCATCAGTGTGAACTCTCTGGGGTGCCAGCAGATTGGAGGAGCGATTGAATCAGGTCCTGATGAATTGAGCGACTCTGTCTGTTCTTGACGTGATGTTTGGTCTGAGCTTCCTGTCTGTAAATGCTCCACTTCTAAAACCCTGTAAAAGGAGTGTAGATAAAATTCAACACAGAAAAGTGTGAGCTGATACATTTTGCTCGGATGAGGAGAGAAAATACCTGCTAAATGGTACAATTTTAAAGGGGGTGCTACAAGGGAGCTTGTGCTCAATTCTTTAAAGGTGGCAGGACAGGTTAACAAAGCAGTTAATAAAGCTCATGGGGTCCTGGGCTTTATAAATAGAGGCAGAGAGTGCAAAAGCCAGGAAGTTATGCTAAACCTTTATAAAACACGAGTTCAGCCCCAGGGCAATATTGTGTCCAATTCTGGGCAGCACACTTTAGGAAGGATGTGAAGGCTTTGGAGAGGGTGCAGAGATATTTACTAGAATGGTTCCAGGGATGAGGGATGACAGTTCCGTGGATAGACTGGAGAAGCTGGGGTTGTTCTCCTGAGAGCAGAGAAGGCCAAGATGAGATTTGATAGGCGTTAAAAATCATGAAGGGTTTAAATCTATATATAGAAAAAACAGTCTGTCTCTCTGTCTTTCCGGCAATACAATCAAAAGTTATAGAGCTTACCTACACATATGTTATATCAAAAGAAAGCTCATCATTAGGGGACTCTTGTAGGCGTATTTACTTTTTGGTCGGACAAAAATTGTGCCGACGGTATCCAAAAAACGTTCAAAATTCCACTCATTATCCGCTCATTAGCATCGAGTGGGGGCGGGTTCATTGTGTGTGCGGGCGGGCCATCCTAGAGTTGAGTGATGTGATGATTGACCAATCCTACAGTTCAGTGACCTGACGGTTGACCAATCGGTGCGTGTGTGGGCGGGCCTTATCATTCTGAACTGAGGTGAGTGTCAGCCATCTTGATTCGTAAGTTTATTTTTTTCCCCCACTTTCTGCGTGTTTCTTTTCAAATCTAGATTTCCAGCAAAAAAAAGTTGCTTTTAAAACACAAATTGTTTTTAAAAAAAAGTTAATTAATTTGTCAATCTTTTCTCTAACCTTTATAATTTTCCTACCTTTCACCGTTTTTGCAGGCCTGGAAGCCTGGGCCTCTGTTGCCCAGCCATGCCCGAGCTAGGCACCGCCCCTCCCGCTGGGCCCGCCCCGCAATCGCCGCCATCTTGGTAAAGGCTGGCGGCGCAGGACTGGGCCAAGCGTAGCCATCGTCGCCATTTTGGTAAAGGCTGGCGGGAGGGAGCCTAGCGGGAGGTGAGTTGCGGTCACCGCGGGGTTCTGGCTCAGCTGATCGGGCGCTCATCAGGGGTCGGCCCGCAACACATCGACCGGAGGAGCGGCGGCTCTCTCTCTCCTTCCCCCCCGCGGCTCGGGTGGGGGCCGGTGCTCGGGAGGGCGGGGCTCGAGAGGCCGGTGCTCGGGAGAGCGGGAATGGTAACCCCGGCAACGAAGCTCGGGAGGGCGTGGGGTGGGGCGGGGCTCAGGAGGCCGGTGCTCGCGAGAGCGGGAAGGGGGGGAAGGGTAACCCCGGCAACGAGGCTCGGGAGGGCATGGGGCGGGGCTCAGGAGGCGGGTCTTGGGCTGACCGGGGCGCTGCGCTCGGCTGGGCCATGTCAGTGCATGGGGCGGCACGGAGCTCCGCGGAGCCATCGCCGGCAGAGGGGAGAGGGTCTGCTGGCTCCCCCCCTCCCTTTCTCCCCCACCCTTCCCCCCTCCCCCTCCCCCCAACCCCCTTCCCCCCCTTCTCCTGCTCCCCTCCCCCCCTTCCCCCCTCCTCCCCTTCCCCCCTCCTCCCCCTTCCCCCCAGTCGCTCTCTCTCTTCCCCCCAGTCGCTCTCTCTCTTCCCCCCCAGTCGCTCTCTCTCTTCCCCCCCAGTCGCTCTCTCTCTTCCCCCCCAGTCGCTCTCTCTCTTCCCCCCCAGTCGCTCTCTCTCTTCCCTCCCAGTCTCTCTCTCTCTTCCCCCCAGTCGCTCTCTCTCTTCCCCCCAGTCGCTCTCTCTCTTCCCCCCAGTCGCTCTCTCTCTTCCCCCCAGTCGCTCTCTCTCTTCCCCCCCAGTCGCTCTCTCGCTTCCCCCCAGTCGCTCTCTCCCTTCCCCCCAGTCGCTCGAAAAAGAATAGAAGAACATAAGAAGTAGCAGCAGGAGTAGGCCATACGGCCCCTCGGGCCTGCTCCGCCATTCAATAGGATCATGGCTGATCCGAACCTAGACTCACGTCCACTTCCCTGTCCTCTCCCCGTAACTCCTAATTCCTTTATCAGTTAGGAAATTGTCTATCTCCATTTTAAATTTATTTAATGTTGCAGCTTCCACCGCTCTCTGAGGTAGCAAATTCCATAGATTTACCACCCTCTGAGTGAAGAAGTTTCTCCTCATCTCAGTTTTGAAAGGGCAGCCCCTTATTCTAAGATTATGCCCCCTAGTTCTAGTCTCACCCATCAGTGGAAACATCCTCCCCGCATCCACCCGATCAAGCCCCCTTATATGTTTCGATAAGATCGCCTCTCATTCTCCTGAATTCCAATGAGTAGAGGCCCAACCTACTCAACCTTTCCTCATACGTCAACCCCCTCATCTCCGGAATCAACCGAGTGAACCTTCTCTGAACTGCCTCGAGAGCAAGTATATCTTTTCTTAAACATAGAAACCAAAACTGTACGCAATATTCCAGGTGTGGCCTCACCAATACCCTGTATAACTGAAGCAAGAGTTCCCTGCTTTTATACTCCATCCCCCTTGCAATAAAAGCCAAGATTCCATTGGCCTTCCTGATCACCTGCTGTACCTGCATACTAACCTTCTGTGTTTCATGCACCAGGACCCCTAGATCCCTTTGTACTGTAGCACTTTGCAGTTTCTCTCCATTTAGATAACAACTTGCTCTTTGATTTTTTCTGCCAAAGTGCATAACCTCACACTTTCCAACATTATATTCCATCTGCCAAATTTCTGCCCACTCACTTAGGCTGTCTATGTCCTTTTGCAGGTTTTTTATGTCCTCCTCACTCACTGCTTTCCCTCCCATCTTTGTATCATCGGCAAACTTGGATATGTTGCACTCGGTCCCCTCCTCCAAATCGTTAATATAGATTGTAAAGAGTTGGGGTCCCAGCACTGACCCCTGCAGAACACCACTAGTTACTGATTGCCAACCCGAGAATGAACCATTTATCCCAACTCTCTGTTTTCTGTTAGATAGCCAATCTTCCACCCATGCCAGTATATTACCCCCATCCTGTGATTTTTTATCTTGTGCAGTAATCTTTTGTGTGGCACCTTGTCAAATGCCTTTTGGAAGTCCAAATACACCACATCCACTGGTTCCCCTTTATCCACCCTGTTTGTTACATCCTCAAAGAATTCGAGCAAATTTGTCAAACATGACTTCCCCTTTATAAAACCATGCTGACTCTGTCCAATTAAATTATGCTTATCCAAATGTCCTGTTACTGCTTCCTTAATAATGGACTCCAACATTTTACCAACCACAGATGTTAGGCTAACTGGTCAATAGTTTCCAGCCTTTTGTCTACCTCCCTTTTTAAATAAGGGCGTTACATTAGCAGTTTTCCAATCTGCTGGGACCTTGCCTGAATCCAGGCAGTTTTGGAAAATTACCACCAATGCATCCGCAATCCCCACCGCTACCTCTCTCAAGACCCTAGGATGTAAGCCATCAGGTCCAGGGGATTTATCAGCCTTAAGTCCCATTATCTTACCGAGTACCATCTCCTTAGTGATTTTAATCGTGTTTAGCTCCTCCCCCACTATAGCCCCCTGTTTGTCCAGTGTTGGGATATTTTTAGTGTCCTCTGCTGTAAAGACTGATACAAAATATTTGTTCAGCGTTTTTGCCATCTCCATGTTCCTCACTACTAATTTCCCGGTCTCATCCTCTAAGGGACCAACATTCACTTTAGCCACCCTTTTTCTCTTTATATAACTGTAGAAACTCTTGCTATCTGTTTTTATATTTTTTGCTAGTTTACTTTCATAATCTATCTTCCCCTTCTTAATTAATCTTTTAGTTATTCTTTGCTGGCTTTTAAATGCTTCCCAATCTTCTATCCTCCCACTAGATTTGGCGACTTTATGTGCCCTTGTTTTCAGTCGGATACTATCCTTTATTACTTTACTTAGCCACGGATGGCTGTCTTTTCTTTTACGCCCCTTTTTCCTCAGTGGAATATATTTTTCTTGAACATTGTGAAATATCTCCTTGAATGTACACCACTGTTCATGTACCATCTTACACAATCTATTTTCACAGTCCACTTTAGTCAACTCTGCTCTCATACCTTCACAGTCTCCTTTATTTAAGCTTAGTACGCTGGTTTGAGATCCAACTCTCTCACCCTCCAACTGAATTTGGAATTCAACCATGTTATGGTCACTGATTCCAAGGGGATCCTTTAGTAGGACATTTTTTATTAATCCTGTCTCATTACACAGGACCAGATCTAAGATTGCCTGCCCCCTGGTTGGTTCAGTAACATACTGCTCAAGGAACCCGTCCCTAATGCACTCTATGAACTCTTCCTCAAGGCTGCCCTGCCCAATTTGATTTGTCCAGTCAATATGAAAGTTAAAATCTCCCATGATTATAGCTGTTCCCTTATTACAAGCCCCAACTATTTCCTGATTTATACTCTGACCAATAGAGTTGCAACTGTGACTTTTTCCCATATTATTCCTTATTTCCACCCAAACCGTTTCACTATCCTGATCCTGTGACCCAATATCATTTCTCACTTTTGCAGTGATTCCATCCTTTATTAACACAGCCACCCCACCTCCTTTTCCTTCCTGTCTGTCCTTCCTACAAGTCAAATACCCCTGGATGTTTAGTTCCCAGTCATGGTCACCCTGCAGCCATGTCTCCGTGATGGCCACCAGATCATACCCATGTGTAGTTATTTGTACCGTCAACTCGTTTATTTTGTTACGAATGCTGCGTGCATTCAGATAAAGAACTTTTAAATATGTTTTGTGACAATTTATTCCTGCTTTTACACCCTTTACTACTTTAACTTTATATATTCTGTCCCTTTCTGACACGCTCTGGTTTTTAATTCCCCCACTGCTACCTTGCTCTATTGCCTTCTCCGCTGACATTTTTATTTTTCGCTCTCTTGAAACCTCACCCCCACTAATTAGTTTAAAGCCCTCTCTACAGCCCTAGTTATTCCATTCGCCAGGATTCTAGTCCCAGCACTGGCCAAGTGAAGTCCGTCCCAACGGACAGCTCTCTCCTGTCCCAGTACTGGTGCCAGTGTCCCAAGAAGCAAAACCCATTTCTCCCACACCAGTCTTTGAGCCACGCATTTAACTCTCTGATTTTGTTTACCCTAGCCAAATTTGCTCATGAGGTCAGGTACAGCACGGGTTAGGTACAGAGTAAAGCTCCCTCTACACTGTGCCATCAAACACTCCCAGGGCAGGTACGGCACGGGTTAGATACAGAGTAAATCTCCCTCTACACTGTCCCATCAAACAATCCCAGGGCAGGCACAGCACGGGTTAGATACAGAGTGAAGCTCCCTCTACACTGTCCCATCAAACACTCCCAGGGCAGGTACAGCACGGGTTAGATACAGAGTAAAGCTCCCTCTACACTGTTCCATCAAACATTCCCAGGGCAGGTACAGCACGGGTTAGATACAGAGTAAAGCTCTCTGTACACTGTCCCATCAAACACTCCCAGGGCAGGTACCGTGTGGGTTAGGTACAGAGTGAAGCTCCTTCTACACTGTCCCATCAAACACTCCCAGGGCAGGTACAGCACGGGTTAGATACAGAGTGTCAGCCATGGCTCAGGCGGCAGCACTCTCTACTCTGAGTCAGAAGGTTGTGGGTTGAAGTCCCACTCCAGAGACTCGAGTCTAAAACTCTGTGCTGCCCCTCCAGTGCAGTGCTGAGGGAGTAAAGCCCAGTGCAGAGTACTAACAGGCCTGAGCCCCAAACTCAGAAGAGCGCCCTCTGCTGCATTCCACGTGTCTCAGCAGCGGGAGAAGCAGGCGGCGGAAGTCCCGCCCCTCGGGCACCCCGATTGGTTGGAGGACCCGCCGCCACCTCAGTCCTCCGAGCTCCGCCCGCTCTCTCCCTATTGGTCGGAGCTCCCATCAGTCACCGCCGTGGAGTTGATGACGTGTCCCAGTCCGGCTCCCTGCAGAAGACACGGGGCTGCGGCCCGCTCAATCCACTCCGTTCGGTGCCGGGAGGGCGCTGGGACGGTGCAGTTTGTATTTTCTTTTTATTTATCTCCCCGCCCGCGCTTCTCTCCGCTATATAAAAAAAACCCTGATAAAACTCACTTTCCGCCGGTGACCCGGACTCTCGCGGTTGCCCGGGCCGTCCCTAGAATGCGAGGCCCTGCGCAGGCGCGGTAGCGGCTTAACATCGGGAGCTGGGACCGGCGGCGCATGCGGAGTAGGCGGAGGGGGCGGGACCTGTTCAGAGGGGGAGGATGATTGACAGGGGCCCAGGGTGTGTGCTGAGCATGCGCGGTGCGGGCCGGGCGCCTGTGGAGCAGGAGAGGGCGGGGCCATGGAGCGCATGCGCGGGGTCAGCTGCAACTTTAGAGTCACAAAGGGACCGAGTGTCTTCAAATCTCTCCCCTCCTCTTCTAATTTCCTGCAAAACCAATTTATAAAAGTCATCACTGAAAGTACATAGAAGATCGGGCCCAGGGCCTGATTGACGGGAGCTTCCGACCAATAGGGAGCGAGCGGGGCGGGGCTGGCGGGGCGGGGCTGGAGGAGCGAGCCGGCGGCGGGTCCTCCAAGCAATCGGGGAGCCCGAGGGGCGGGACTTGTGCGGGCTGATTGGGACAGAGGAGGCTGACGGGAGATTTAATTTAAATGAATTTAATTTCCCACCTGCTCCAACCGCCCACCCTGGAACGTCACGACGTCGTCGGCGTGCAGTGACTGACACTGACCTCTCCACCAATGTGCGAGGGGAGGCGGAGCCTGGAGGACCGACCGAGTGTCTTTGGTCCTCCAACCAATCGTGGCGAAGGAGGAGGCGGGACCTGGGATCGGCCCGCCGCCATTTTGTAAATTTCTCTCCACGGATGTTGCCTGACCTGCTGAGTTTTTCCAGCATTCTCTGTTGTTATTTTGGCCTGGTTAGATTCTGTGATCCTGGGAAAGTTTATTTTTTATGTTCCTTTTACAGCTCAAACTAATTTTATTTTACAGAAGATACTTGTTTTAAACATAGAAGATAGGAGCAGCAGTAGGCCATTCGGCCCTTCGAGCCTGCTCCGCCATTCAATGCGATCATGGCTGATCGTAAAAAAAGCAGTTTGTTTTTAAATTGATGAAACAGAAACAAGAAACGCTGTGGAGCAAATGTGAGTAAAAATATTTTTTCTCCCTGAATTAATTTTTTTAATATTAATTTTCTGCGTTTTTAATTATTAATTTCAAGCACTTTATTAAGAGAAATATGGGAGTGGTGGGGGTTCTCTTAAAGGGACAGGCGCTCTCTTTTTCTATGAGATTTTCATTAAAGGGACCGCGTCCCCGTGGATGACCGATTTTAAAGGGACAGCATCTCCCTTTTTATAATAATGTATATTTAAGAGACTGACATTTAAATGAGAGCAAATCCCCTGCTCCCGTGAGTGCTTGGCGAGAAATCAGGTGCTGTTTGCACTCACCCCCTCCCAATTCTCTGCCAAGGGAATCGTCGCTAAGCAAAAGGAAAAATATCTGTCATATTGGGCAGAAACAACAAAAACCCAAAGCAAACTCAATTGCTACTTGGCCCTAAACAGACAATACAACATGGCTGATTACCTGACCATGGTAAAGGATAGCAAATTGAGAAAAACCTTGACAATGTACAGACTTAGTGAACATAGCCTGGCGATCGAAAAAGGTAGACACAGGCAGACCCGGCTACCAAGAGAGGACAGGATATGCTCTCACTGCAGTCAGGGAGTGGTGGAGACAAAGATGCACTTCCTCACAGCTTGTAGAAAATATCAGGGCATAAGGGAGAATTTCTACCCAAAATTCACAAAAATATGCCCAGAATTCAGAAATTTGAATGAAGACCAAAAACTCCCATACCTACTAGGGGAAGAGAGAAATTGTGTAATCTTAGCGGCACACTATGTTACAGCTTGCCATAAACAGAGGGACAACCACTAAATATAAGAAAAGAGTATATACAAATTATATGAATGTATATTTATACACTCAGGGATATATCTGTTTATACACTGTATGGATAGATCTGTATTTTTGTGGACAACCATGAATGTTTTTCGATGCTTTGGCAACATAAGATGTACCTTGTCATGCCACATGCCAATAAAGCGATTTGAATTGAATTGAATTGACAGAAAGCAGGGAGTAGTGGTGAACGGTTGCTTTTCAGACTGGAGGGAGGTAAACAGTGATGTTCCCCAGGGGTCGGTATTAGGATCAATGTTCCCTCTTTTTTTTTTAGATGCGTGGCCCCTTTAACGGGCTGCACGGCCCATTCAAATTTCCACGCATGCGCGTTTATTCCATTTATAGGGCGGTGAGCCAGCTGCGCGGGACCTCCAGACCGCTGCGTGGCCACGCAACTTAACGTGAACATTGATTCGGACCACTGCTTTTTTTGATATATATCAATGACCTGGACTTGGGGATCCAGGGCAAAATTTCAAAATTTACAGACGACACGAAACTCAGAAATGTAGCAAACAATGAGGATAGTAACAGACTTCAGGAGGATGTAGCCAGACTGGTGAAATGGGCAGAAACGTGGCAGATTAAATTTAATGTAGAGAAGTGTGATGTGATTCATTTTGGTAGGAAGAATGAGGAGAGGCAATATAAACTAAATGGTCCAGTTTTAAAGAGGGTGCAGGAACAGAGAGGCCTCGGGGTGTATGTACACAAATCTTAGAAGGTGGCAGGACAAGTTGAGAAGGCTATTAAAAAAGCATGCAGGATCCTTGACTTTAATAATAGAGGAATAGAGTACAAAAGCAAGCAGGTTATGCTAAGCCTTTATAAAACACTGGCTAGGCTTCCGCTGGGCACCACACTTTAGGAAGGATGTCAAGGCCTTAGAGAGGGTGCAGAAGAAATTTACGAGAATGGGACCAGGGATGAGGGACTTGAGTTACGTGGAGAGATGGGAGAAGCTGGGGTTGTTCTCCTTAAGCAAAGAAGATTAAGAGGAGATTTGATAGAGTTGTTCAAAATCAGGATGGATTTTGAGAGAGTAAATAAGGAGAAACCGTTTCCAATGGCTGAAGGGACAGAAACCAGATTTAAGGCGATTGGCAAAAGAACCAGAGGTGACATGAGGAAACAGATTTTTACACCAAGTTGTTGTGATCTGGAATGCGCTGCCTGAAAGGGCGGTGGAAGCAGATTCGATATTATAATTCAAAAGAGATTGAGATAAATACTTGAAGGGAAAACATTTACAGGGCTTTGGGGAAAGAGCAGGGGGAGTGGGATTAATTGGATCGCTCTTTCAAAGAGCCGGCACAGGCACGATGGGCCGAATGGCCTCCTTCTGTGCTGTATCATTCTATGATGCTATTCTACACAGATACACACACATACAGTCAGACAGACACACAGACACAGATACTCACTAAAATACAGTCAGACACACACACACACATTTTTTCTGCATGAACTTTTATTATTAATTTCAAAGACTTTACGAAAAAGGTGGGAGTGGTGGGCGGAGGGCTCTTAAAGGGACAGGGACTCTCCTTTTCAATGTGATTTTAATTAAAGGGACCGAGTCCCTCCTTGCCTGTGGAGGACCAATTTTAAAAGGACAGCGTCTCGAAATCAGGTGCTGTCTGCGTGTGAACCACCTCCTCCCAATTTCCTGCCAAGCGATCCCTGCGGGCACCACTCCACTCTAGGAGTGGCTCCTAGAATCATACAGCACAGAAGGAGGCCATTCAGCCCATCGTGCCTGTGCCAGCTCTCTGTAGAGCAATCCAGTCAGTCCCACTCCCCCTGCTCTGTCCCCGTAGCCCTGCAAGTTTATTTCCCTCAGCTGCCTATCCAGTCTCCCCTTGAAAACATTGAGTGTCTCCGCTTCCACCACTTCCATCGGCAGCGAGTTCCAGGTCATCACCACTCGCTGCGTAAAGTAGTTCTTCCTCACATCCCCCCTGTATCTCTTGCCCAAAACCTTAAATCTGTGTCCCCTAGTCCTTGTACCGTCAACTAGTGGGAACAGCCTTTCCCCGTCTAGCCTATCCAAACCCGACATAATCTTGTACACCTCTTATCAAATCACCCCGCAACCTCCTTTGCTCTAATGAAAACAAATCCAGCTTCTCCAACCTGTCCTTGTAGCTAAGATCCCCCATCCCCGGAACCATTCTGGTAAATCTCCTCTGCACCCTCTCAAGGGCCTTCACATCCTTCCTAAAGTGTGGTGACCAGAACTGGACGCAATACTCCAGTTGTGGCCTAACCAGCGCTTTATAAAGGTTCAGCATAACTTCTCTACTTTTGTACTCAATACCTCTATTTATGAAGCCCAAGATCCCATATGCTTTGTTAACCACTCTCTCAATATGTCCAGCCACCTTCAGGGACCTACGCACATTAACTCCCAGGAACTCCCTGGAGCACTGTCTACAGTTCTGGGCACCGCACCTCAGAAAGGATATACTGACCTTGGAAGGAGTGCAGTGCAGATTCACCAGAATGTTACCCGGGCTCCAAGGGTTAGATTATGAGGAGAGATTACATAAACTAGGCTTGTGTTCCCTGGAATCTAGAAGGTTAAGGAGTGATTGAGGATTTTCGGATTTTGAAAGGAATTGGTAGAGTAGATAGAGAGAAACTTTTTCCGCCGGTGGGGCAGTCGAGGACAAGGGGACATCACCTTAAAATCAGAGCCAGGCCATTCAGGAGAGAAGTTGGGAAACACTTCTTCACACAAAGGGTGGTAGAAGTGTGGAACCCTCTCCCACAGGAAGCAGTCGATGCCAGCTCAATTAATCATTTTAAATCCCAGAGCGATAGATTTTTGCTAGACAAGGGAGCAAAGGGATATGGAGCCAAGGCAGGTGGGTGGAGTTAAGACACAGATCGGCCATGATCTCATTGAATGGTGGAACAGGCTGGAGGGGCTGAATGGCCTCCTCCTGTTCCCATGCTCCTATTTACTCTATCAAAACCCTTCATGTTTTGAACACCTCTATTAAATCTCCGCTGCACCTTCTCTGCTCCAAGGAGAACAATCCCAGCTTCTCCAGTCTCTCCATGTGACTGAAATCCTCTGTGTATTTGTCATGGTGCAGCAGGCTATAGCAAACAGCTTTCTTAAGAACATAAGAAATAGGAGCAGGAGCAGGCCATTCGGCCCTTCGAGCCTGCTCCGCCATTCAATAAGATCATGGCTGATCTTCTACCTCATCTCCACCTTCCCGCCCGATCCCCATATCCCTTGATTCCCCATGAGTCCAAAAATCTATCGATCTCAGCCTTGATTATACTCAATGACTGAGCCTCCACAGCCCTCTGGGGCAGAGAATTCCAAAGATTCACCACCCTCTGAGTGAAGAAATTTCTCCTCATCTCAGTCCTAAATGGCCGACCCCTTATTCTGAGACTGTGACCCCTGGTTCTAGACTCCCCAGCCAGGGGAAACAGTCTCCCAGCATCTACCCTGTCAAGCCCTGTAAGAATTGTAGATGTTTCAATGACATCACCTCTCATTCTTCAAAATTCATGGGAATATAGGCCCAGTCTCCTCAATCTCTCCTCATAGGTCAATCCCCCCATCCCAGGAATCAGTCTGGTGAACCTTTGTTGCACTCCCTCTAAGGCAAGTATATCCTTCCTTAGGTAAGGAGACCAAAACTGTACACAATACTCCAGGTGTGGTCTCACCAAGGCCCTATATAATTGCGGTAAGACTTTACTCTTATACTCCAATCCTTTTGTAATAAAGACTAACATACCATTTGCTTTCCTAATTGCTTGCTGCACCAACGTGTTAAGATGAGAAATGATAAAGGCAAGAAGTCACTTGTGGGAGTGGTGTACAGGCCCCCTGACAGTAACCACACGGTAGGATGGAGTATAAAGGAAGAAATAATGGCAGCTTGTCAGAAAGGTATGGCTATAATCATGGGGGATTTTAATCTACATATAGACTGGAAAAATCAGATGGGCAAAGGGAGCCGAGATGAGGAGTTCATAGAATGTTTTTGGGATAGTTTCTTATAACAGCACGTTCTGGAGCCAACCAGAGAGCAGGCTATACTAGACCTGGTATTGTGCAACGAGATAGGATTAATTAATGACTTCATAGTGAAGGCGCCCCTAGGTAGCAGCGATCAGAATATGATTGAATTTTACATTCAGTTTGAGGGAGAGACGAGTGGGTCCAAGACTAGTATTTTAAACTTAAATAAGGGCAATTACGAGGGCATGAAAGCAGAGCGAGCTAAAGTGAATAGGCAAATTAGGTTAAGGGAGAGGTCAATAGAGTTGCAGTGGCAGACATTTAAGGGGATATTTCAGAATACACAGAATAGATACATTCCAACGAGAAAGAAAAATTCCAAGGGGAGGACCCACCATCCGTGGTTAACTAAAAAAGTTAAAGATAGTATCAGACTTAAAGAAAAAGCATATAATTGTGCAAAGATGGCTGGCAGGTCAGAAGATTGGACAGAATATAAAAAACAGCAAAGAATGACTAAAAGATTAATAAGGAGAGAAAAATGAGAGTACCAGAGAAAGCTAGCTAGAAATATAAACACAGATAGTAAGAGTTTCTATAGATATTTAAAAAAAAGAGTTAACAAAGTGAGCGTTGGTCCTATAGAAAGTGAGTCTGGGGAATTAATAATGGAAAATAAGGAGATGGCAGTTGAATTGAACAGGTATTTTGCATCGGTCTTCACTATAGAGGATTCAAGTAACATCCCAGAAATAGCTGTAAATCAGGAAATGGAAGGGAGGGAGGAACTCGAGAAAATTACAATCACCAGGGAAGTGGTACTGAGCAAATTGTTGGAGCTGTGGGCTGACAAGTCCCCGGGGCCTGATGGACTTCATCCTAGGGTCTTAAAAGAAGTGGCTAGTGAGATAGTTGATGCGTTGGTTTTAATTTTCCAAAATTCCCGAGATTCGGGGAAGGTTCCATTAGATTGGAAAATAGCGAATGTAACTCCTTTATTCAAAAAGGGAGGGAGACAGAAAGCAGGAAATTACAGGCCAGTTAGCTTAACATCTGTCATTGGGAAGATGTTAGAAGCTATTATTAAAGACGTTATAGCAGGGCACTTGGAAAAGTTCAAGGTAATCAGGCAGAGTCAACATGGTTTTGTGAAAGGGAAATCATGTTTAACCAATTTATTGGAGTTCTTTGAGGAAGTAACATGTGCTGTGGATAAAGGGGAACCGGTGGATGTACTGTACTTAGATTTCCAGAAGGCATTTGATAAGGTGCCACATCAAAGGTTATTGCAGAAAATAAAAGCTCATGGTGTAGGGAGTAACATGTTGGCATGGCTAGAAGATTGGCTAGCTAATAGGAAACAGAGAGTAGGCATAAATGGGTCATTTTCTGGTTGGCAAGATGTAACGAGTGGTGTGCCACAGGGATCAGTGCTGGGACCTCAACTTTTTACAATTTATATAAATGACTTGGATGAAGGGACCAAAGGCATGGTTGCTAAATTAGCTGATGACACAAAGATAGGTCGGAAAGTAAATTGTGAAGAGGACATAAGGAGGCTACAAAGGGATACAGATCAGTTAAGTGAGTGGGCAAAGATCTGGCAAATGGAGTATAATGTGGGGAAAATGTGAAGTTGTCCATTTTGGCAGGAAGAATAAAAAAGAAGCATATTATCTAAATGGTGAGAGATTGCAGAGCTTTGAGATGCAGAGGGATCTGGGTGTCCTAATGCATGAATCGCAAAAGGTTAGTATTCAGGTACAACAAGTAATCAGGAAAGCTAATAGAATGTTATTGTTTATTGCGAGGGAAACTGAATACAAAAGTAGGGAGGTTATGCTTCAGTTATACAGTGCATTGGCGAGACCACATCTGGAGCACTGTGTACAGTATTGGTCTCCTTATTTAAGGAAGGATGTAAATGCGTTGGAAGCAGTTCAGAGAAGGTTTACTAGACTAATACCTGGAATGGGCGGGTTGTCTTATGAGGAAAGGTTGGACAGGCTAGGCTTGTATCTGCTGGAGTTTAGAAGAGTAAGAGGTGACTTGATTGAAACATATAAGATCCTGAGGGGTCTGGACAGGGTGGATGTGGAGAGGATGTTTCCTCTTGTGGGAGAATCTAGAACTAGGGGTCACTGTTTGAAAATAAGGGGTCGCCCATTTAAGACAGAGATGAGGAGAAATTTTTTCTTACAGACGGTCGTGAGTCTTTGAAACTCTCTTCCTCAGAGGGCGGTGGAAGCAGAGTCTTTGAATATTTTTAAGGCAGAGGTAGATAGATTCTTGATAAGGAAGGGGGTGAAACGTTATCGGGGGTAGGTGGGAATGTGGAGTAATCAGATCAGCCATGATCTTATTGAATGGTGGAGCAGGCTCGAGGGGCCGAGTGGCCGACTCCTGCTCCTAATTCGTATGTTCGTATGTAACCTGTGCAGCAGCTGGGGCCTGAAAATCAGCTTCACTGCCCCTGGGCTCGGAAAGGGGGACATGAAGCAACATTCTCCCTCTTACCCCTTTCTACACTCCTTTTACAGGGTTTTAGAAGTGGAGCATTTACAGACAGGAAGCTCAGACCGAACATCACGTCAAGAACAGACAGAGTCGCTCGATTCATCAGGACCTGATTCAGTTGGTCTTCCAATCTGCTGGCACACCAGCGAGTTCACACTAATGAGAGACCTTTTAAATGTTCTGAGTGTGGGAAGAGCTTCAAAATCTACAAGTACCTGAAGCAACACCAGTGGCTACACACTGGGGAGAGCCCGTTCACCGGCCCCGTGTTCCAGAAGGGATTCACTCAGTCATCCGCTCCGATGATACACCAGCAAGATCACACTAGGGAGAGACCTTTAACCTGCTCCGTGTGTGGGAAGTGATTAATTGCACCCTCCGTGCTGCTGAGACACCAGCTTGTCCACACCAATGAGAGACCGTTGACCTGCTCTGTGTTTTTGAAGCGATTCTCTCATTCTGCCACCCTCCTGAGACACCAGCTTGTTCACATTAAATGTTCTGACTGTGGGAAGAGCTTTAAAACCTCTGGGGATCTGAAGAAACACCAGTTGGTTCACGCTGATGAGAGACCATTTAAATGCACTGACTGTGGGATGAGCTTTAAAAGGTCCACGCATCTGAATGGACACCAGCGTGTTCACACCGGGGAGAGGCGATTCACCTGCTCCGTGTGTGGGAAGGGATTCACTCAGTCATCCCACCTGCTGGCACACCAGCGAGTTCACACCGATGAGAGACCATTTAAATGTTCTGACTGTGGGAAGTGGTTTAAAAGCTCCAGCAATTTGACTACACACCAGCGAGTTCACACTGATGAGAGACCATTTAAATGCTCTGACTGTGGTAAGAGCTTTAAAAGCACCGGGGAGCTGAAGATACACCAGCGAGTTCACACTGGGGAGAGACCATTCACCTGCTCCGTGTGTGGGAAGGGATTCACTCGGTCATCCCACCTGCTGGAACACCAGCGAGTTCACACTGGGGAGAGACCATTTAAATGTCCTGACTGTTGTAAGAGCTTTAAAAGCACTGGGGAGCTGAAGATACACCAGCGAGTTCACACTGATGAGAGACCATTTAAATGCTCTGACTGTGGTAAGAGCTTTAAAAGCGGGCATCTGAGTGGACACCAGCGTGTTCACACTGGGGAGAGACCATTCACCTGCTCCGTGTGTGGGAAGGGATTCACTCGGTCATCCCACCTGCTGGAACACCAGCGAGTTCACACTGATGAGAAACCATTTAAATGCTCTGACTGTGGTAAGAGCTTTAAAAGCACCGGGGAGCTGAAGATACACCAGCGTACTCACACTGGGGAGAAGCTGTTCACTTGCCCCGTGTGCAGGAAGGGATTCACTCAGTCATCCAACATGCTGACACACCAGCGAGTTCACACTGATGAGAGACCGTTTAAATGTTCTGACTGTGGGAAAAGGTTTAAAAGGTCCGGAGATCTGAAGGAACACCAGCGTACTCACACTGGGGAGAGGCCATTCACCTGCTCCGTGTGCGGGAAGGGATTCACTCAGTCATCCAACATGCTGACACACCAGCGAGTTCACACTGATGAGAGACCATTTAAATGCTCTGACTGTGCGAAGAGCTTTAACAGCTCCGGGGAGCTGAAGAGACACCAGCGAGGTCACACTGGTCTGTAGCACAGGGCCCTGCTGACAGCTGGGGTGACATGAACATGGAATGGATGAATGTTTTATAAATTCTTGGACTGCTGTTTAATCTTTCAATCTGTTGTGCTGATGATTCCCTTCGATTGACTGTTGATGGTGTTACATAGAATGTACAGCACAGAAACAGGCCATTCGGCCCAACTGGTCCATACCGGTGTTTATGCCCCACACCCACTCTACTTCAATTAACCCGATCAACATCTCCTCCCATTCCTTTCTCCCTTGTGTGGCTTCCCCATAAATCCATCTGTGCTGTTCACCTCAACTACTCCCTGTGGTAGCAAGTTCCCCATTCTCACCATTCTCTGGGTAAAGACATTTCTCCTGAATTCATTACTGGATTTATTAGTGACTATTTTAAGTTTGTGGCCTCATAAATATGATGAGACTCTGTTAAGCTGACCAGTATGTTGTTGTACTTTGTCTTTTTCTGATGAATTAAACATTACTGAGCCCTTGTGTGCGTGTTATGGGATGAAGTTTTTTTTAAATTCGTTCATGGGATGTGGGCGTCGCTGGCAAGGCCAGCATTTATTGCCCATGCCTAATTGCCCTTGAGAAGGTGGTGGTGAGCCGCCTTCTTGAACCGCTGCAGTCCGTGTGGTGAAGGTACTCTTACAGTGCTGTCAGGGAGTGAGTTCCAGGACTTTGACCCAGTGACGATGAAGGAATGGCAATATACTTCCAAGTTAGAATGGTGTTTGACTTGGAGTTGGTGGTCATAGAGTCATAGAGTTATACAGCACAGAGAGAGGCCCTTCGGCCCATCGTATCTGCACCGGCCATCAAGCCCTGTCTATTCTAATCCCATTTTCCAGCACTTGGTCCGTAGCCTTGTATGCTATGGCGGTTCAAGTGCTCATGTAAATGCTTCTTGAATTTTGTGAGAGTTCCTGCCTCTACCACCCTTTCAGGCAGTGAGTTCCAGATTCCAACCACCCTCTGGGGAAAAAAGTTTTTCCTCAAATCCCCTCTAAACCTCCTGCCTCTTACCTTGAAACTAATGGTTATTGACCCCTCTACTAAGGGGAAAGTTCCTTTCTATCTACCCTATCTATGCCCCTCAAAATTTTGTACACCTCAATCAGGTCCCCCCTCAGCATTCTCTGCTCTAAGGAAAACAACCCCAGCCTGTCCAGTCTCTCTTCATAGCTGAAGCGCTCCAGCCCAGGTAACATCCTGGTGAATCTCCTCTGCACCCTCTCCAATGCAATCACATACTTCCTATAGTGTGGCTAGCAGAACTGCACGGTATTCCAGCTGTGGCCTAACTAGCGTTTTGTACAGCTCCATCATAACCTCCCTGCTCTTGCCTTCATTAGCCGAGGCATAGAATATAAGTATCCCATAAGCCTTTTTAACCACCTTTTCTGCCTGTCCTGCTGCCTTCAAGGATCTATGTATTCTATCAGGTGTTCCCATGCGCCTGCTGTCCTTGTCCTTCCAGGTAGAAGAGGTTGTCGGTTTGGGAGGTGCTGCCGAAGAAGCCTTGGCGAGTTGCTGCTGTACATCTTGTAGATGGTACACACTGCAGCCATGGTGCGCTGGTGGTGGAGGGAGTGAATGTTTAAGGTGGTGGATGGGGTGCCAATTAAGCGGGCTGCTTTGTCTTGGGTGGTGTCGAGCTTCTTGAGTGTTGTTGGAGCTGCACTCATCCAGACAAGTGGAGAGTATTCCATCACACTCCTGACTTGTGCCTTGTAGATGGTGGAAAGGCTTTGGGGAGTCAAGAGGTGAGACACTCGCCACAGAATACCTAGCCTGTGACCTGCTCTTGTAACCACAGTATTTATGTGGCTGGTCCAGTTAAGTTTCTGGTCAATGGTGACCCCCAGGATGTTGATGGGGGATTCGGTGATGGGAATGCTGTTGAATGTCAAGGGGTGGTGATTAGATGCTCGCTTGTCAGAGATAGTCATTGCCTGGCACTTGTGTAGTGCAAATGTTACCTGCCACTTATCAGCCCAAGCCTGAATGTTGTCCAGGTCTTGTTACATGCGGGCATGGACGGTTTCATTATCTGAGGAGTTGCAAATGGAACTGAATACTGTGCAGTCACCAGCGAACATTCCTACTTCTGACCTTATGTTGGAGGGAAGGTCATTGATGAAGCAGTTGAAGATGGTTGGGCCGAGGACACTGCCCTGAGGAACTCCTGCAGCGATATCCTGGGGCTGTGATGATTGACCTCCAACCACCACAACCATCTTCCTTTGTGCTCGGTCTGACTCCAGCCAGTGGAGAGTTTCCCCCCGATTCATTAGCATTGAGGTAATAGAAATATAGAAGATAGGAGCAGGAGTAGGCCATTCGGCCCCTCGAGCCTGCTCCGCCATTCAATGAGATCATGGCTGATCATCCAAATTCAGTACCCTGTCCCTGCCTTCTCCCCATACCCCTTGATCACTTTAGCCTTAAGAAATATATCTAACTCCTTCTTGAATATATTTAATGAATTGGCCTCCACTGCCTTCTGTAGTAGAGAATTCCACAGGTTTACCCCTCTCTGGGTGAAGAAATTCCTCCTCATCTCTGTCCTAAATGGCTTACCCCTTATCCTTAGACTGTGACCCCTGGTTCTGGACTCGCCGGCCATCGGGAACATCCTTCCTACATCGAGTCTGTCTAGTCCTGTTAGAATTTTATAAGTTTCAATGAGATCCCCTCTCATTCTTCTAAACTCCAGCGAGTACAAGTCCAATCTCTCCCCATACGTCATTCCTGCCATCCCAGGTATCAGTCTGGTGAATCTTCGCTGCACTCCCTCCATGGCAAGAACATCCTTCCTCAGATAAGGTGATCAAAACTGCACACAATACTCAAGGTGTGGTCTCACCAAGGCCCTGTTCAACTGCAGCAAGACATCCTTGTTCCTGTACTCGAACCCTCTCACGACGAAGGCCAACATACCATTTGCCTTCTTAAAATCACCTGCTGCACCTGCATGCTTACTTTCAGCGACTGGTGCACATGGACGCCCAGGTCTCGTTGCACTTCCCCTTCTCCCAATCTATTGCCATTCAGATAATAATCTGCCTTCCTGTTTTTGCCACCAAAGTGGATAACCTCGCATTATCCACATTATACTGCATCTGCCATGCATCTGCCCAATCACCCAACCTGTCCAAATCATACTGGAGTTTCTCGGCATCCTCCTCACAGCACACACGGCCACCCAGCTTTGTGTTGCAAACTTGGAGATATTACATCTAGTTCCCTCGTCTAGATCATTAATATATATTGTGAATAGCTGGGGTCCAAGGACCGATCCCTGCAGTACCCCACTAGTCACTGCCTGCCACTCGGAAAAAGATCCGTTTATTCCAACTCTCCCCATATCCCTTGATCCCTTTAATCCCATGGTAGTTTTCTAAGGGCCAATGAATTTTGTCCCGCATTATTGCCTCTCACAGTTTCCCCACCACCGACGTTGGGCTGACTGGCCTGTAGTTGCCGGGTTTATCCCTCTCCCCTATTTTAAACAGGGCTGTAACATTTGCAATCCTCCTGTCCTCTGGCACCACCCCCATGTCCAAGGAGGATTGGAAGATTGTGGCCGGAGCCTCCGCAATTTTCACCCCTACTTCCCCCAGTAACCGAGGACAAATCCCATCCGGACCGGGCGACTTTTCTACTTTGAGGACTGCCAACCTTTGAAGTCCCTCCTCTTTTTATCTATTTGTATCCTATCCAGTATCGCTCCGGCCGCCTCCTTTACTGCTACATTGGCAGCATCCTCTTCTCCAGTGAAGACAGATGCAAAGTTCTCATTTAGTCCCTCAGCCCAGCCCTCTGCCTCCACAAGACAATCTCCCTTTAGGTCCCCAATCAGCCCCGCCCTTCCTTTGACTGCCCTTTTACTCGTTAAGTGTTTATAAAAGACTTTTGGGTTCCCTTTTATGTTCGCTGCTAATCTGTTCTCATACTCGCTCTTTGTCCCTCTTATTCCATTGTTTAGATCTCCTCTGTACTTTCTATATTCAGCATGATTCCCCACTGTATTATCAACCTTACATTTGTCATAAACCTCCTTTTTCTCTCTCACTTTAACCTCTATCTTTAGTCATCCAGGCAGCTCTAGCTTTGGATGCCCTTCCTTTCCCCCCATAGGAATGTGTCTGCTCTGTACCCGAACCAGCTCCTCTTTGAAGGCCTCCCATTGGTCATTTTCAGTTTTGCCTCCCAATTTTTGACTCCAATCCACCTGGGCCAGATCCCTTTTCCTCTCACTGCAGTTATTTTTTACGCTTGATTGTTCTTTGTCCTTTTCTATAACTATTCTAAACCTGATGATATTATGATCACTGTTCCCCCAAATACGCTCCACTGAAACACGCTCCACTCGCCCCACTTCATTCCCCAGAACTAGATCCGGCTCTGCTTCCTTCCTCCTTGGGCTGGAAACACACTGATCCAGAAAGTTCTCTTGTACACATTTCAGGGACTCCTCCCCAATTTGCCCTTTACACTGTTACTATCTATATTCGCATAATTGAAGTCCCCCATTATCACTACTCTCTAATTCTTGCATCTTTCTGTAATTTGCCTGTAAATCTGCTCCTCTATCTCCTCCCCACTATTTGGTGGCCTGTAGTAAACACCCAGCAGTGTAATCGCTCCTCTATCTCCTCCCCACTATTGTGTAGATCGCCACTAAATAAGAGAGTTTGACTTCGACGAACTATAAACAAGTTGTTTATTTACAGGAACAGGCTAATTACAGCAGGTAAGATGGCAGGTAAGTTGGCTGACTGTAGGAGCACCGTGGTGTAGGTCTTGTCCCAGCGGGGACTCCACGAGGACTCAGTTCGCAGTCCTGTGGGGAGCGTGATGATGTCATCACGCTCTGCTGTGTGTTCCCACGCTTTGGGCGTCACGTGATGCGCGTTGTTGCGTCGCTGGCCGTTGAGGCCGAAGTCGGGAGGCCGGGCTGTGCCGGTGCTTGCCGCAGGAGCAGAAGATTGCGTCGCTCCTGTCGGCTGGCCGTTGAGGCCGAAGATGCTAGGCCGGGCTGTGCCAGCGCACGCACATCACGTCGTACGTGACGTGACGTGACGTCAGCGCGCTAGGGCGCGCCTTAAAGGGGAAATGGCCCCAACAGGTAAGTTAAAAGGGCAACGGCCCCAAAAGGTAAGTTAAAGGGAATTATGTGTCTCAATGTAAGGGACAACCAGTGGTACCGCCACAAAAGGAACATTAAAAATAAACTTTCCCAGGCTCACAGATCCTGAGCAGGCCCATTTACAAAAAGGCGGCGGGCCGATCCGTCCAATGAGCCGGTTCCAGGTCCCGCCTCCTCCTTCGCCGCGATTGGTTGGAGGGCCAAAGCCCCTCGGTCGGTCCTTCAGGCTCCGCCTCCCCTCGCTCATTGGTGGAGCGCTCACGTTGGAGGAGCAAACATAGAAACATAGAAGATAGGAGGAGTAGGCCATTCGGCCCTTCGAGCCTGCTCCGCAATTCAATGAGATCATGGCTGATCATCCAAATTCAGTACTCAGTCCCTGCCTTCTCCCTATATCCCTTGATCCTTTAGCCTTAAGAAATATATCCAACTCCTTCTTGAATATATTTAATGAACTGGCCTCCACCGCCCTGTGTGGTAGAGAATTCCACAGGTTCACCACTCTCTGGGTGAAGAAATTCCTCCTCATCTCAGTCCTAAATGGCTTACCCTTTATCCTTAGATTATGACCCCTAGTTCTGGACTCCCCGGCCATCGGGAACATCCTTCCTGCATCTAGTCTGTCCAGGCCTGACAGAATTTTATAGGTTTTGATGAGATCCCCTCTCAACTCCAGTGAGTACAAGCCCAATCGACCCAATCTCTCCTCGTACGTCATTCCTGCCATCCCAGGTATCAGCCTGGTGAATCTTCGCTGCACTCCCTCCATGGCAAGAACATCCTTCCTCAGATAAGGCGAACAAAACTGCACAGAATACTCAAGGTGCGGTCTCACCAAGGCCCTGTACAACTGCAGCAAGACATCCTTGTTCCTGTACTCGAACCCTCTTGCTACGAAGGCCAACATACCATTTGCCGCCTTAACCGCCTGCTGCACCTGCATGCTTACCTTCAGCAACTGGTGTACAAGAACACCCAGGTCTCTTTGCACCTGCCCTTCTCCCAATCTATTGCCATTCAAATAATAATCTGTCTTCCTGTTTTTGCCACCAAAGTCGATAACCTCACATTTATCCACATTACAGAGCATTTGCCATGTTTCTGGCCAATCACCCAACCTGTCCAAATCGTACTGGGGTTTCACGACATCCTCCTCACAGCATACCCTCCCACCCAGCTTTGTGTCGTCTGCAAATTTGGAGATACTACATCCAATTTCCTCGTCCAGATCATTAATATATATTGTGATCAGCTGGGGTCCTAGGACCGATCTTTGCGGTACCCCACTAGTCACTGCCTGCCACTCGGAAAACAACCCATTTATTCCAACTCTTTGCATTCTGTCTGCCAACCAGTTCTCTATCCAAGTCAATACCTTGTCAATAAAATTCTGTCAGGCCTGGACAGACTAGATGCAGGAAGGATGTTTATGATGGCCGGGGAGTCCAGAACCAGGGGTCACAGTCTAAGGATAAGGGGTAAGCCATTTAGGACTGAAATGAGGAGGAATTTCTTCACCTAGAGAGTGGTGAACCTGTGGAATTCTCTGCCACAGAGGGCGGTGGAGGCCAGTTCATTAAATATATTCAAGGAAGAATTGGATATATTTCTTAAGGCTAAAGGGATCAAGGGATATGGGGAGAAGGCAGGGACAGGGTACTGAATTTGGATGATCAGCCATGATCTCATTGAATGGCAGAGTAGGCTCGAAGGGCCGAATGGCCTAATCCTGCTCCTATCTTCTATGTTTCTATGTAGTACTGACTATCCGACAGTGCAGCGCTCCCTCAGTACTGCCCCTCCGACTGTGCAGCGCTCCCTCAGTACTGCCCCTCCGACAGTGTGGCACTCCCTCAGTACTGACTCTCCGACAGTGCGGCGCTCCCTCAGTACTGCCCCGCCTGCAGTGCAGTGCTCCCTCAGTACTGCCCCTCCGACAGTGCGGCGCTCCCTCAGTACTGCCCCGCCTGCAGTGCAGTGCTCCCTCAGTACTGCCCCTCCGACAGTGCGGCGCTCCCTCAGTACTGTCCCTCCGACAGTGCAGCGCTCCCTCAGTGCTGCCCCCTCCGACAGTGCAGCGCTCCCTCAGTGCTGCCCCCTCCGACAGTGCAGCGCTCCCTCAGCACCGCACTGGAGTGTCAGCCTCGCTTTATGTGCTCAAGTCCCTGGAGCGGGATTTGAACCCACAACCTTCTGACTCTGCTATCCACTGAGCCACAGCTGACTCCAGTCTTTTACACAGTTTCATCATAACTTCCTTGCTTTTGCACTCTACGCCTCTCCTAAAGCAGGGGAGTTATGATGAATTGTTAAACAGTTTTTTTGCAGAGTGACCAAGGCTGTCTGCAGGAAACAATTGTGCATTTGAAAGCAGCTTGTATTGTGAAGCTTGTGCCCCTCTCCCAGATTCCAGCCCCAGCTCTGTGCTGACTGAGCTGCTCTCACCTGGGGACAGCGCGTCACAATCGGCCCCAGCGCACCTGAGCTGGAGAGGAGGCCCCGCCCCCTTGCCGCGCCGCCATTGGTTGGAGGACCAGGCCGCCCAGTTCAGTCCTCCCACCTCAGCCCTCTTTCTATTGGTCAGAGCTCCCGTCAGTCAGAATCACATTGCTCCGGCTCACTCCGCCACCCCGCGCGGTTCAATCCACTCCGTTCGGTGTCCGCGGAGGGCCCGCCCGACTCTCAGGTTTGGTTTTTCTCGTATTTTACTTTATAATCTCGCTCTCCGCTCGCCCCTCACCTCGATTTAAATCGATTCCCCAACACTTGACTTTACCCCGGCCGCTGATTCCGCCTCTTTCCCGGGCCCGGCCTTCCGTCTATACCCCGGAGGCCCCGCGCAGGCGCACTGGCAGCCTGGTGTTGCGCCTGCCCGCGCTGTGATTGGTGCAGGGGAAGGCAAGTGGGCGTGTCCGGCCCCCGGGCCCACGTGGGGGAGTCAAAGGTTGGCTGGAGCGCATGCGCAGCCCGCCTCGCACCGTTGGGAAGCTTTTCAAATATTTTTTTTGCGAAACAAATTGAAAACACTCATTAATTCCCCCAACCTCCTCCCCTCTAAAGTGCGATTATTATTATTCTTGTTTTTCCTCATTTGTGTGGGGTGTCTTTTTTTACCTTGCGGTGGCGTGCGCCGATCCAACCGACCGCTTGGCGTTGAGTGCTGACGTCAGCGCGTAATCGGAGGGGGGGTGATTGACGCGAGGCGCCCGCCAATCAGGAGCGGGGAAAACGCTGGGAGGACCGGGCGGGCTGACGGTCCTCCAACCAATGGCGGCGCGGGAGGGAGGGGGGCGGGACCTCGGTGGGCTGCAGGCCGCTTTCCTGCTTTCATTGTCTGCAGGAGCTGTTCAAGGGAAGGGGAGGAGGGGGTGGAAAAACCCCAGCTTGTGAGTGTTTATTCCTTTGCATTACCTTTATTGCAAGGCTGTACATCAATTGCATTCATTTAAAAATAAGTGAACCTTTTCTCTTTTCGACTTTTATCCAGAACAAAGAGCCCTGGTGCTGTGAACATTTTGGTGGGCAGCCACTTTTAAAGGGACAAAGACCAGCATTCTTCCTCCTCTCTCTCTCTCTTGTGAGTATTTGTGGTGGGTGAGAGGGTGGGGGGGGTGAGTCAAAGGGGACTGCGGCCCCTTTTCAACAAAAACAATTTGTGCCCCCCAGGTATTTAAAGGGGCAGTGCCTCTCTCTGTATCATGTAAGAGCAGGGAGGTTCTGCTTGAACTGTACAAAACACCAGTTAGGCCACCGGCTAGAGTGCTGCATGCAGTTCTGCTCGCCCCATTGCAGGAAAGATGTGACTGCTCGAGACGGGAGATTTACGAGGATGTTGCCAGGACTAGAGAATTTCAGCAACAAGGAAAGATTGAATACATAGAAACATAGAAGATAATCTACATCCTAGGGTACTTAAGGAAGTGGCCCTAGAAATAGTAGATGCATTGCTGATCATCTTCCAAAATTCGATAGACTCTGGAACAGTACCCATGGATTGGCGGGTAGCTAATGTTACCCCACTGTTCAAAAAAGGTGGTAGAGAGAAAACGGGGGATTACAGACTGGTAAGCCTGACATCGGTAGTGGGGAAAATGCTAGAGTCCATTATAAAAGATGTAATAGCAGAGCACTTGGAAAACAGCGACAGGATCGGACAAAGCCAACATGGATTTACAAAAGGTAAATCGTGCTTGACTAATTACTGGAATTTTTTGAGGATGTAACTGGTAAAATAGATAAGGGAGAACCAGTGGGTGTGGTGTATTTGGACTTTCAAAAGGCTTTCGATAAGGTCCTGCATAAGAGATAGAAACATAGAAACATAGAAGATAGGAGTAGGCCATTTGGCCCCTCGAGACTGCTCTGCCATTCAGTGCAATCATGGCTGATCATCCAAGTTCAGTACCCGGTCCCTGCTTTCTCCCCATACCCCTTGATCTCTTTAGCCTTAAGAAATATATCCAACTCCTTCTTGAATATATTTAATGAATTGGCCTCTACTGCCTTCTGTGGTACAGAATTCCACAGGTTCACCACTCTCTGGGTGAAGAAATTCCTCCTCATTTCTGTCCTAAAAGGCCTACCCCTTATCCTTAGACTGTGACCCTTGGTTCTGGACTCACCGACCATCGGGAACATCCTTCCTGCATCTAGTCTGTCTAGTCCTGCCAGAATTTTATAAGTTTCAATGAGATCCCCTCTCATTCTTCTAAACTCCAGCGAGTACAAGCCCAATCGACCCAATATGTCCTCACACATCATTCCTGCAATCCCAGGTATCAGCCTGGTGAATCTTGGCTGGACTCCTTCCATGGCAAGAATATCCTTCCTCAGATATGGTGACTAAAACTGCACACAATACTTAAGATGTGGTCTCACCAAGGCCCTGCACAACTGCAGCAAGACATCCTTGCTCCTGTACTCAAACCCCCTCGCTATGAAGGCCAACATACCATTTGCCTTCTTAACCGCCTGCTGCACCTGCATGCTTACCTTCAGCGACTGGTGCACAAGGACACCCAGGTCTCGTTGCACTTCCCCTTCTCCCAATCTATTGCCGTTCAGATAATAATCTGCCTTTCTGTTTTTGCCACCAAAGTGGATAATTTCGCATTTATCCACAATATACTGCATCTGCCACTCATCTGTCCAATCACCCAACCTGTCCAAATCATACTGGAGTTTCTCGGCATCCTCCTCACAGCACACACGCCCACCCAGCTTTGTGTCGTCTGCACATTTGGAGATATTACATCTAGTTCCCTTTGTCTAGATCATTAATATATATTGTGAATAGCTGGGGCCCAAGGACCGATCCCTGCGGTACCCCACTAGTCACTGCCTGCCACTCGGAAAAAGACCCGTTTATTCCAACTCTTTGCTTCCTGTCTGCCAACCAGTTCTCTATCCAATTCAATACCTTGCCCCCCAATCCCATGTGCCTTAACTTTACATGCTAATCTCTTATGTGGGACCTTATCGAAAGCCTTCTGAAAGTCCAAATACACCACATCCACTGGTTCGTCCTTATCTATTTTACCAGTTACATCCTCAAAAAATTCCAGTAGATTAGTCAAGCACGATTTACCTTTTGTAAATCCATGTTGACTTTGTCTGATCCTGTCACTGTTTTCCAAGTGCTCTGCTATTACATCTTTTATAATGGACTCTAGCATTTTCCCCACTACCGATGTCAGGCTTACCGGTCTGTAATTCCCCGTTTTCTCTCTACCACCTTTTTTGAATAATGGGGTTACATTAGCTACCCTCCAATCCATGGGTACTGTTCCAGATTCCATCGAAAACCCAGCAGCTTCTCCTCCATCTCCACTCCAGTTCAAACTGCTGCAACTAAAAGACCTACACAGGTGGCCAGGGACCGACTTCCGTCACCTGCAATAAAACTCTTCCCGACAGCCGCTGACTAATGGTGGCCGCAGCACCCACAATTCCCCGCGCCCCAGAAACCACTCTATCCAACGCGCTGATTTCCCAGCTGAGAGTGCGCATGCTCCCCGGGGCCGCAGGCCATTCTGGGAGCCTGGCTCCTGTCCTTTGTGCCGAGTCGGACTCGGTGGAACGGGCTGAAGAAACCGGGAAGCGGCGGCTCGGATGGGGTAGGCACTGCACCCTGGATTTCCTGGTGTCGGGGCCCTGGCCGCACGTCCACTGGGCCCGGCCGCTCTGATTCTGATTGAGGTTTTTGATGAGGTAACACAGAGGGTTGATGAGGGCAATGCGGTTAACGTGGTGTACATGGATTTCCAAAAGGCATTCGACAGCGTGTAAAGTTAAGGCACATGGGATTGGGGGGAAGGTATTGACTTGGATAGAGAACTGGTTGGCAGTCAGAAAGCAAAGAGTTGGAGGAAACGGGTCTTTTTCTGAGTGGCAGGCAGTGACTAGTGGCGTACCGCAGGGATCGGTCCTTGGAACCCAGCTATTCACAATATATATTAATGATCTGGACTAGGAAACTAGATGTAATATCTCCAAGCTTGCAGATGACACAAAGCTGGGTGGGCGTGTGTGCTGTGAGGAGGATGCCGAGAAACTCCAGGATGATTTGGACAGGTTGGGTGATTGGGCAGAAGCATGGCAGATGCAATATAACGTGGATAAATGCGAGGTTATCCACTTTGGTGTCAAAAACAGGAAGGCAGATTATTTTCTGAATGGCAATAGATTGGGAGAAGGGGAAGTGCAACGAGACCTGGGTGTCCTTGTGCACCAGTCGCTGAAGGTAAGCATGCAGGTGCAGCAGGCGGTTCAGAAGTCAAGTAGTATGTTGGCCTTCGTAGCGAGAGGGTTTGAGTACAGGAACAAGGATGTCTTGCTGCAGTTGTGCAGGGCCTTGGGGTGGCCACACCTTGAGTATTGTGTGCAGTTTTGGTCGCCTTATCTGAGGAAGGATGTTCTTGCCATGGAAGGAGTGCAGTGAAGATTCACCAGGCTGATACCTGGGATGGCAGGAATGATGTATGAGGAGAGATTGGGTCGATTGCGCTTATACTCGCTGGAGTTTAGAAGAATGAGAGGGGATCTCATTGAAACTTATAAAATTCTAACAGGACTAGACAGACTAGATGCAGGAAGGATGTTCCTGATGGCGGGGGAGTCCAGAACCAGGGGTCACAGTCTAAGGATAAGGGGTAGGCCATTTAGGACAGAGATGTAGCATGTAGAAAGTCCTACAAGAGAGGGGGTGGTACTGGACCTAATTCTAGGGAATGTGGCCGGCCAAGTGGAAAAAGTGCTAGTAGGTGAGCACTTTGGTGTAAGTGACCATAATATGGTAAGATTTAAGGTGGTCATGGAAAAGGACAGGGATGGGCCGGAAATAAAGGTTCTAAATTGGGGGAAGGCCGATTTTAATAGGATAAGGCAGGATCTGGCCAAAATGGACTGGGATCAGCTACTTGTAGGAAATTCCGCATCGGAGCAATGGGAGGCTTTCAGAAGGGAGATTGAGATCATACAATGGCAACATGTTCCCGTAAAGGTCAAGGGTGGTTCCAAAAACCACAGGGAACCTTGGATGTCAGGGGATATACGAGAATGGATTAGGAAAAAAAGGAGGGCTTTTGGCAGATACAAAAGGCTAAAGACGGAGGAAGCCCTAGAGGAGTACAAGAAGTGCAGGGGGATACTTAAAAAAGAAATTAGGAGATCAAGGAGGGGCCATGAAATAACACTGGCGAGCAAAATAAAGGAAAATCCTAAGATGTTTTATAAGTATATTAAGGGTAAGAGGATAACTAGGGAAAAAATAGGGCCCATTAGGGACAAAAGTGGCAATCTGTGTGTGGAGCCGGAAGATGTAGGAGGGGTTCTAAATGAATTTTTTGCATCTGTTTTCACTATGGAGAAGGACGATGTAGACATAGAAATAGGGCGGGGGGACTGTGATATGCTCGAACATATTAACATCGAGAGGGAGGAGGTATTGGCGGTTTTAGCTGGCCTAAAAATGGATAAATCCCCAGGCCCGGATGAAATGTATCCCAGGCTGCTATGTGAGGCAAAGGAAGAGATTGCGGGGGCTCTAACACATATATTCAGGACCTCTCTGGCCACAGGGGATGTGCCAGAGGACTGGAGAACCGCTAATGTAGTACCATTATTCAAGAAGGGTAGTAGGGAAAAACCGGGGAACTACAGGCCAGTGAGCCTAACATCAGTGGTAGGAAAATTATTGGAAAAAATTCTGAGGGACAAAATTTGTCTCCACTTGGAGAGGCAAGGATTAATCAGGGATAGTCAACATGGCTTTGTCAAGGCAAGATCATGTCTGACTAATTTGATTGAATTTTTTGAGGGGGTGACTAGGTGTGTGGATGAGGGTAACGCAGTGGATGTGGTATACATGGATTTCAGTAAGGCCTTCAATAAAGTCCCGCACAGGAGACTGGTCAAGAAGGTAAGAGCCCATGGAATCCAGGGTGCCTTGGCACATTGGATACAAAACTGGCTTAGTGGCAGAAGGCAGAGGGTGATGGTCGAAGGTTGTTTTTGTGACTGGAAGCCTGTGGCCAGTGGGGTGCCACAGGGATCGGTGCTGGGTCCCTTGCTGTTTGTGGTCTACATTAATGACTTGGATATGAATGTAAAAGGTATGTGTTGTGTATGTAATATGTGTGCTACTTTGAACCTATGGACAGGACTGCACTACTTGTTGGGCGTAGTGATACGCAGTACCACTCCTGGCCATAGGGGTATAAATAGTACTGTGGGTACTGATCTCCCCTCAGTTCCCGCCTGTGGGCATGAAGTAAAGACCTACGTATAGTCCCTACCTCCAACCAGTAAAGACCTGTTTTATTGTTACTGATTAAGTCTGAGTCTTAATTACTTGAACAACTCACAGATTTAACACTGGCGACGAGTCTGATTCGGACCCTGCGGCAGTCACTCCACGGCAGCTTCGTCCACAGCCAGGACGTTGCAGAGAGGTTTCCACCCTCTCCACCCCACTGGAAGACATCCTGACCTCGGAGCCTCAATCGGCGACCGTCAGCAGCTTCTCCAGCTTGGTGGTGGGTAAGCCGTTGTCTGAGCCGGGCAGCGACGCGACAGGCAGTCGACCGCGTTGGCCGCACGAACGGGGCTGGGGGAGCTGGAGGAATAGGGCGCGAGAGCCGCTTCGAGCGGGAGGCGTTTCAACAGAGCGATCGCATCTCCTGATAAGAGCCGAGAGCCGCTTCGCGATCCAGCGATCGCATCCGCTGATAAGGGCCGCACTCGGGCGATCGCGGCGAAGATAAGGGCCGCACTCGGGGGCTGAAGGGAGACGGCATCGGGGGACGGGTGAAGACCGCCAAGCGCGGGAAAACCACCATTTTGTGGGCGGAGGACGACGGCAAGAGCGGGAAGCCGCCATCTTTGATAACAAGTAAACAAAATAAAATCTGAGAAATTGCAAATCTACAATGCCTAAACACGGGAATATTAGCACCTTTGATAGTGACCTCGAAGATTGGGCCATATATGTTGAAAGAGTAAAAAATTATTGTAAGGCCAATAAAATTCATGACCAAGATAAAGCTCTAACATTATTAAATTTAATGGGTGCGAAGACATACGGGCAATTGAAACACCTGTTATCACCAGATGAACCGGCGGATAAGACGTTCGATGAGATTGTTACTGTTCTGAAAGATCATCTAAACCCCACGCCGCTGATGCTAGCGGAACGATTTAAATTTTACGACAGAAGGCAGCTACAGCATGAAAGCAATGCTGATTATTTGCTGGAATTGCGTAAATTAGCGAAATATTGCCAGTTTGGAACGGGACTGACAGAGGCACTTCGAGACAAATTTGTGTGTGGTTTATTTAAACAGGATACACAAAAGCGACTGCTCGAGGAGAATGAGCTGACGCTTGAGAAGGCGGTCACTATGGCAGCAGCATACGAAGCCGCAGCGAGAGGCACGGCAGTAATGCAGCTACGGTCACCGGAGCTCAGTGCACACAAATTGGGTGTGAGTTCTGGCAAATGTTATCGTTGTGGAAAGACAACGCATGATCAGAACCAGTGTTGGTTTAAAAACCAAGAATGTAGAACTTGTGGTAGGCTTGGACATATAGCTAGAGTATGCAGGTCAGGGAAGAAGACCAGCAACAAGAAGTCACCGCAAGGAAAATACGCAAAGGTACACAAGGTGACCGAACAGGAGTCCGATTCAGACGCTAGCAGTAATGAACTGGCTAGCTTAAGAGTACTCAACGCTGGTAAGGGTGCAGACCTCCAGACAATTTGGGTCACTCTTCAGATAGAAGGAGTCCAAGTAAAACTGGAATTGGACACTGGATCGGCATTGACGGTCATAAATAAGAAAGATTACGGAAAGTTATTCCAACATATTCCCCTACAGGATACGGGGATTATATTGAAAACATACACGGGGCAAAGAGTGTACCCCATCGGGAAAATAGAGGTTGCAGTGGTCCACAAGGGCGAAGACAGTCAAATAATGGACTTATATGTGATATCTGAAGGAGGTTCTCCACTACTAGGACGGGAGTGGATTAGGAAAATGAATATGGACTGGCATTTCCTACAAACAATAACGAGTGAGAACTCGATGAAGATAGTCGGCCCAGACTCTGGAACGGATGATGGTAAGCCCAACTCAGGTGCAAAAGACAAAGTTTCAGCACAGAATTCCACTGAGCAACAACAACATAGTTTAACTGTGGATTCTGAGTCTGGCAAGTCTACTGATGTGCCCATTTCTGAGGGACACCGGGCTCGAACTCAACTCCATTTCAAACTACAACAGCAATTAGAACAAATGCTTCGCCGTTGTGAGCAAGAGTTGAATGCAACGAAAGAGTTCTTTGATATAGAGTTGGAGAATCTGGAAAGACAACAGAAGCAGCTGATGGAGAAAATGGAGCAGGAGCACACAAAACGTCTGATGTCAGAGGAGTTAACGGTCAGCCAACTCCTACATATGCTGAAGGACAGGACTCTGAAATGGGAAAAACTTGAACACGAACTTCAATATTCAAACGAAAGGGGTTCGGAGCTCTCAAAGGTTATTGGAAGAGCTGAGGTGGCAACACAGACTGAGATGACTGCAACAGAGCAGCCCTTGGATGCCAAAAGTACGCTGACTCACGTCAACGTAGAACAACAGACCGCTGAAACAGCTGCTCCGGTAGAGGGATTGAATAGTCCGATCAATCAATCTCCAAAAGAAGTTGAAGTAGTAAAATCTCAAATGAGGTCATTAGTAAACGACTTGCTGAAAGCCCAGAAAAAGCTGGATGAAGAGGTACGCATGAAGAAGTCTCTTCAGGAAAGATGTCTGGACTTGGAACAAAAGCTGGCTAACGCCCAGCTGGGTATGGAGGAAATAGAAGACCCTCTCGCTGGCCTAGATCAGGACGGCACCGAATATTACTATGTCCTGTCCTGCCCAACTTGTAACTTCGACTCCCACCATACAGAAATCATGGAGGAGCACCGAAAGTCTACGGAACATCGGGAGAAGGTGGCTCTACTACGGAAAAAGGAGGGAGAGAAGGAGGAACTGCGCATGCAGCTGGCAGCTGACAGTGGAGCCCAGAGAGTCTCCAAGAAGCAGAAAAGGAAAAGTCGAAACAGAAGATGACCCATCTGAACCATTATTACCTCTACCAGATCACACACGTGGTCCCTCCGAACGGAGCCAATTCAGTTCGGAAGTTCAAACTGTTAAATCCATGGAAGGACTATTGAATGAGTCACTCCAGCAACGTGAACCGACTCCACCACAGAGATTGAATCTGTGAACTGTTTTCCGCAGACTGAATCTGTGATCTGTTTTGACATGAAGTTATCTATGTATCTATGTTATTCTGTTATGTAAACCTGAAGTTATATATGTATATATGTTATTACGTTATGTTAAATGGGGAGATGACTGTAAAGCTAGGAAGGGAGGAATGTTGTGTATGTAATATGTGTGCTACTTTGAACCTATGGACAGGACTGCACTACTTGTTGGGCGTAGTGATACGCAGTACCACTCCTGGCCATAGGGGTATAAATAGTACTGTGGGTACTGATCTCCCCTCAGTTCCCGCCTGTGGGCATGAAGTAAAGACCTACGTATAGTCCCTACCTCCAACCAGTAAAGACCTGTTTTATTGTTACTGATTAAGTCTGAGTATTAATTACTTGAACAACTCACAGATTTAACAGTATGATCAGTAAGTTCGCGGATGATACAAAAATTGGTAGGGTGGTAAATAGCGAGGAGGGTAGCCTCAGCCTGCAGGATGATATAGATGGGTTGGTCAGATGGGCGGAACAGTGGCAAATGGAATTTAACTCGGAAAAGTGCGAGGTGATGCACTTTGGGGGGACTAACAAGGCAAGGGAATACACAATGAATGGTAAGACTCTAGGCAAGACGGAGGGTCAGAGGGATCTGGGTGTGCAAGTACACAGATCCCTGAAGGCGGCGGAACAGGTGGATAAGGTGGTAAAAAAGGCATATGGGATACTTGCCTTCATTAGCCGAGGCATAGAATATAAGAGCAAGGAGGTTATGATGGAGCTGTATAAAACACTGGTTAGGCCACAGCTGGAATACTGTGTGCAGTTCTGGTCGCCACACTACAGGAAGGATGTGATCGCTTTGGAGAGAGTGCAGAGGAGATTCACCAGGATGTTACCAGGGCTGGAGCGCTTCAGCTATGAAGAGAGACTGGGCAGATTGGGTTTGTTTTCCCTGGAGCAGAGGAGGCTGAGGGGGGACATGATTGAGGTGTACAAAATTATGAGGGGCATAGATAGGATGGATGCTGAGGAGCTTTTTCCCTTAGTAGAGGGGTCAATAACTAGGGGGCATAGATTCAAGGTAAAGGGCGGGAGGTTTAGAGGGGATTTGAGAGAACTTTTTCACCCAGAGGGTGGTTGGAGTCTGGAACTCACTGCCTGAAAGGGTTGTGGAGGCTGGAACCCTCACAACATTTAAGAAGCATTTGGATGAGCACTTGAAATGCCATAGTATACAAGGCTACGGACCAAATGCTGGAATATGGGATTAGATTAGACAGGGCTTGATGGCCGGCGCGGACACGATGGGCTGAAGGGCCTCTATCCGTGCTGTATAACTCTATGACTCTATGACCATGAACAGCCACACAGTCGTGGGTGAAGAGGGAGTAGAGGAGGGGGCTCAGCACACATCCTTGTGGGGCCCCCGTGTTCAGGGTCAGGGGGGTGGAGGTGTGGTTACCTAATTTGACAGACTGGGGTCTGTTTGTTAGGAAGTCCAGGGTCCAGTTGCAGAGGGAAGTGTTCAGGCCAAGAGTGTGGAGTTTGGTGGCCAGCTTGTTGGGGACGATAGTGTTGAATGCTGAGCTGTAGTCTATGAACAGCATTCTGATGTAGGTCTCTTTACCATCTACCGATCTCTTTACCGATCCCTGCGGTACCCCACTAGTCACTGCCTGCCACTCGGAAAAAGAGCCGTTTATTCCAACTCTTTGCTTCCTGTCTGCCAACCAGTTCTCTATCCAAGTCAATGCCTTGCCCCCAATCCCATGTGCCTTAACTTTACACGCTAATCTCTTATGCGGGACCTTATCAGAAGCCTTCTGAAAGTCCAAATACACCACATCCACTGGTTCTCCCTTATCTATTCTACCAGTTACATCCTCACAAAATTCCAGTAGATTAGTCAAGCACGATTTACCTTTTGCAAATCCATGTTGACTTTGTCCGATCCTGTCACTGTTTTCCAAGTGCTCTGCTATTACATCTTTTATAATGGACTCTAGCATTTTCCCCACTACCGATGTCAGGCTTACCGGTCTATAATTTCCCGTTTTCTCTCTACCACCTTTTTTGAATAGTGGGGTAACATTAGCTACCCTCCAATCCATGGGAACTGTTCCAGAGTCTATCGAATTTTGGAAGTTGACCAGCAATTCTGTCCCTCTAGTGCTACTTGTCTCTCCCAGTCCTCTCTTCACCTTGTTTCTCCTCTCTAATGTTTCATCCTGGTGCCCATCCCCCTGTCAAATTAATTTAAACCCTCCCCCACAGCACTAGTTAACCGTCCCATGAGGACATTGGTCCCAGCTCTGTTGAGGTGCAACCTGTCCACCTTGGACAGGTCCCTCCTGCCCCAGAACTGGTCCCTCCTGCCCCAGGAATCTGAAGTCTTGCAATATTTCTCTTTCAGGTACTTCTCCAATTCCCTTTTGAAAGCGGTGATTGAATCTGCCCCCACCACCCTTTCAGGCAGTGCATTCCAGATCCTAACCACTCGCTGTGTAAAAAAGTTTTTCCTCATGTCGCCTTTGGTTCTTCTGTCAATCACCTTAAATCTGTGTCCTCTGGTTCTCGACCCCTCTGCCAATTGGAAGAGTTTCTCTCTATCTACTCTGTCCAGACCCCTCTTGATTTTGAACACCTCTATCAAATCTCCTCTCAATCTTCTCTGCTCCAAGGAGAACAACCCCAGCTTCTCCAGTCTATCAATGTAACTGAAGTCCCTCATCCCTGGAATCATTCTCGTGAATCTTTTCTGCACCCTCTCTAAGGCCTTCACATCCTTCCTAAAGTGCGGTGCCCAGAATTGGACACAATACTCCAGTTGAGGCCAAACCAGTGTTTTATACAGTTTCATCATAATTTCACACTTTTGTACTCTATACCTCTATTCATGAAGCCCAGGTTCCCGTAAGCTTTTTTAACTGCTTTCTCAACCTGCCCTGCCACCTTCAATGATTTGTGCACATATACCCCCAGGTCTCTCTGTTCATGCACCCACTTTAGGATTGTACCCTTTAGTTTATATTTCCTCTCCTCATTCTTTCTACCAAAATGTATCACTTCACATTTTTCTGCATTAAATTTAATCTGCCACGTGTCCGCCCATTCCACCAGCCTGTCTATGTCCACTTGAAGTCTATCACTATCTTCCTCACTGTTCACTATACTTCCAAGTTCTGTGTCATCTGCAAATTTTGAAATTGTGCCTCGTACACCCACATCCAAGTCTTTAATATAGATCAAGAAAAGCAGTGGCCCTAGAACCGACCCCTGGGGAACACCACTGTGTACCTTCCTCCAGTCTGAAAAACAACCGTTCACCACTACTCACTGTTTCCTGTCACTTAGCCAATTCCCTATCCATGCAGCCACTGTCCCTTTTACTCCATGGGCTTCAACTTTGCTGGTAAGCCTATTATGTGGCACTTTGTCGAACGCCTTGGAAATCCATGCACACCACGTCAACCGCATTGCCCTCATCAACCCTCTCTGTTACCTCATCAAAAAACTCCATCAAGTTGGTTAAACACGATTTGCCTTTAACAAATCCGTGCTGGCTTTCCTTAATTAATCCACACTGTTAATTTTGTCCCTGATTTTTGTTTCTAAAACCTTCCCCACTACCGAGGTCAAACTGACTGGCCCGTGGTTGCTGGGTTTGTCCTTGCACCCTTTTTTGAACAAGGGTGTGACATTTGCAATTCTCCAGTCCTCTGGAACCACCCCAGTTTCTAATGAGGATTTGGAAGGTTATGGCCAGTACCTCCACAATTTCTTCCTTCACTTCCCTCAGCGTACTAGGATGCTTCCCATCCGGTCCTGGTGACTTATTTACTTTAAGTACAGCCAGCCTTTCTAGTACCTTGTCTTTATCAATTTTATCCCATCCAGTATCTCCTCTACCTCCTCCTTCACTATGTCTATGGCAGCATCTTCTTCCTTGGTGAAGACAGATGCAAAGTACTGATTTAGTACCTCAGCCTTACCCTCTGCCTCCGTGCGTAGGTCTCCTTTTTGGTCCCTAATCGGCCCCACCCCTCCTCTAACTACCCGTTTACTATTTATATGCCTATAGAAGACTTTTGGATTACCTTTTATGTTAGCTGCCATTCTATTCTCATACCCTCTCTTTGCCCCTCGTATTTTCTTTTTCACTTCTCCTCTGAACTTTCTATATTTAGCCTGATTCTCAGATGTATTCTCGACCTGACATCTGTCATACACGCTCTTTTTCTGCTTCATCTTACTCTCTATCTCTTTCGTCATCCAGGGAGCTCTGACTTTAGTTGCCCTACATTTCCCCTTAGTGGGAATGTACCTCGACTGTACCTGAATTATTTCCTCTTTAAAGGCAGCCCATTGTTCCTCTACAGTTTTTCCTGCCAATCTTTGATTCCAATTTACCCGGGCCAGATCCATTCTCATCCCACTGAAATTGGCCTTGCCCCACAGTGCAGTGGATGCGCTCTAGACTGCACTCTCCACCCGAGGTGTCGTCACCCTCACCGGGATTCAGCACTGAAAACCGGTTTGAGAGCGCCGCACTCCCGGGGGATTCCTGCACTGCCTTGCCTCCTCAAACCTTGCTGGGCGGCCACCCAGTTACAATTCCCACAAACTCTCTGTGGCTGCGGGGTGACCACCTCCTGGAACGTGCGCTCCAGGAAACTCTCAGCCTCCCGTCTGCCCGGCAGTGACTCCAGCCGCTCCCCAAGCTCAGAGACCCTGAGCTCGAGTTCCAGCCACTGGAGGCGCTTCCTGCACACGCGGTTCACCAGGACACGTGAAGCGTCCCGGAGTTCCCGCATGGCACAGGAATTGCAGCCATCGGTCCCATTGTTTGGCTTAAAATCTGTCTACTTAAGCTATAGATATATATCATGTGAGGTTCGTGTGCCCTTACCCCTGTTTATTATTCAATCAGTGATTGCCCCTTTGCCAGGCCCGCTGCCTGCGGCCCCTCTCCCAGATTCCAGCCCCAGCTCTGTGCTGACTGAGCTGCTCTCACCTGGGGACAGCGCGTCACAATCGGCCCCAGCGCACCTGAGCTGGAGAGGAGGCCCCGCCCCCTTGCCGCGCCACCATTGGTTGGAGGACCCGCCGCCAATCGGCTCCACCCACGCTCTTCCTATTGGTCAGAGCTCCCGTCAGTCACAGGCCCCGCGATCATGTGCTCCGGTTCACTCCGCCCCTCACAAAACTCACTTTCCCTCACTGCGGCTCTTCACCAACACCGACTTTACAAAGAAAGCCCCGTGCGGCAGCCTTGAGCTCAGGGGCCCAGCGCGCAGGCGCGGGTGAGGATGATTGACAGGGGCCCAGGGTGCTGAGCATGCGCGGTGCGGGCCGGGCGCCTGTGGAGCAGGAGAGGGCGGGGCCATGGGGCGCTGCGTGGTGTCAGCCACAACTCAGCACGGCGGCCGGAGCACTTTCTGGAGCGCGGGGGCTGGTGGGGATTGCAGCCGCCATTACTGCTGATCCTTTCAACCAACCTGTGCAGCAGCTGGGGCCTGAAAATCAGCTTCACTGCCCCTGGGTTGGGAAAGGGGGACATGAGACAACATTCTCCCTCTTACCTCTTTCTAAACTCCTTTTATAGGGTTTTAGAAGTGGAGCATTTACAGACAGGAAGCTCAGACCAAACATCACGTCAAGATCTGACATAGTCGCTCCATTCATCAGGACCTGAATATCATCGGCCTTTGCACATGGAAGGAGAGAGCAGCAATCGCAGCGCAGAGAAACCGCACACGTGTTCCGTGTGTGGAAAGGGATTCAGCCGATCGCCTGACCTGGCGAGACACGTGAACTGTCACACCGGGAAACAAATGGGTAAAGGTGGGGACGGCAGGAAGGGATTCTGTTCCCCGTCTGCATTGAAAGTTCACCGGCGCAGTCACACCCGGGACAGTCTGATCACCTGCTCTGTGTGTGGGAAGAGATTCACTCAGACATCTCACTTGCTGACACACCAGCAAGTTCACACTGGGGAGAGACCCTTTACGTGTTCTGATTGTGGGAAGAGCTTTAAAAGCTCCGGGAATCTGACGAATCACCAGCGTGCTCACACTGGGGAGAGGCTGTTTCCCTGCTCCGTGTGTGGTAAGGGATTCACTCAGTCCAACCATCTGCTGAGACACCAGCAAGTTCACACTGGGGAGAGGCCATTCACCTGCTCCGTGTGTGGGAAGCGATTCACTCGGTCCTCCAACCTGCTCGCACACCAGCGAGATCACACTGGAGAGAGGCCTTTCACCTGCTCAGTGTGTGGGAAGGGATTCACTCGGTCTTCAGATCTGCTGACACACCAGCGAGTTCACACTGGGGAGAGACCGTTCACCTGCTCCGTGTGTGGGAAGGGTTTCGCTCAGTCCTCCACCCTGCTGACACACCAGCGAGTTCACACTGGAGAGAGGCCCTTTAAATGTTCTGACTGTGGGAAGAGCTTTAAAAACTCAAATAATCTGCTGAGACACCAGCGGGTTCACGCTGTTCTGTAGCGCAGGGCCCTGCAGACAGCGAGGGCAACATGAACATGGAACGGATGAATGTTTTATAAATTCTTGTACTGCTGTTTAATCTTTAAGACTGTTGTGCTGATGATTCCCTTGATTTGACTGTTCATGGTGTTACATAGAATGTACAGCACAGAAACAGGCCATTCAGCCCAACTGGTCTATGCCGGGGTTTGTGCTCCACACGAGCCTCCTCCAACATATTCTCCTATTCCTTTCTCCCTCATGTGTTTATCTTGCTTCCCCTTAATTGCATCTGTGCTTTTAGCCTCAACCACTCCCTGTGGGAGCGAGTTCCACATTCTCACAACTCTGGGTAAAGAAGTTTCTCCTGAATTCCCTCCTGGATTTATTAGTGACTTTTATATTTATAGCCACATAAATATGATGAGATTCTGTTAAGCTGACCAGTATGTTGTTGTACTTTGTCTTTTTCTGATGAATGAAACATTACTGAGCCCCTGTACCCGTGTTATGGGATGAAGAGCTGGACAAGTAAAGACACAACGTCTGGGTGTGAATCTGATAACCTCATGGACCGTATAGGTGTGATAACCAGACGGGCTTGTGGTTATAGTCTGGTCACAGATGGACTAAATTCCCTGAATTAGCAGGAGTTCAGGAGGCGGTCAACAGACGGGTCCAAACAATCCCATTTCCTGAGCGGTAACCAAGCTTGTGTATAAGAACAGGCCACTTAAGCCGTTGTCAGTTGGAACAGACTCGAGAAGATCGCGCGTGAATCCACTGTACTTCTATTCTCCAGATTGTGGGAATTATCACCCGATCTGTGTTATGCAGCGCTCTTAATAAAGCCTGGAGAGACAATTTGTGTTCTTGTGAGCTTGATTATCTGGTATCCGAAACCCTGGGACTGCCGATCATTAGAGTCAACCTCAGTGTGTGGAAAGGGATTCCCTGGTGTATCCCACCCGCTGACACACCAGAGTGTCCACATTGTGTCTCAATTTCTCTGCTCCCCTCACTCACTCCAACCTACCTTCCTCTGAGCTTGCAGTATCCCGTTCTCTCCGATCCAACCCTAACATTGTCATTAAACCTGCTGACAAGGATGGTGCTGTTGTTGTTTGGTGAACCAATCTCTACTGTGCGGAGGCTGAACACCAACTCTCTGACACCTCCTCCTACCTCCCCCTGGACCATGACCCCACTACCACATCAAGCCATTGTTTCCAGAACTGTCACTGACCTCGTCTCCTCTGGAGATCTTCCCTCCATGACTGTCAACCTCATAGACCCCCAACCCCACACAGCCCGCTTCTACCTCCTTCCCAAGATCCACAAACAGGGCTGCCCTGGTAGACCCATCGTTTCAACCTGTTCTTGTCCCACGGAACTGATTTCTTCCTATCTCGACTCTATTTTTTCTCCCCTTGTCCAGTCTCTTCCCACCTACATTCACGACTCTTCCGACGCCCTTCGTCACTTTAACAGTTTCCAGTTTCCTGGCCCCAACCGTCTCCTTTTCACCATGGACGTCCAATCCCTCTACACCTCCATCCCCCACCAGGACGGCCCGAGGGCGCTCCGCTTCTTCCTTGAACAGAGGCCCAACCAGTCCCCGTCCACCACCACCCTCCTCCGCCTGGCTGAACCTGTTCTCACATTGAACAACTTCTCCTTTGACTCCACTCACTTCCTCCAAATTAAAGGTGTTGCTATGGGAACCGCATGAGCCCTAGCTGTGCCTGCCTTTTCGTGGGATATGTGGATCATTCTTTAAGAAATAAGAGGAGAAGGCCATATGGCCCCACCATTCAATGAGATCATGGCTGATCATCGACCTCAACTCCACTTTCCCGCCCGATCTCCATGTCCCTCGATTCCCCTAGAGTCCAACAATCTATCGATCTCAGCCTTGAATATACTCAAAGACTCAGCATTCACAGCCCTCTGGGGCAGAGAATTCCAAAGATTCACAACCCTCTGAGTGAAGAAATTCCTCCTCATCTCAGTCTTAAATGGCCGACCCCTTATCCTGAGACTATGCCCCCTAGTTCTAGACACTCCAGCCAGGGGAAACAACCTCTCAGCATCTACCCTGTCAATCCCCTTCAGAATCTTGTATGTTTCAATGAGGTCACCTCTCATTCTTCTAAACTCCAGAGAGTATCGGCCCATTCTACACAATCTCTCCTCATAGGACAACACTCTCATCCCAGGAATCAATCTAGTGAACCTTCGTTGCACTGCCTCCAAGGCAAGTATATCCTTCCTTAGATAAGGAGACCCAAACTGTGCACAGTACTCCAGGTGTGGTCTCACCAAGGCCCTGTACAATTGTAGCAAGACTTCCTTACTCTTATAGTCCAACCCCTTTGCAATAAAGGCCAACATGCCATTTGCCTTCCTTATTGCTTGCTGTACCTGCATGCTAGCTTTGTTCCAGTCCTACTCAGGTCCCCTCCCTCACCTCTTTTTCCTGTACATTGATGACTGTATTGGTACCGTTTCCTGCTCTCGCCCTGAACTAGAACATTTCATTCACTTTGCTTCCAATTTCCACCCTTCCCTCACCTTCACATGGTCCATCTCTGACTCTTCCCTTCCCTTCCTCGACTTCTCTGTCTCCATTTCTGGAGATAGGCTATCGACCAACATCTACTATAAGCCCACTGCCTCCCACAGCTACCTGGACTACACTTCCTCCCACCCCGCTTCCTGTAAGGACTCTATTCCATTCTCCCAGTTTCTCCATCTCCGCCGCATCTGTTCTGACGATTCCACCTTCCATACTAGTGCTCCCGGTATGTCTTCCTTTTTCCTCAGCCGAGGATTCCCCTATACTGTGGTTGACATGGCCCTTGACCATGTCCGTTCCATTTCCCGTATTTCTGCTCTCACCCCTTCCCTTCCCTCCCAGAACCACGATAGGGTTCCCCTTGACCTCAACTTTCACCCCACCAGCCTCCACATTCAACGGATCATCCTCCGCCATTTCCACCACCTCCAGCGTGATCCCACCACCAAACGCATCTTCCCCCCCCTTTCAGCATTCCGAAGGGACCGCTCCCTCCGAGACACCCTAGTCCACTCCTCTATCACCCCAACAGCCCTTCCCCTTTGCCCGGCACCTTCCCGTGCAAGCGCAGGAGATGCAACACCTGCCCTTTTACCTCCTCCCTTCCCACTGTCCAGGGCCCCAAACACCCCTTCCAGGTGAAACAGTGATTTACTTGTACTTCTTACAATCTAGTCCACTGTATTCGTTGCTCACGATGCAGTCTCCTCTACACTGGCGAGACAAACACAGATTGGGTGACTGCCTTGAGGAACACCTCCGTTCAGTCCGTAAGGGCGACCCCGAGCTTCCGGACGCCTGTCACTTTAATTCTCCGCTCCACTCCCACTCTGACCTCTCTGTCCTCGGCCTCTTACACTGTTCCAACGAAGCTCAATGTAAGCTCGAGGAACAGCACCTCATCTTTCGATTAGGCACTGGACTCAACATAGAGTTCAACAATTTCAGACTATAACTTGTATTTCTTTATATATTTTAATATTTTTCTCTTGTTGTCTCACATGGCAGCTGTTAATGTTGCTGCCATCATCATTCACACCTCATCTAGAGTCATCTTTTGTTTCTTAACTTGTCCCATTACCTCTCCTTTTGCCTTGCACCATCATCCCTTTTGTCAGTCAATCTCTCCTGCCTTCCATCCTATCACAGACCTTCCCTTTGTTCTTCCGTCCTATCACAGACCTTCCCTTTGTTCTTCCATCCTATCACAGACCTTCCCTTTGTTCTTCCATCCTATCACAGACCTTCCCTTTGTTCTTCCATCCTATCACAGACCTTCCCTTTGTTCGCTCCTCCCTGCCCCTGCTTAAAAATCTCTCTTCTCTAACCTTTTCCAGTTCTGACGAAGGGTCCTCGACCCGAAACGTTGACTCGGTTTCTCTCTCCTCGATGCTGCCGGACCTGCTGAGTGTTTCCAGCATTTTCTGTTGGTATTTCTATCTTGATACTATTCGACTGCCTGGGGCTGCACGTAGGCCTCTCTGTTCTTATCCACTAGTCATTGATCATCCCGTCCCCAGGCTGACTCTGTGTTAACACCTCAGACAAGCTTCCACTTGTTCTCCCGGTTACAGAACCAGTTTGTCTCTCTCAGGAATGCCCAAGACTCTGTTTTCTGTGCACCAACTCACTCGTGACCTCACATGTTGCAACAAGTCTGCTGCCTGAGCAGTTTGCAGTGTTATTATGTCTGTGGGTCTCTTAGCAACCACCTCCCTTCTCTAGGCAAAGGGCTCATCTCCTGACTTTGGGTGTTATCATTCCAAACTTCAGCATTCTCTGTCTTTTAGCTTCAATCTATCTGTGTCCACCCAGTGACAACACTGAGCTCCTCCCTCCAACCAGTGACACTCGCCCTCTTGCTGAGGAAGAAAGACTTGCATTTATATAGCGCCTTTCACAACCTCAGGATGTCACAGAGCGCTTTACAGCCAATGAAGAACTTCTGAAGTGTAGTCACTGTTGTAATGTAGGAAATGCGGCAGCCAATTGGTGCACAGCAAGCTCCCACAAACAGCAATGTGACAATGACCAGATAATCTATTTCAGTGATGTTGATTGAGGGATAAATATTGGCCCCAGGACACCGGAGAGAACTCCCCTGCTCTTCTTCAATGTAGTGCCATTGGATCTTTAACATCCACCTGAGAGAGCAGACGGGGGCCTCGGGTTAACATCTCATCCGAAAGACGGCACCTCTGACAGCGCAGCACTCTCTCAGTACTGGAGTGTCAGCCTAGATTTTTATGCTCAAGTCTCTGGACTGGGACTTGAACCCACGACCTTCTGACTCAGAGGTGAGAGTGCTGCCCACTGAGCTAAAGTGCCTGGAGCTAAGCCAGCTGGGATACTTGACATAGGATTACATCGGATATACAGCACAGAAACAGGCAGATTATTATCTGAACGGCAATAGATTGGGAGAAGGGGAAGTGCAACGAGACCTGGGTGTCCTTGTGCAACAGTTGCTGAAGGTAAGCATGCAGGTGCAGCAGGTGGTTAAGAAGGCAAATGGTATGTTGGCCTTTGTAGCGAGAGGATTCGAGTACAGGAGCAAGGATGTCTTGCTGCAGTTGTACAGGGCCTTGGTGAGACCACACCTTTAGTATTGTGTGCAGTTTTGGTCGCCTTATCTGAGGAAGGATGTTCTTGCCATGGAGGGAATGCAGTGAAGATTCACCAGACTGATACCTGGGATGGCAGGAATGACATATGAATAGAGATTGAGTCGAATAGGCTTATACTCGCTAGAGTTTAGAAGAATGAGAGGGGATCTCATTGAAACTTATAAAATTCTAACATGACTAGACAGACTAGATGCAGGAAGGATGTTCTCGATGGCCGGGGAGTCCAGAACCAGGGGTCACAGTCTAAGGATAAGGGGTAAGCCATTTAGGACAGAGATGAGGAGGAATTTCTTCACCCAGTGAGTGGTGAACCTATGGAATTCACTACCACAGAAGGCAGTAGAGGCCAATTCATTAAATATATTCAAGAAGGAGTTGGATATATTTCTTAAGGCTAAAGGGATCAAGGGATATGGGGAGAAGGCAGGGACAGGGTACTGAATTTGGATGATCAGCCATGATCTCATTAAATGGCGGAACAGGCTCGAGGGGTCGAATGGCCTACTCCTGCTCCTATCTTCTATGTTTCTAGAGCAGAGAAGGTTAAGGGGAGATTTACTAGAATGGTACCAGGGATGAGGGGCTTCAGATACGTGGAGAGACTGGAGAAGCTGGGGTTCTCCTTGGAGCAGCGAAGGTTAAGGGGAGATTGACCAGAATGGTACCAGGGATGAGGGGCTTCAGTTATGTGGAGAGACTGGAGAAGCTGGGGTTGTTCTCCAATGAATGATCTGGATGAGGGAATTGGATGTAATATCTCCAAATTTGCAGATGACACAAAGCTGGGTGGGAGGCTGTGCTGTGAGGAGGATGTCGTGAAACTCCAGTACAATTTGGACAGGTTAGGTGATTGTGCAGAAACATGGCAAATGCACTATAATATGGATAAATGTGAGGTTATCCACTTTGGTGGCAAAAACAGGAAGGCAAATTATTATTTGAATGGCAATAGATTGGGAGAAGGGGAAGTGCAAAGAGACCTGGGTGTTATTGTGCACCAGTCGCTGAAGGTAAGCATGCAGGTGCAGCAGGTGGTTAAGAAGGCAAATGGTATGTTTGCCTTCGTAGCAAGAGGGTTCGAGTACAAGAACAAGGATGTCTTGCTGCAGTTGTACAAGGCCTTAGTGAGACCACACCTTGAGTATTGTGTGCAGTTTTGGTCGCCTTACCTGAGGAAGGACGTTCTTGCCATGGAAGGAGTGCAGCGAAGATTCACCAGGCTGATAACTGGGATGGCAGGAATGATGTACGAGGAGAGATTGTGTTGATTGGGCTTATACTCACTGGAGTTTAGAAGATTGAGAGGGGATCTCATCGAAACCTATAAAATTCTGTCAAGCCTGGACAGACTAGATGCAGGAAGGATGTTTCCGATGGCCGGGGAGTCCAGAACCAGGGGTCATAGTCTAAGGATAAGGAGTAAGCCATTTAGGACTGAAATGAGGAGGAATTTCTTCACCCAGAGAGTGGTGAACCTGTGGAATTCTCTGCCACAGAGGGCAGTGGAGGCCAATTCATTAAATATATTCAAGAAGGAGTTAGATATATTTCTTAAGGCTAAAGGGATCAAGGGATATGGGGAGAAGGCAGGGACAGGGTACTGAATTTGGATGATCAGCCATGATCTCATTGAATGGCGGATCAGGCTCGAAGGGCCGAATGGCCTACTCCTGCTCCTATCTTCTATGTTTCTAGAGCAGAGAAGGTTAAGGGGAGATTTACTAGAATAGTACCAGGGATGAGGGGCTTCAGTTATGTGGAGAGACTGGAGAAGCTGGGATTGTTCTCCTTAGAGCAGAGAAGGTTAAGGGGAGATTGACCAGAATGGTTCCAGGGATGAGGGACTTCAGTTATATGGAGAGTCTGGAGAAGCTGGGGTTGTTCTCCTTAGAGCAGAGAAGGTTGAGAGGAGATTTGATGGAGGTGTTCAAAATCATGAGGGGGTCTGGACAGAGTAGAATGAGGGAAACTGTTCCCATTGGTGGAAGGCTCAAGAACCAGAGGACACAGATTTAAGGTGATTGGCAGAAGGTCCAAAGGCTCCTCACAGCTTACTGCCCACCTAGCTTTGTATCATCAGCAAACTTGGATACATTACACTCGGTCCCTTCATCTAGGTCATTAGTATAGATTGTCAATAGCTGAGGCCCCAACACTGATCCATGCGGCTCCCCACTAGATACAGCCTGCCAACCTGAAAAAGATCTGTTTATCCCTGCTCTCTGTTTTCAGTCCGTTAACCAATCCTCTATCCATGCTACTTTATTACCTCCAACCCCATGAGTCCTAATCTAGTGTAATAACCTTTTATGTGGCACCTTATCGAATGCCTTTTGGAAATCCAAATATACTACATCCACTGGTTCCCTTCTATCTACCCTGCTAGTTACATCCTCAAAAAACTCTAATAAATTTGTCAAACACGATTTCCTTTTCATAAAACCATGTTGACTCTGCCTAATCATGTTATGATTTTCTAAGTGACTTGATACCACTTCCTTAACAATGGATTCCAGCATTTTCCCGATGACTGATGTAGCTTTCAAAAGCTCTTGTAATAATGTGTCTGTGACTACACAAACCACTCTGGGTACAGGTATATTGTGTATCAGTAAAACAGTCCGTGACTACACAAACCACTCTGGGTACAGGTATATTGTGTATCAGTAAAACAGTCCGTGACTACACAAACCACTCTGGGTACAGGTATATTGTGTATCAGTAAAACAGTCCGTGACTACACAAACCACTCTGGGTACAGGTATATTGTGTATCAGTAAAACAGTCCGTGACTACACAAACCACTCTGGGTACAGGTATATTGTGTATCAGTAAAACAGTCTGTGACTACACAAACCACTCTGGGTACAGGTATATTGTGTATCAGTAAAACAGTCCGTGACTACACAAACCACTCTGGGTCCAGGTATATTGTGTATCAGTAAAACAGTCTGTGACTACACAAACCACTCTGGGTCCAGGTATATTGTGTATCAGTAAAACAGTCCGTGACTACACAAACCACTCTGGGTACAGGTATATTGTGTATCAGTAAAACAGTCCATGACTACACAAACCACTCTGGGTACAGGTATATTGTGTATCAGTAAAACAGTCCATGACTACACAAACCACTCAGGGTACAGGTATATTGTGTAGCAGTAAAACAGGTTTATTAAACATTAAACATCCGGTACAAAGAAGTAGTACTTAACAAGAAGATCGTCACAGTCTGTGCGTTCAAACCCTGGTGTTCCTTCCGAGTGTCCGCGGCGCAACTCTCCTGATGTACCTTGCTGTGTTTCATTGACCCATGCGCGCTTCCTTAGGATCTTGCTGTGTTCTGTTGACCGAAGCTCCTATCAATCTCTGGTTACACGGTGCGCTGCTTTCGATGTTCAAAACCTGTATCTTTATACCCTTTTCCCTCTCGTTTTGCCGACATGGCAGTAATTAACCCTCTAACACCTGGTAAAAAGTCTTGCTCCCTCGTTACCCATCTTATGACCTTGTTTGATCCTTCTGACTTTTTCTCCCTACATTACAAAGTACCCTTATCTCAGATCTTCACTTTTCACAGAACACTTCCTAGGATGTTGACAAAACAGTCGGTCCATCCGATAGCTGGACCAATGAAGGACGTCTCCAACTCTTATCTATCTCTCTAGTTTTTATCTCTTTAAGCATAATATTGCTGAATTCCTCGTCTCCATAAACTTAGCACAACATTCCATTACTTCAGTAATTTTAAAGAGGTTTTTAGTCAGGTTGGCATAATCCCATCCTGCTTTGCTCTCAGCCATTCTCCATTTTATACAGGCTTTTAGGATCTTAACATACAATTTCACATATTATAGTTATATTAGAATGGTTATCGAATCTTAATAATGTTTACTAAACCCTACAGGTACACCCTATCCTACATATCCCGACCTTGAGGGCGAGGCATTTGCCGACCCCTCAAAACTAAAATCTTACATATGGATTATTTTTCTTCCGTTTATGTAACTCTAACATGTTCTGGGCTGTGATCATATTTAAATGTGATTGGGCATTGGACTTTAGGTGTTTCAGGTAGCAGGTGTAGAATAGTAAGCACATCATTACTACAAGTTGGGATATGACCAGTACATGGGAAATTATCCTAATCCAATGAGGAATTTCCATGTTTGTCCCTATGTTGTCTTATTAGTCCTAACAGTTTTTGACTCCCTACCTTGTGACATTTGTGTTTAACTGGGTAGATCTTAAACAAACTTCTGATCTTACATAGTTCAAAGTTTTACTACATGGGTTACATATCTCAAATACAAAATCATTACAAGTTGGAGAACAACCAGAGCGTGTGAAATAATACGAGCCTAAGGGCATGCTGATGTATTAAGCCCAATATCCCACCAGTGTGTGTGATGCGCTATCAATTACTCATAAAAGACTGAGAGTTAGAAGAGTAACTAAAGGCTTTTATTAACAACAGAATGGAGGTCTGCCTCGAGTGGTCGACCGGTCCAGGATACAAAGGGCTGGGGAGCAGTCACCTTTATACTAGGACCTGTGGGAGGAGTCAGCCGAGGCATGTCCAGGCATGTACACAGTGGAATACAAACAGGACAAACAGGAATACAAACAGTGGTTTACCACAGTGTGTTGTCCCTTCTGCTTTCAATTTCAATATCTATTCTCCAGTTGTCTTGCTCCAAAACATAAAAAATGCTTTAGGGAGGAGTTCAGTCGTATCATGAGCTCACTGAAACCCTCAAACAATAGGGGAATGTCGGGTCTGAATTGTGCCACATAACTGTGCAGCTCGTACTTAAAAACGTGTTGGTTGATGGGACAGGTCCTGTTAGACCCGTAAAGCATGGTAGTTGTGGTGGTAGTGACACAGGAGGCACCACCAAAATCACCTCATACTGGATTCGTACTGGTTTTTCCCACGCTCTGTTACCTACAAAACACAATTATTACAGTCACAGTTAAATTCAGTCTTACAATCATTTCAAGCGACATTACAGTTTCACATCTACTTCCTGATCTTCCAAGTCGAGATCCTTTCTCCCTTCCGTTTTTCAAAATAGCGGCCACGGGATCTTTTACACCCACCTGAGAGGGCAAACGGGGCAGTGGTTTAACGTCGCATCCGAAAGATGGCACCTCTGACAGAGCAGCTCTCCCTCAGTACTGTCCCAGTGTGTCAGCCTAGATTACGTGTTCAAGTCTCCAGAGTGGGACTCAAACCCACGACCTTCTGACTCGAGAGGTGAGAGTGTCACCCACTGAGCCGAGGCTGACCCCTCTTAAACTCCAGCCTAGTTACTGGGGTTTTATCAGCATCTTCAAATGCCCCCCCCCCCCCCCCCGACAACCCCGTAATTGCCATTATTAACACAGATCAGTCCTTCATGTGATTAACAGCAGAATGGGACCAGTGCGCTCAGGTGTGAACTCGCTGGTGTCTCAGCAGGTGAGATGACCTGGTGAATCGCTTTTCACACACTGAGCAGGGGAACGGCCTCTTCCCGGTGTGGGTGAACTGGTGTTTCCGAAGATTGGATGAGTGCCTAAACCTCTTCCCGCAGCGAGAGCAGCTGAACGGCCTCTCCCCGCTGTGGATGTGTCGATGCATCTTCAGGTCCTTTGAGCATTTGAAACTCTTGTCGCAGTCGGAACATTTAAACGGCCTCTTGTCAGTGTGAACCAGCTGGTGTTCCCGCAGAGTGGAGGGACGAGTGAATCCTTTCCCGCACTCGGAGCAGGAGAACGGCCTCTCGTCAGTGTGAACTCGTTGGTGTTCCCGCAGGGTGGAGGGACGAGCGAATCCTTTCCCGCACTCGGAGCAGGTGAATGGCCGCTCGTCATTGTGAACTCGCTGGTGCAGCCGCAGAGAGGAGGGATGAGTGAATCCTTTCCCGCACTCTGAGCAGGAGAACGGCCTCTCGTCAGTGTGAACCAGCTGGTGTCTCAGCAGGGTGGAGGAGAGAGTGAATCCCTTCCCACACACAGAGCAGGTGAACGGCCTCTCCCCGGTGTGAACACGCTCGTGTATCAACAGTTGGCAAGACTGGTTAAACCTCTTTTCACAGTGAGAGCAGGCGAATGGCTTCTCCCCGGTGTGAACTTGCCGGTGTCTCAGCAGGGCGGATTGTTGAGTGAATCCCTTCCCACACACGGAGCAGGTGAATGGCCTCTCCCCGGTGTGAACTCGCTGGTGTGTCTGCAGGGAGAATGAACGACTGAATCCCTTCCCGCACTCGGAGCAGGTGAACGGCCTCTCCCCGGTGTGAACTCGCTGGTGTGTCTGCAGGGCGGATTGTTGAGTGAATCCCTTCCCGCACACTGAGCAGGTGAACGACCTCTCCCCAGTGTGAACTCGCTGGTGTGTCAGCATGTTGGATGACTGAGTGAATCCCTTCCCGCACTCGGAGCAGGTGAACGGCCTCTCCCCGGTGTGAACTCGCTGGTGTGTCAGCAGGTCGGATTGTTGAGTGAATCGCTTCTCGCACACGGAGCAGGTGAACGGTCTCTCCCCGGTGTGAACTCGCTGGTGTGCCCGCAGGGAGCCTGAATGAGTGAATCTCTTCCCGCACACGGAGCAAGTGAACGGCCATTTCACAGAGTGACTGCGTTGATGAGTCTCCAGCTCGGAAAGGCAACTGAATCCCTTCCCACATTCCCGACATTTGCACGGATTCTCCTTGCTTTGTTTACACTTGTGCCTCCCCAGGCTGCACTTTCGGGTGAATCCACGTCCACACACAAGACACGTGTGCAGTTTGCCCGCATTCTGATTGCTGCTTTCCACTTCCATATGTCGATGATATTCAGGTCCTGATGAATCGAGTGACTTTGTCAGATCTTCGTGCGAAGTTTGCGTTAAGCTGCCCGACTGCAATTCCTCCCCTTGCAAGAGACAGTAAAACAAGTTTATATAAGTAATTAATGTAAATACAGGAGAGAAAATAAAGAAAGACTGGCCTTTATACAGCGCCTTTCACGATCAACGGTTTTACAGCCAATGAAATACTTTTTGACGTGTAGTCGCTGTTGTAATGTGGGAAACACTGCAGCCAATTTGCATGATAAATAATGGCCAGGACACCAGGGATAACTCTCCTGCCCTTCTTCAAAATAGTGGGATCGTTTATGTCCACCTGAATGTCTCATCCGAAAGACGGATCACCGACAGTGCGGCGCTCCCTCAGTACTGCCCCTCCGACAGTGCGGCGCTCCCTCAGTACTGCCCCTCCGACAGTGCGGCGCTCCCTCAGTACTGCCCCTCCCACAGTGCGGCGCTCCCTCAGTACTGCCCCTCCCTCAGTACTGCCCCTCCGACAGTGAGGCGCTCCCTCAGTACTGCCTCTCCGACAGTGCGGCGCTCCCTCAGTACTGCCCCTCCGACAGTACGGCGCTCCCTCAGTACTGCTCTTCCGACAGTGCGGCGCTCCCTCAGTACTGCCCCTACGACAGTGCGGTGCTCCCTCAGTACTGTCCCTCCGACAGGGCCGCGCTCCTTCGGCACTGTCCCGGAGTGTCAGCCTAGTATGTGCTCGAGTCCCTGGAGTGGGGACTTTGAACCCACAACTTTCTGACTCAGAGACGAGGGTGCTCCCAATGGAGCCACTGGCTGTCTCTCAAGGTCTTTCACATTCTTGCTAAAGTGCGGTGGCCGGGGGAATTGTCACTGTCCCTTTAATCAGAAGAAAACACGAGAGGGGGGAGGGAGTCCCTTTAAATATGGAGGGGGTGGGTGTCCCTTTAAATGTGGAGAGGCGGGGCCGCGCATGCTCATCCCACCCCCCCCCCCCCCCCAACGAATGCAAGGTTATCCACTTTGGTGGCAAAAACAGGATGGCAGATTATTATCTGAACGGTAATAGATTGGGAGAAGGGGAAATGCAACGAGACCTGGGTGTCCTTGTGCGCCAGTCGCTGAAGGTAAGCATGCAGGTGCAGCAGGCGGTTAAGAAGGCAAATGGTATGTTGGCCTTTATAGCGAGAGGATTCGAGTACAGGAACAAGGATGTCTTGCTGCAGTTGTACAGGGCCTTGGTGAGACCACACCTCGAGTATTGTGTGCAGTTTTGGTCTCCATATCTGAGGAAAGATGTTCTTGCTATGGAGGGAGTGCAGCGAAGATTCCTAGACTGATACCTGGGATGGCAGGAATGACGTACGAGGAGAGATTGGGTCAATTAGGATTATATTCACTGGAGTTTAGAAGGATGAGAGGGGATCTCATTGAAACTTATAAAATTCTAACAGGACTAGACAGACTAGATGCAGGAAGGATGTTCCCGATGCCGGGGGAGTCCAGAACCAGGGGTCACAGTCGAAAGATAAGGGGTAAGCCATTTAGGACAGAGATGAGGAGGAATTTCTTGACCCAGAGAGTGGTGAACTTGTGGAATTCTCTGCCACAGAAGGCAGTTGAGGCCAATTCATTAAATATATTCAAGAAGGAGTTGGATATATTTCTTAAGGCTAAAGGGATCAAGGGATATGGGGAGAAGGCAGGGACAGGGTACTGAATTTGGATGATCAGCCATGATCTCATTGAATGGCGGAGCAGGCTCGAGGGGCCGAATGGCCGACTCCTGCTCCTGTCTTCTATGTTTCTAAAAAGCTAGCCAATTCCTCCCACTCCCCGTACTCCCTTCCAATATTTTCAAGTCCTGGGTGCCAATATTTATCTGTCGATCAACATCACGAAAATCACATTATCTGGTCAGTGTCACATGGCTGTCTGTGGGAGTTTGCTGTGCGCAAATTGGCTGCCGCGTTTCCTACATTGCAGCAGTGACTACACATTGGCTGTAAAGCGCTTTGGGACGTCCTGAGGTCGTGAAAGGCACTATAGAAATGCAAGTTTTTCATTCTTTCCATTGAATCTGCTTCCACCGCCTTTTCAGGCAGTGCATTCCAGGCCACAACAACCCCCTTTAACCTTCTCTGCTCTAAGGGGAACAGCCTCACGTTCTGCAGTCTATCCACGCCATTGAAGTCCCTCATCTGCCAGTACCTGCACCCTCTCCAAGGCCTTGACATCCTTCCTAAAGTGTGGTGTCATAGAGTTATACAGCACAGAAAGAGGCTCTTCGGCCCATCGTGTCCACGCCGGCCATCAAGCCCTGTCTAATCTAATCCCATTTTCCAGCACTTGGTCCGTAGCCTTGTATGCTATGGCGTTTCAAGTGCTCATCTAAATGCTTCTTGAATGTTGTGAGGGTTCCTGCCTCTACCACCCTTTCAGGCAGTGAGTTCCAGATTCCAACCACCCTCTGGGTGAAAAAGTTTTCCCTCAAATCCCCTCTAAACCTCCTGCCCCTTACCTTGAAACTATGCCCCCTGGTTATTGACCCCTCTACTAAGGGGAAAAGTTCCTTTCTATCTACCCTATCTATGCCCCTCATAATTTTGTACACCTCGATCAGGTCCCCCCCCTCAGCCTTCTCTGCTCTAAGGAAAACAACCCCAGCCTGTCCGGTCTCTCTTCATAGCTGAAGCGCTGCAGCCCAGGTAACATCCTGGTGAATCTCCTCTGCACCCTCTCCAATGCAATCACATCCTTCCTATAGTGTGGCGACCAGAACTGCACACAGTATTCCAGCTGTGGCCTAACTAGCATTTGTACAGCTGCATCATAACCTCCCTGCTCTTATATTCTGAAGTGGATTTTTAGAAATCATACTTAGTAGAAGTATAGCATTATGGGTAAGAATAAGTAGTCAAGGTATTTTTGCCTGACAACAGCAGGCTAAATACATATAAGCTTTGCACACAGCTCAGCACGTAACCACAAAATGGGACAAAGATAGGAAAAGCAGAAGGAGACGTACGGAGACAACTCGCTTGACTGAAACTAGCCGTTGGGAGATTAGGGACGTCACCAGGTGGGCAACTGATGGTTCAACCACCACCTAGACTGTTAGGAGAATGTGGCAAGAAATAACTTGAATAACAAGTGACGTGAAAACATGTGATGTCACGCGAAAGTATGAATCATTGTGGTTTTAAGACATAAATACGGAAAGCTGTAAGCGTTCGGGGAGTCAGCCAGAAACGAGTTGCAGGAACTCTAAGCTGTACTCCCTGATCAGCCCTTAGGTACCTCCGCGGACTGATTATTGTACTGTTGAATAATTTTGTGTTTTCGGTGTTTTCAATAAACTGCTTGGCTATTTTACCATTTACAGACTAGTGTGCAGATTTAATTAATTTTATTTCGCCACAACATATTCTATGCCTCGGCTAATGAAAGCAAGTATCCCATATGCCTTTTTAACCACCTTATCTATCTGTCTTGCTGCCTTCAGGGATCTATGTACATGCACACCAAGATCCCTCTGATCCTTTGTCCTTCCTAGGGTCCTACCATTCATTGGTGCCAAATTGAACACAATACTCCAGCCGAGGCCTAGCCAGTGTTTTATAAAGGCCTAACATAACGTCCTTGCTTTTATCCTCTATTCCTCCATCTGTAAAGCCAAGGATCCCATATGCTTTTATAGAGCGAGTGGGCGGGTGGGGGGAGTTCTCCCTGGTGTCCTGGGGCCAATATTTATCCCTCAATCAACATCGCTTAAAAAAAACCAGATGATCCAGTAATTATCACATTGCTGTTTACGGGAGCTTGCTGTGCGCAAATTGGCTGCCGCGTTTCCTACATTACAACAGTGACTACACTTCAAAAAGTGCTGCATTGGCTGTAAAGCGCTTTGGGACGTCTGGTGGTCGTGAAAGGCGCTATAGAAATGCAAGTTGTTCTTTGTGCGACTGTGCAGCGCTCCTGTCCCTGGAGTAGTGACTCGACAATAGCGCATTGATGATTATAATGAACTGCTGCATTTCACGAGTTTTTTCTGCCCATTTTTCCATGAATTGGAGAATAAACTTTTTAAAGCAATAAATATTCACAAGTTTGGGGGCGGGGGGGGTGGGAGAAAGACACCGAAACGAATGTCGGCTAATACATTCATTGAAATTGAAATGGACTATAATGTGGAGAAGTGTGAAGTTATCCACTTTGGTAGGAAAAACTAAAAAAAGCAGAGTATTTTTGAAATGGTGAGAGATTGGGAAATGTTGGTGTTCAGAGGGACCTGGGTGTCCTTGTACACAAATCACTGAAAGTTAACATGCAGGTACAGCAAGCAATTCGGAAAGCAAATGGTATGTTGGCCTTTATTACAAGGGGATTTGAGTATAAGAGTAAAGATATCTTACTGCAATTATATAGGGCCCTGGTGAGACCACACCTGGAGTATTGTGTGTAGTTTTACATAGAAACATAGAAGATAGGACCTGGAGTAGGCCATTCGGCCCCTCGAGCCTCCTCCGCCATTCAATGAGGTCATTGCTGATCATCCAAATTCAGTACCCTGTCCCTGCCTTCTCCCCATATCCCTTGGTCCCTTTAGCCTTAAGAAATATATCCAACTCCATCTTGAATATATTTAATGAATTGGCCTCCACTGCCTTCTGTGGTAGAGAACTCCACAGGTTCACCACTCTCTGGGTGAAGAAATTCCTCCTCATCTCTGTCCTAAATGGCTTACCCCTTATCCTTAGACTGTGATCCCTGGTTCTGGACTCCCCCGCCATCGGGAACATCCTTCCTGCATCTAGTCTGTCTAGTCCTGTTAGAATTTTATAAGTTTCAATGAGATCCCCTCTCATTCTTCTAAACTCCAGCGAGTATAAGCCTAATCGATCCAATCTCTCCTCATACGTCATTCCTGCCATCCCAGGTATCAGTCTGGTGAATCTTCACTGCACTCCCTCCATGGCAAGAACATCCTTCCTCAGATAAGGCGACCAAACTGCACCAAACTACCAAAAATGGTAGACCAATTAAATACATATTTTGGTTCTGTCTTCACAAAGGAGGACACAAATAACCTCCCAGAAATGTCAGGGAACATAGGGTCTGATGAAAGGGTGGAACTGAAAGAAATCAGTATTTGTAGGGAAATGGTGTTAGGGAAATTGATGGGATTGAAGGCCGATAAATCCCCAGGGCCTGATAATCTACATCCTAGGGTACTTAAGGAAGTGGCCCTAGAAATAGTAGATGCATTGCTGGTCATCTTCCAACATTCGATGGAAACTGGAACAGTACCCATGGATCGGAGGGTAGCTAATGTTACCCCACTATTCAAAAAAGGTGGTAGAGAGAAAACTGGGAATAACAGACCAGTAAGCCTGACATCGGTAGTGGGGGAAATGCTGGAGTCCATTATAAAAGATGTAATAGCAGGAATTTTCTGAGGATGTAACTAGTAAAATAGATAAGAGAGAACCAATGGATGTGGTGTATTTGGACTTTCAGAAGGCTTTCGTGAAGGTCCCACAAAAGAGATTAGCGTGTAAAGTTAAGGCACATGGGATTGGGGGCAAGGTATTGACTTGGATAGAGAACTGGTTGGCAGATAGAAAGCAAAGAGTTGGAATAAACGGGTCTTTTTCCGAGTGGCAGGCAGTGACTTGTGGGGTACCGCAGGGATCGGTCCTTGGACCCCAGCTATTCACAATATATATTAATGATCTAGACAAGGGAACTAGATGTAATATCTCCAAATTTGCAGACGATACAAAGCTGGGTGGGCGTGTGTGCTGTGAGGAGGATGCCGAGAAACTACAGGATGATTTGGACAAGTTGGGTGATTGGGCAGAAGCATGGCAGAAGCAGTATAACGTGGATAAATGTGAGGTTATCCACTTTGGTGTCAAAAACAGGAAGGCAGATTATTCTCTGAATGGCAATAGATTAGGAGAAGGGGAAGTGCAATGAGACCTGGGTGTCCTTGTGCACCAGTCGCTGAAGGTAAACATGCAGGTGCAGCAGGCAGTTAAGAAGGCAAATGGTATGTTGGCCTTCATAGCAAGAGGGTTTGAGCACGGGAACAAGGATGTCTTGCTGCAGTTGTACAGGGCCTTGGTGAGACCACATCTTGAGTATTGTGTGCAGTTTTGGTTGCCTTATCTGAGGAAGGATATTCTTGTCATGGAAGGAGTTCAGCGAAGATTCACCAGGATGATACCTGGGTTGGTAGGAATGACGTATGAGGAGAGATTGGGTCGATTGGGCTTGTACTCGCTGGAGTTTAGAAGAATGAGAGGGGATCTCATTGAAACTTATAAAATTCTAACAGGACTAGACAGACTAGATGCAGGAAGGATGTTCCCGATGGCGGGGGAGTCCAGAAGCAGGGGTCACAGTCTAAGGATAAGGGGTAGGCCATTTAGGACAGAGATGAGGAGGAATTTCTTCCCCCAGAGAGTGGTGAACCTGTGGAATTCTCTACGACAGAAGGCAGTAGAGGCCAATTCATTAAATATATTCAAGAAGGAGTTAGATATATTTCTTAATGCTAAAGGGATCAAGGGATATGGGGAGAAAGCAGGGAGAGGGTACTGAATTTGGATGATCAGCCATGATCGCATTGAATGGCGGAGCAGGCTCGAGGGGCCGAATGGCCTACTCCTGCTCCTATCTTCTATGTATTCAATCTTTCCTTGTAGCTGAAATTCTCTAGTCCTGGCAACATCCTCGTAAATCTCCCGTCTGGAGCACAGTCACATCTTTCCTGCAATGGGGCGAGCAGAACTGCACGCAGCACTCTAGCCGGTGGCCTAACTGGTGTTTTTGTAAAGTTCAAGCAGAACCTCCCTGCTCTTACATGATACAGAAAGAAAGAGGCACTGCCCCTTTAAATACCTGGGGGCACCCATTCCCCTTTAAATGGCCAAGCAATTTTTTTTGTTGAAAAGGGGCCGCAGTCCCCTTTGACTCACCCCCCCGCATCTCACCCACCACAAATGCTCACGAGAGAGAGAGAGAGAGAGAGGAGGAAGAATGCTGGTCTTTGTCCCTTTAAAAGTGGCTGCCCACCAAAATGTTCACAGCACCAGGGCTCTTTGTTCTGGATAAAAGTCAAAAAGAGAAAAGGTTCACTTATTTTTAAATGAATGCAGTTGATGAATAGCCTTGCAATAAAGGTAATGCAAAGGAATAAACACTCACAAGCTGGGTTTTTTTCCACCACCTCCTCCCCTTCCCTTTAACAGCTCCTGCAGACAATGAAAGCAGGAAAGCGGCCTGCAGCCCACCGAGGTCCCGCCCCCCTCTCTCCCTCCCGCGCCGCCATTGGTTGGCGGACCGTCAGCCCGCCCGGTCCTCCCAGCGTTTTCCGCGCTCCTGATTGGGGCGGGCCTCGCGTCAATCAATCCCTCCGATTACGCGCTGACGCCAGCACGCAACGCCAAAGGGTCGGTTGGATCGGCGCACGCAACCGCAAGGTAAAAAAAGGACACGCCACACAAATGAGGAAAAACAAAAATAATAATAATCGCACTTTAGAGGGGAGGAGGTTGGGGAATTAATGAGTGTTTTCAATTTGTTTCGCAAAAAAAAATATTTGAAAAGCTTCCCAACGGTGCGAGGCGGGCTGCGCATGCGCTCCAGCCAGCCTTTGACTCCCCCACGTGGGCCGGGGCCGGGGCCTTCCCCTGCACCAATCACAGCGCGGGCAGGCGCAACACGAGGCTGCCAGTGCGCCTGCGCGGGGCCTCCGGGGAGCAAACGGAAGGCCGGGCCCGGGTAAGAGGCAGAATCAACGGCCGGGGGGAATCGATTTAAATCGAGGTGAGCGGGGAGCGGAGAGCGAGATTATAAAGTAAAATACCAGAAGAACCAAACGTGAGAGTCGGGCGGGGGGGCGGAGTGAGCCGGAAGTGTGATTCTGACTGACGGGAGCTCTGACCAATAGGACGAGGGCTGAGCTGGGAGGTCTGAACTGGGCGGCCTGGTCCTCCAACCAATGGCGGCGCGGCAAGGGGGCGGGGCCTCCTCTCCAGCTCAGGTGCGCGGGGGCCGATTGTGACGCGCTGTCCCCAGGTGAGAGCAGCTCAGTCAGCACAGAGCTGGGGCTGGAATCTGGGAGAGGGGCCGCAGGCAGCGGGCCTGGCAAAGGGGCACAAGCTTCACAATACAAGCTGCTTTCAAATGCACAATTGTTTCCTACACACAGCCTGGGTCACTCTGCAAAAAAAAACTGTTTAACAATTCATCATAACGCCCCTGCTTTAGGAGAGGGGTAGAGTGCAAAAAGCAAGGAAGTTATGATGAAACTGTGTAAAAGACTGGAGTCAGCTGTGGCTCAGTGGCTAGTAGAGTCAGAAGGTTGTGGGTTCAAATCCCGCTCCAGGGACTTGAGCACATAAAGCGAGGCTGACACTCCAGTGCGGTGCTGAGGGAGCGGCGCACTGTCGGAGGGGCAGTACTGAGGGAGCGCCGCACTGTCGGAGGGGCAGTACTGAGGGAGTGCTACACTGTCGGGGGGGCAGTGCTGAGGGAGCACCGCACTGTCGGAGGGGCAGTACTGAGGGAGCACCGCACTGTCGGAGGGGCAGTACTGAGGGAGTGCTACACTGTCGGGGGGGCAGTGCTGAGGGAGCACCGCACTGTCGGAGGGGCAGTACTGAGGGAGTGCTACACTGTCGGAGGGGCAGTACTGAGGGAGCACCGCACTGTGGGAGGGGCAGTACTGAGGGAGCACCGCACTGTGGGAGGGGCAGTACTGAGGGAGCGCCGCACTGTCAGTGGAGCAGTACTGAGGGAGCAGCGCACTGTCGGAGGGGCAGTACTGAGGGAGCAGCGCACTGTCGGAGGGGGCGTACTGAGGGACCGCAGCACTGTCGGAGGGGCAGTACTGAGGGACCGCCACACTGGCGGAAGGGCAGTGCTCAGGAAGCACCGCACTGTTGGAGGGGCAGTGCTCAGGGAGCACTGCTCCATCGGAGTGGCAGTACTGCGGGAGCGCCGCACTATCCGAGCAAGCAATGCTGTGGGAGAGCCGCATTGTCGGAGGGGCAGTAACGAAGGAGCGCTGCAGTGTCGGAGGTGCGGTCTTATGGATGAGACGTTAAACCGAGGCCCCCGTCTGCCCCCTCAGGTGGTACTATTTCGAAGAAGTTATCCCCGGTGTTTTGAGCCCAATATTTATCCCTCAACAGGACGAAAAAACAGATTATCTGGCCCTTTTCACATTGCTCTTTGTGGGAGCTTGCTGTGCGCAAATTGGCTGCCACATTTCCCACATTACAACAGTGAATACACTTCAAAAGTACTTCATTGGCTGTAAAGCGCTTTGGGACGTCCGGTGGTCATGAATGGCGGTTAAGAAGGCAAATGGTATGCTGGCCTTCATTACAAGAGGATTTGAATACAGGAGTAAAGAAGTCTTACTCCAATTATATCTTCTTCTTAGGCAGTCCTTTGGAACCAAGGATGATTTGCTTCCACATTATAAATGAGTTCTCAGGTGACTGATGAGTCCAATGCGGGTCCGAGTCTCTGTCACAGGTGGGGCAGATGGTGGTTGAAGGGGTGGGTCGGTGGGGTGCTTGAGTTGACGCGTACTCCTTGCGCTTGGCTTCCCCTTGCTCCCGGCGAAGAGACTCGAGGTGTTCGGTGCCTTCCCGGATGCGTCTTCTCCACTTTGTGCGGTCTTGGGACAGGGATTCCCAGGTGTCAGTGGGGATGTTACACCTTTTCAAGGAGGCTTTGAGGGTGTCCTTGAGGCGTTTCCTCTGCCCACCTGGGGCTCTCTTGCCGTGCCGGAGCTCCGAGTAGAGCGCTTGTTTTGGGAGTCTCGTATCGGGTATGCGGACAATGTGACCCATCCATCGGAGCTGATTGAGTGTGGTCAAAGCTTCGATGCTGGGGATGTTGGCCTGAGCGAGAACACTGACGTCGGTGCGTCTATCCTGCCAATGAATGTGCAGGATCTTGCGGAGGCAGCATTGGTGGTACCTCTCCAGTGCACCTCAAATCACTGGAGAGGTACCACTAACACTGCCTCCAGTTATATAGGGCCTTGGTGAGACCACACTTGGAGTACTGTGTACAATTTTGGTCTCCTTACCTAAGGAAGGATATACTTGCCATAGAGGGAGTGCAACGAAGGCTCAAGAGATTGATTCCTGGGATGGCAGGACTGTCGTATGAGAAGAGATTGAGTAAACTAGACCTGTATTCTCTTGAATTCAGAAGAATGAGAGGGGATCTCATTGAAGCATACAAAATTATTACAGGGCTTGATAGGGTGGATGCTGGGAGAATGTTTCCCTTGGCTGGGGAGTCTAGTACCAGGGGCCACAGCCTCAGGATAAAGGGTAACATAAGAACATAAGAAATAGGAGCAGGAGTAGGCCAATCGGCCCCTCGAGCCTGCTCCGCCATTCAATAAGATCATGGCTGATCTGATCCTAACCGCCAATCTACGATAACAACCCTCTCCTGAATCTAACAGAATTAGACACACGAAATAGGAGCAGGATCAGGCTACACGGCCCCTGGGCCCGCTCCGCTACCCACAGGGCCATGACCGATCTGAACTTAGACTCATGTCCAAATTCCTGCTCGCTCCCCGTAACCCTTAATTCCCTTTACTTCTAGGAAACTGTCTATTTCTGTTTTAAATTTATGTAATGATGTATCTTCTACAGCTTTTTGGGGCAGCATATTCCATGGACCTACCACCCTCAGTGAAGTAGTTCCTCCACATCTCAGTTTTGAAAGAGCAGCCCCTTATTCTAAGACTATGCCCCCTAGTTCTAGTTTCACCCATCATCGGGAACATCCTCCCTGCATCCACCCGATCCAACCCCTTCACAATCTTATATGTTTCAATAAGATCGCCTCTCATTCTTCTGAACTCCAATGAGTAGAGTCCCAATTTACTCAACCTCTCCTCATATGTCCATCCCCTCATCCCCGGGATTAACCGAGTGAACCTTCTTTGTACTGACTCGAGAGCAAGTATGTCCTTTCTTAAGTATGGACACCAAAACTGTACGCAGTATTCCAGGTGCGGTCTCACCAATACCTTGTACAACTGAAACAATACCTCCCTATTTTTATATTCTATCCCCCTAGCAATGAAAGCCAACATTCCATTGGCCTTCTTAATCACTTGCTGCACCTGCATACTAACCTTTTGAGTTTCGTGCACCAGGACCCCCAGATCCCTTTGTACTTCAGTACTTTCCAGTTTCTTGCCATTAAGATAATAACTTGCTCTACGATTTTTCCTGCCAAAGTGCATAACCTCACACTTTCCAGTATTGTATTCCATCTGCCAAATCTCTGCCCACTTACTTAGCCTGTCTATATCCCCTTGCAGGTTTTTTATGTCCTCCTCACTCACTACTTTCCCTCCCATCTTAGTATCATCTGCAAACTTTGATATGTTACACTCGGTCCCCTCCTCCAAATCGTTAATGTAGACTGTAAAGAGTTGGGGACCCAGCACTGACCCCTGCGGAACACCACTAGTTACTGATTGCCAGTCTGAGAATGAACCATTTATCCCAACTCTCTGCCTTCTGTTAGATAGCCAATCCTCTATCCATGCCAGAATATTACCCCCAATCCCGTGATTTTTTATCTTAAGCAATAATCTTTTGTGTGGCACCTTGTCAAATGCCTTTTGGAAGTCTAAATACACTACGTCCACTGGTTCCCCTTTATCCACCCTACATGTTACTTCCTCAAAGAACTCCAGCAAATTTGTCAAACATGACTTCCCCTTCATAAAACTATGCTGACTTTGTCCTATTAAATTATGATTATCCAAATGTCCTGTTACTGTCTCCTTAATAATGGACTCCAAAATTTTACCTACCACAGATGTTAGGCTAACCGGTCTATAGTTTCCAGCCTTCTGTCTACTGCCCTTTTTAAATAAGGGTGTTACATTAGCAGTTTTCCAGTCTGCCGGGACCTTTGCTGAGTCCAGGGAGTTTTGGAAAATTATTACCAATGCATACACAATCCCTACCGCCACTTCCCTCAAGACCCTAGGATGTAAGCCATCAGGTCCAGGTGATTTATCCGCCTTGAGTCCCATTATTTTACCGAGTACCACTTCCTTAGTGATTTTGATCGTGTTTAGCTCCTCCCCCCCTTTAGCCCCCCTGTTAGTCCAGTGTTGGGATATTCGTAGTGTCTTTTCCTGTAAAGACTGATATAAAATATTCATTAATGTTTTTTCCATCTAACTATCTTCCCTTTCTTAATCAATCTTTTTGTTATTTTTTGCTGTCTTTTAAAGTTTTCCCAATCCTCTATTCTCCCACTAGATTTGGCTACCTTATATGCCCTTGTTTTTATTCGAATACTATCCTTAATTTCTTTACTTAGCCACGGATGGCTGTCTTTTCTTTTACAGGGTAGGCCATTCAGGACTGAGATGAGAAGAAACTTCTTCACACAGAGGGTGGTGAATCTTTGGAATTCTCTACCCCAGAGGGCTGTGAAGGCTCAGTCATTGGGTATATTCAAAACAGTGATCGATAGATTTCTGACTAGTAAGGGCATCAAGGGATATGGCGATAGGGCCGGTGAATGGAGTTGAGGCAGAAGATCAGCCATGATCTCATTGAATGGCGGAGCAGGCTCGAAGGGCCGAATGGCCGACTCCTGCTCCTATTTCTTCTGTTCTTATAAATGCAAGTCTTTCTTTCTTATTGTGTCCAATTCTGGCCACCGCACTTTAGGAAGAATGTGAAGACCTTAGAGAGGCTGCAGAAAAGATTACCAGAATGGTACCAGGGATGAGGGACTTCAGTTATGCGGAGAGACTGGAGAAGCTGAGATTGTTCTCCTTAGAGCAGAGAAGGTTAAGTGGAGATTGACCAGAATGGTATCAGGGATGAGGGACTTCAGTTACGTGGAGAGACTGGAGAAGCTGGGGTTGTTCTCCTTAGAGGGCGGTAGAGGCCAGTTCATTAAATATATTCAAGAAAGAGTTGGATATATTTGTTAAGGCTAAAGAGATCAAGGGATGAGGAGAAGGCAGGAACAGGGTACTGAATTTGGATGATCAGCCATGATCTCATTGAATGGCGGAACAGGCTCGAGGGGCCGAATGGCCTACTCCTGCTCCTATCTTCTATGTGGAGCAGAGAAGGTTAAGGGGAGATTGACCAGAGTGGTACCAGGGATGAGGGACTTCAGTTATGTGGAGAGACTGGAGAAGCTGGGGTTGTTCTCCTTAGAGCAGAGAAGGTTGAGAGGAGATTTGATGGAGGTGTTCAAAATCGTGAGGGGGGTCTGGACAGAGTAGAGGGAAACTGTTCCCATTGGCGGAAGGCTCGAGAACCAGAGGACACAGATTTAAGGTGAGTGTCAGAAGGTCCAAAGGCTCCTCACAGCTTACTGTCCCACCTAGCTTTGTATCATCAGCAAACTTGGATACATTACGCTCGGTCCCTTCATCTAGGTCATTAATATAGATTGTAAACAGCTGAGGCCCCAACACTGATCCACGCGGCACCCCACTAGATACAGCCTGCCAACCTGAAAAAGATCTGTTTATCCCTACTCTCTTTTCAGTCCGTTAACCAATCCTCTATCTATGCTACTATATTACCCCCTACCCCATGAGCCCTAATCTTGTGTAATAACCTTTTACGTGGCACCTTATCGAATGCCTTTTGGAAATCCAAATATACTACATCCACTGGTTCCCCTCTATCTACCCTGCTAGTATCCTCAGAAAACTCTAATAAATTTGTCAAACACGATTTCCTTTTCATAAAACCATGTTTAATTTGCCTAATCATGTTATGATTTTCTAAGTGATTTGATACCACTTCCTTAACAATGGATTCCAGCGTTTTCCCGATGACTGATGTAGCTTTCAAAAGCTCTTGTAATAATGTGTCCGTGACTACACAAACCACTCTGGGTACAGGTATATTGTGTATCAGTAAAACAGTCCGTGACTACACAAACCACTCTGGGTACAGGTACATTGTGTATCAGTAAAACAGTCCATGACTACACAAACCACTCTGGGTACAGGTATATTGTGTATCAGTAGAACAGTCCGTGACTACACAAACCACTCTGGGTCCAGGTATATTGTGTATCAGTAAAACAGTCCATGACTACACAAACCACTCTGGGTCCAGGTATATTGTGTATCAGTAAAACAGTCCGTGACTACACAAACCACTCTGGGTCCAGGTATATTGTGTATCAGTAAAACAGTCCGTGACTACACAAACCACTCTGGGTCCAGGTATATTGTGTATCAGTAAAACAGTCCGTGACTACACAAACCACTCGGTACAGGTATATTGTGTATCAGTAAAACAGTCTGTGACTACACAAACCACTCTGGGTCCAGGTATATTGTGTATCAGTAAAACAGTCCGTGACTACACAAACCACTCTGGGTACAGGTATATTGTGTATCAGTAAAACAGTCCGTGACTACACAAACCACTCAGGGTACAGGTATATTGTGTATCAGTAAAACAGTCTGTGACTACACAAACCACTCTGGGTCCAGGTATATTGTGTATCAGTAAAACAGGTTTATTAAACATTAAACATCCGGTACAAAGAAGTAGTACTTAACAAGAAGATAGTCACAGACTGTTCGTTCAAACCCCGGCGTTCCTTCCGAGTGAGCGCGGCGCAAGTCTCCTGATGTATGTTGCTGTGTTCCGTTGACCCACGCGCGCTTCCTTGGGATCTTGCTGTGTTCTGTTGACCGAAGCTCCTATCAATCTCTGGTTACACGGTGCGCTGCTTTCGATGTTCAAAACCTGTATCTTTATACCCTTTTCCCTCTCGTTTTGCCTACGTGGCAGTAATTAACCCTCTAACACCTGGTAAAAAGTCTTGCTCCCTCGTTACCCATCTTATGACCTTGTTTGATCCTTCTGACTTTTTCTCCCTACATTACAAAGTACCCTTATCTCAGATCTTCACTTTTCACAGAACACTTCCTAGAATGTTGACAAAACAGTCGGACATCCGATAGCTGGACCAATGAAGGACGTCTCCAACTCTTATCTATCTCTCTAGTTTTTATCTCTTTAAGCAGAATATTGCTGAATTCCTCGTCTCCATAAACTTAGCACAACATTCCATTACTTCAGTAATTTTAAACAGAGGTTTTTAGTCAGGTTGGCATAATCCCATCCTGCTTTGCTCTCAGCCATTCTCCATTTTATACGGGCTTTTAGGATCTTAACATACAATTTCACATATTATAGTTATATTAGAATGGTTATCGAATCTTAATAATGTTTACTAAACCCTACAGGTACACCCTATCCGACATATCCCTACCTTGAGGGCGAGGCATTTGCCGACCCCTCAAAACTAAAATCTTACATATGGATTATTTTTCTTCCGTTTGTGTAACTCTAACATGTTCTGGGCTGTGATCATATTTAAATGTGATTGGGCATTGGACTTTCGGTGTTTCAGGTAGCAGGTGTAGAATAGTAAGCACATCATTACTACAAGTTGGGATATGACCAGTACATGGGAAATTATCCTAATCCAATGAGGAATTTCCATGTTTGTCCCTATGTTGTCTTATTAGTCCTAACAATTTTTGACTCCCTACCTTGTGACATTTGTGTTTAACTGGGTAGATCTTAAACAAACGTCTGATCTTACATAGTTCAAAGTTTTACTACATGGGTTACATATCTCAAATACAAAATCATTACAAGTTGGAGAACAACCAGAGCGTGTGAAATAATACGAGCCTAAGGGCATGCTGATGTATTAAGCTCAATATCCCACCAGTGTGTGTTGTCCCTTCTGCTTTCAATTTCAATATCTATTCTCCAGTTGTCTTGCTCCAAAACATAAAAAATGCTTTAGGGAGGAGTTCAGTCGTATCATGAGCTCACTGAAACCCTCAAACAATAGGGGAATGTCGGGTCTGAATTGTGCCACATAACTGTGCAGCTCGTACTTAAAAACGTGTTGGTTGATGGGACAGGTCCTGTTAGACCCGTAAAGCATGGTAGTTGTGGTGGTAGTGACACAGGAGGCACCACCAAAATCACCTCATACTGGATTCGTACTGGTTTTTCCCCACGCTCTGTTACCTACAAAACACAATTATTACAGTCACAGTTAAATTCAGTCTTACAATCATTTCAAGTGACATTACAGTTTCACATCTACTTCCTCATCTTCCAAGTCGAGATCCTTTCTCCCTTCCGTTTTTCAAAATAGCAGCCACAGGATCTTTTACACCCACCTGAGAGGGCAGACGGGGCAGCGGTTTAACGTCACATCTGAAAGATGGCACCTCTGACAGGGCAGCTCTCCCTCAGTACTGCCATGGAGTGTCAGCCTAGATTACGTGCTCAAGTCTCCAGAGTGGGACTCAAACCCACGACCTTCTGACTCGAGAGGTGGGAGTGTCGCTCACTGAGCCAAGGCTGACCCCTCTTAAACTCCAGCCTAGTTACTGGTGTTATTATCAGCGTTTTCAAACTGCCCCCCCCCGACAACCCCGTAATTGCCATTATTAACACAGAACAGTCCTTCATGTGATTGACAGCAGAATGGGACCAGTGCGCTCAGGTGTGAACTCGCTGGTGTCTCAGCAGGTGAGTTGAAGTGGTGAATCCCTTTTCACACACTGAGCAGGGGAACGGCCTCTCCCCAGTGTGAGTGCGCTGGTGTATCTGAAGAGTGGATGAGTGCGTAAACCTCTTCCCGCAGTGAGAGCAGCTGAACGGCCTCTCCCCAGTGTGAGTGCGCTGGTGTATCCGAAGATTGGATGAGTGCTTAAACCTCTTCCCGCAGTGAGAGCAGCTGAACGGCCTCTCCCCAGTGTGAGTGCGCTGGTGTATCAGTAGGTGAGATGGACTGGTGAATCCCTTTTCACACACTGAGCAGGGGAACGGCCTCTTCCCGGTGTGGGTGAACTGGTGTCTCCAAAGATTGGATGAGTGCGTAAACCTCTTCCCGCAGTGAGAGCAGCTGAATGGCCTCTCCCCAGTGTGAGTGCGCTGGTGTGTCAGCAGGTGAGATGGACTGGTGAATCCCTTTTCACACACTGAGCAGGGGAACGGACTCTTCCCGGTGTGCGTGAACTGGTGTTTCCGAAGACTGGATGAGTGCGTAAACCTCTTCCCGCAGTGAAAGCAGCTGAACGGCCTCTCCCCGGTGTGGATGCGTCGATGCTTCTCCAGGATCTTGGAGCATTTGAAACTCTTGTCGCATTCGGAACATTTAAACGGCCTCTCATCAGTGTGAACCAGCTGGTGTTCCCGCAGAGTGGAGGGATGAGTGAATCCTTTCCCACACACGGAGCAGGTGAACGGCCATTTCACAGAGTGACTGCGTTTAGGAGTCTCCAGCTTGGAGAGGCAACTGAATCCCTTTCCGCATTCCCGACATTTGCACAGATTCTCCTCGCTTTGGTTACACTTGTGCCTCCCCAGGCTGCACCTTTGGTTGAATCCACGTCCACACACAAGACACGTGTGCAGTTTGCCCGCACTCTGATTGCTGCTTTCCGCTTCCATATGGCGATGATATTCAGGTCCTGATGAATCGAGTGACTCTGTCAGATCGTCGTGTGAAGTTTGCGTTAAGCTGCCCGTCTGCAGTTCCTCCCCTTGCAAGAGACAGTAAAACAGGTTTATATAAATAATTAATGTAAATACAGCAGAGAAAATAAAGACTTCCAAAAGGCATTTGACAAGGTGCCACAGAAAAGATTACTGCACAAGATAAAAAACCACGGGATTGGGGGTAATATACTGGCATGGGTGGAAGATTGGCTATCTAACAGAAAACAGAGAGTTGGGATAAACGGTTCATTCTCGGGTTGGCAATCAGTAACTAGTGGTGTTCGGCAGGGGTCAGTGCTGGGACCCCAACTCTTTACAATCTATATTAACGATTTGGAGGAGGGGACCGAGTGCAACATATCCAAGTTTGCCGACGATACAAAGATGGGAGGGAAAGCAGTGAGTGAGGAGGACATAAAAAACCTGCAAAAGGACATAGACAGGCTAAGTGAGTGGGCAGAGATTTGGCAGATGCAATATAATGTTGGCAAGTGTGAGGTTATGTACTTTGGCAGAAAAAATCAAAGAGCAAGTTATTATCTAAAGGGCGAGAAACTGCAAAGTGCTACAGTACAAAGGGATCTGGGGGTCCTGGTGCATGAAACACAGAAGGTTAGTATGCAGGTACAGCAGGTGATTAGGAAGGCCAATGGAATCTTGGCTGTTATTGCAAGGGGGATGGAGTATAAAAGCAGGGAAGTCTTGCTTCAGTTATACAGGGTATTGGTGAGGCCACACCTGGAATATTGCATGCAGTTTTGCTTTCCATATTTAAGAAAAGATATACTTGCTCTCGAGGCGGTTCAGAGAAGGTTCACTCGGTTGATTCCAGGGATGAGGGGGTTGACGTATGAGGAAAGGTTGAGTAGGTTGGGACTCGACTCATTGGAATTCAGAAGAATGAGAGGCGATCTTATCGAAACATATAAGATTGTGAGGGGCCTTGATCGGGTGGATGCGGGGAGGATGTTTCCACTGATGGGTGAGATTAGAACTAGGGGGCATAATCTTAGAATAAGGGGCTGCCCTTTCAAAACTGAGATGAGGAGAAACTTCTTCACTCAGAGGGTAGTAAATCTATGGAATTTGCTACCCCAGAGAGCTGTGGAAGCTGCAACATTAAATAAATTTAAAATGGAGATAGACATTTTCCTAGCAGATAAGGGAATTAGGGGTTACGGGGAGAGGGCAGGGAAGTGGACGTGAGTCCAGATTCAGATCAGCCATGATCCTATTGAATGGCGGAGCAGGCCCGAGGGGCCGTATGGCCTACTCCTGCTACTATTTCTTATGTTCTTATGAAAGACTGGCCTTTATACAGCGCCTTTCACGACCAACGGTTTTACAGCCAATGAATTACTTTTTGAAGAGTAGTCGCTGTTGTAATGTGGGAAACACTGCAGCCAATTTGCATGATAAATAATGGCCAGGACACCGGGGATAACTCTCCTGCCCTTCTTCGAAATAATGGGATCTTTTATGTCCACCTGAACATCTCTTCCGAAAGATGGCCCTCCGACAGTGCGGCGCTCCCTCAGTACTGCCCCTCCGACAGTGCGGGGCTCCCTCAGTACTGCCCCTCTGACAGTGCGGCACTCCCTCAGTACTGCCCTTCGACAGGGCACCGCCCCTCCGACAAGCCGGCGCTCCTTCGGCACTGCCCCGGAGCGTCAGCCTAGGTTTATGTGCTCGAGTCCCTGGAGTGGGGACCTTCAACCCACAACTTTCTGACTGAGAGATGAGGGTGCTCTCAACTGAGCCACTAGCTGGCTCTCAAGGTCTTTCACATCCTTGCTAAAGTGCGGTGGTGGGGGGAATTGTCACAGACCCTTTAATCAGAAGAACACACGAGAGGGGGGAGGGAGTCCCTTTAAATATGGAGGGGGTGGGTGACCCTGTAAATGTGGAGGGGGTGGGTGACCCTTTAAATGTGGAGGGGGTGGGTGTCCCTTTAAATGTGAAGGGGGTAGGTGTCCCTTTAAATGTGGAGAGGGTGGGTGTCCCTTTAAATGTTGAGGGGGTGGGTGTCCCTTTAAATGTGGAGAGGCGGGGCCGCGCATGCTCATTCGGGCCCACCACAAAACCAGACTGCCAGTGCGCCTGCGCGGGGCCTCCGGGGAGCAGACGGAAGGCCGGGCCCAGGGAAGAGGCGGAATCAGCGGCCGGGGTAAAGTCAAGAAACGATAGCAAAATACTGCAAATGTTGGAAATCCGAAATAACAACAGAAAATGCTGGAAAAACTCAGCAGGTCAGGCAACATCCGTGGAGAGAAATTTGAGTTGACGCTTTAAATCGAGGTGAGGTGAGGGAGCGGAGCGCGAGATTATAAAGTAAAATACGAGAAAAACCAAACCTGAGAGTCGGGCGGGCGGGACCTCCGCGGACGCCGAACGGAGCGGATTGAGCCGCAGCAATGTGATTTTGACTGACGGGAGCGCTGACCAATAGGAAGAGAGCTGAAATAACAACAGAAAATGCTGGAAAAACTCAGCAAGTCAGGCAACATCCGTGGAGAGAAATTTGAGTTGACGTTTCGGGTTTGACCCTTCTTCAAAAGGAAGAGAGCTGAACTGGGCGGCCTGGTCCTCCAACCAATGGCGGCGTGGCTAGGGGGCGGGACCTTCCCTCCCTCCCCGGCGATGGTGGGTGGGGGCCCGATTCTGACGTCATCAACGGAAAAGGCCAATTCAGGTGGATGTAGGCCGGCCCGGGCCTCTGACTGACAGGAGCTCTGACCAATAGGAAGAGGGCTGAGGTGGGAGGACTGAACTGGGCGGCCTGGTCCTCCAACCAATGGCGGCGCGGCAAGGGGGCGGGGCCTCCACTCCAGCTCAGGTGCGCTGGGGCCGATTGTGACGCGCTGTCCCCAGGTGAGAGCAGCTCAGTCAGCACAGAGCTGGGGCTGGAATCTGGGAGAGGGGCCGCAGGCAGCGGGCCTGGCAAAGGGGCACAAGCTTCACAATACAAGCTGCTTTCAAATGCACAATTGTTTCTTACACACAGCCTAGGTCACTCTGCAAAATAAAACTGTTTAACAATTCATCATAACTCCCCTGCTTTAGGAGAGGCGTAGAGTGCAAAAGCAAGAAAGTTATGATGAAACTGTGTAAAAGACTGGAGTCAGCTGTGGCTCAGTGGATAGCAGAGTCAGAAGGTTGTGGGTTCAAGATAGACTTGCACTTATAAGAACATAAGAAATAGGAGCAGGAGTAGGCCATTCGGCCCCTCGAGCCTGCTCCGCCATTCAATGAGATCATGGCTGATCATCCAAATTCAGTACCCTGTCCCTGCCTTCTCCCCATATCCCTTGATCCCTTTAGCCTTAAGAAATATATCCAACTCTTTCCTGAATATATTTAATGAATTGGCCTCAACTGCCCAGTGTGGTAGAGAATTCCACAGGTTCACCACTCTCTGGGTGAAGTAATTCCTCCTCATCTCTGTCCTAAATGGCTTACCCCTTATCCTTAGACAGTGACCCCTGGTTCTGGACTCCCCGACCATCGGGAACATCCTTCCTGCATCTAGTCCGTCTAGTCCTGTTAGAATTTTATAAGTTTCAATGAGATCCCGTGTCATTCTTCTAAACTCCTGCGAGTATAAGCCCAATCGACCCAATCAAAGTGTGTGGTGATGCATTTTGGCAGAAGGAACAGGGAGAGGTAATATACACTTAATGGCACAGTTTTAAACAGTGTGCAGGGACAGAGGGATCTGGGAGTTAATGTGCATAGGTCACATACGAATTAGGAGCAGGAGTCGGCCACTCGGCCCCTCGAGCCTGCTCCACCATTCAATAAGATCATGGCTGATCTGATTACTCCACATTCCCACCTACCCCCAATAACTTTTCACCCCCTTGCTTATCAAGAATCTATCTACCTCTGCCTTAAAAATATTCAAAGACTCTGCTTCCACCGCCCTCTGAGGAAGAGAGTTCCAAAGTCTCACGACCCTCTGAGAAAAAAATTCTCATCTCTGTCTAAAATGGGCGACCCCTTATTTTTAAACAGTGACCCCTAGTTCTAGATTCTCCCACAAGAGGAAACATCCTCTCCACATCCACCCTGTCCAGACCCCTCAGGATCTTATATGTTTCAATCAAGTCACCTCTTACTCTTCTAAACTCCAGCGGATACAAGCCTCGCCTGTCCAACCTTTCCTCATAAGACAACCCGCCCTCTGAAATGGCCCAGCAAGCCACTCAGTTGTGAACAACCGCTACGAAAAACAATAAGAATAAAACCGGACGGACCAACCGGCATCGACCTCGGAACCGGAAACGACAACGACAAACCCAGCCCTGTCGACCTGCAAAGTCCTCCTTACCAACATCTGGGGGCTTGTGCCAGAATTGGGAGAGCTGTCCCACAGACTAGTCAAGCAACAGCCTGACATAGTCATAATTACTGAATCATACCTTACAACCAATGTCCCAGACACCACCATCACCATCCCTGGGTATGTCCTGTCCCACCGGCAGGACAGACCCACCAGAGGTGGTGGCACCGTGGTATACAGTCAGGAGGGAGTAGCCCTGGGAGTCCTCAACATTTACTCAGGACCCCATGAGGTCTCATGGCATCAAATTAAACATGGGCAAGGAAACCTCCTACTAATTACCACCTACCTCAGCTGATGAATCAGTACTCCTTCATGTTGAACACCAATTGGAAGAAGCACTGAGAGTAGCAAGGGCACAAAATGTCCTCTGGGTGGGGGACTTCAATGTCCATCACCAAGAGTGGCTCGGTAGCACCACAACTGACCGAGCTGGCCGAGTCCTAAAGGACATAGCTGCCAGACTGGGTCTGCGACAGGTGGTGAGGGAACCAACAAAAGGGAAAAACCTACTTGATCTCGTCCTCACCAATCTACCTGTTGCAGATGCATCTGTCCATGACAGCATTGGTGGAAGTGACCACCGCACAGTCCTTGTGGAGACGAAGTCCCGTCTTCATGTTGAGGATACCCTCCACCATGTTGTGTGGCACTACCACCGTGCTAAATGGGACAGATTTTGAACAGATCTGGCAACTCAAAACTGGGCATCCATGAGGCGCTGTGGGCCATCAGCAGCAGCAGAATTGTATTCAACCACAATCTGTAACCTCATGGCCCGGCATATCCCTCACTCTACCATTACCATCAAGCCGGGAGATCAACCCTGGTTTAACGAAGAGTGCAGGAGAGCATGCCGGGAACAGCACCAGGCATACCGAAAAATGAGGTGTCAACCTGGTGAGGCTACAACACAGGACTACTGGCATGCCAAACAACGGAAGCAACATGCGATAGACAGAGCTAAGCGATCTCACAACCATCGGATCAAATCAAAGCTTTGCAGTCCTGCTACATCCAGTCGTGAGTGGTGGTGGACAATTAAACAGTTAACAGGAGGAGGAGGCTCCAAAAATATCCCCATCCTCAATGATGGTGGAGCCCAGCACGTGAGTGCAAAAGACAAGGCTGAAGCATTTGCAACTATCTTCAGCCAGAAGTGCCGAGTGGATGATCCATCTCGGCCTCCTCCTGAGGTCCCCAGCATCACAGATGCCAGTCTTCAGCCCATTCAATTCACTCCACGTAATGTCAAGAAACGGCTGAAGACACTGGATACTGCAAAGGCTATGGGCCCTGACAACATTCCGGCAATAGTACTGAAGACTTGTGCTCCAGAACTAGCTGCGCCCCTAGCCAAGCTGTTCCAGTACAGCTACAACACTGGCATCTACCCGGCAATGTGGAAAATTGCCCAAGTATGTCCTGTCTACAAAAAGCAGGACAAATCCGACCCGGCCAATTACCGTCCCATCAGTCTACTCTCAATCATCAGCAAAGTGATGGAAGGTGTCGTCGACAGTGCTATCAAGCGGCACTTACTCAGCAATAACCTGCTAACTGACGCCCAGTTTGGGTTCCGCCAGGGCCACTCAGCTCCTGACCTCATTACAGCCTTGGTCCAAACATGGACAAAAGAGCTGAACTCAAGAGATGAGGTGAGAGTGACTGCCCTTGACATCAAGGCAGCATTTGATCGAGTGTGGCATCAAGGAGCCCTAGCAAAACTGAAGTCAATGGGAATCCAGGGGAAAATTCTCCATTGGTTGGAATCATACCTAGCACAAAGGAAGTTGGCTGTGGTTGTTGGAGGTCATTCATCTCAATCACATGACATCACTGCAGGAGTTCCTCAGGGCAGTGTCCTAGGCCCAACCATCTTCAGCTGTTTCATCAATGACCTTCCCTCCATCATAAGGTCAGAAGTGGGGATGTTCACTGATGATTGCACACTGTTCAGCACCATTCGAGACTCGTCAGATACTGACGCAGTCCGTGTCCATATGTAGCAAGACCTGGACAACATTCAGACTTGGGCTGACAAGTGGCAAGCAACATTCGCACCACACAAGTGCCAGGCAATGACCATCTCCAACAAGCGAGACTCTAACCATCTCCCCTTGACATTCAATGGCATTACCATCGCTGAATCCCCCACTATCAACATCCTGGGGGTTACCATTGATCAGAAACTGAACTGGACCAGCCATATAAATACTGTGGCTACAAGAGCAGGCCAGAGGCTGGGAATTCTGCGGCGAGTGTCTCACCTCCTGACTCCCCAAAGCCTTTCCACCATCTACAAGGCACAAGTCAGGAGTGTGATGGAATACTCTCCACTTGCCTGGATGAGTGCAGCTCCAACAACACTCAAGAAGCTCGACACCATTCAGGATAAAGCAGCCCGCTTGATTGGCACTCCATCCACCTTCAACATTTACTCCCTCCATCACCGGCACACTGTGGCTGCAGTGTGTACCATCTACAAGATGCACTGCAGCAACTCGCCAAAGCTCCTTCAACAGCACCTTCCAAACTCGCAACATCTACCACTTAGAAGGACAAGGGCAGCAGACACATGGGAACATCACCACCTACAAGTTCCCCTCCAAGCCACACACCATCCTGACTTGGACCTGTATCGCCGTTCCTTCACTGTCGCTGGGCCAAAATCCTGGAACTCCCTTCCTAACAGCATTGTGTGTGTACCTACACCATATGGACTGCAGCGGTTCAAGAAGGCGGCTCACCACCACCTTCTCTAGGGCAATTAGGGATGGGCACTAAATGCAGGCCTAGCCAGCCAGCGACGCCCACATCCCATCAATGAATAAAAAAAAAGTTATGGAAAGGGACAAAATAAAACCAACGGTGAAAATACCCAGCTGGAAGAGAGACAGTTTCAGTGATTTGAGAAGGGATCGAGCACAGGTGGACTGGAAACAAAGATTGTCCAGGAAAACAGTGAATGACCAATGGCAGGCCTTCAAGGCTGAGATAGTTCAGGTACAAACCAAGCATATTCCCATAAGGAGGAACGATGGGCCATCCAAAGCAAGAGCTCCCGATGACAAAGGATATAGAGGTTAGAATAAAACAGAAAAAGGAGGTTTACGACAAATGTCAGGTACAGAATACAGTCAAAAACCAGGCAGAATACAGAGAGTGCGGGGGAAATTGAAACAGGATATAAGAAGGGCAAAGAGAGAATATGAGAAAAGATTAGGGGGTAATATAAAAGGGTACCCAAAAATTTTCTATAAACATATGAAAAGTAAAAGGAAAGTTAAAGGAATGGTGGGGCCGATTAGTGACCAAATAGGATCTCATCATAAGAACATAAGAAATAGGAGCAGGAGTCGGCCATTTGGCCCCTCGAGTCTGCTCCGCCATTTAATGAGATCATGGCTGATCTGATCTTGGGCTCAGCTCCATTTCCCTGCCCGCTCCCCATAACCCTTCACTCCCGTATCTTGCCAAAATCTGTCTATCTCCACCTTAAATGTATTTAATGACCCAGCCCCCACAGCTCTCTGGGGCAGAGAATCCCACAGATTTACGACCCTCGGAGAGAAGAAATTCCTCCTCATCTCAGTTCTAAAAGGGCGACCCTTTATTCTGAAACTGTGCCCCCGAGTTCTAGATTTCCCCACGAGGGGAAACATCCTCTCTGCATCTACCCTGTCGAGCCCCCTCAGTATCTTATATGTTTCAATAAGATCCCCTCTCATTCTTCTAAACTCCAATGAGTATAGGCCCAACCTGCTCAACCTTTCTTCATAAGACAACCCCTTCACCCCAGGAATCAACCTCGTGAACCTTCTCTGAACTGCCTCCAATGCAAGTATATCCCTCCTTAAATAAGGAGACCACAACTGTACGCAGTACTCCAGGTGTGGTCTCACCAACGCCCTGTACAGTTGTAGCAGGACTTCCCTGCTTTTATACTCCAGCCCCTTGCAATAAATGCCAACATTTCATTTGCCTTCCTGATTACTTGCTATACCTGCATGCTAACTTTTTGTGTTTCATGAACAAGGACCCCCAGGTCACTCTGTAATGCAGCATTTTGTAATCTCTCTCCATTTAAATAATAATTTGCTTTTTTACTTTTCTTACAGTTTGCCAACCTGAAAATACATAGAAACATAGAAGATAGGAGCAGGAGTCGGCCATTCGGCCCCTCGAGCCTGTTCTGCCATTCAATGAGATCATGGCTGATCATCCAATTTCAGTACCCGGTCCCTGCCTTCTCCCCATATCCCTTGACCAGTTTAGCCTTAAGAAATATATCCAACTCCTTCTTGAATATATTTAATGAATTGGCCTCCACTGCCTTCTGTAGTAGAGAATTCCACAGGTTCACCACTCTCTGGGTGAAGAAATTCCTCCTCATCTCTGTCCTAAATGGCTTACCCCCTATCCTTAGACTATGACCCCTGGTTCTGGACTCCCCGGCCATCGGGAACATCCGTCCTGCATTTGACCCATTTATCCTGACTCTCTGTTTTCTGTTAGTTAGCCAATCCTCTATCCATGCTAATATATTACCCTCAACCCCATGAGCTCTTATCGTGTGCAGTAACCTTTTATGTGGCACCTTATCGAATGCCCTCTGGAAATCCAAATGCACCACATCCGCTGGTTCCCCTTTATCCACCCTGCTCGTTACATCCTCAAAGAACTCCAGCAAATTTGTCAACATGATTTCCTTTTCATAAAACCATGCTGACTCTGCTTGACTGTATTATGATCATACGGAGGCAGAGGGCGGGGCTCAGGTACTGAATGAGTACTTTGCATCTGTCTCCACAAAAGAAGAGGATGAAGTTAATGTCGCAGTAGAGGAGGGGGGAGTAGAGAAATTGGATAAAAATGGATAGAAAGGAGGTGCTAAATAGGTTGTCATCGCTCAAAGTTAACAAGTCACCCGGTCCAGATGCGATGCATCCTAGATTGCTGAGGGAAGCTAGGGTGGAAATAGCAGAAGCTCCGACCACAATCTTTCAATCTCCCTCAGATATATGGGAGTGGTGCCAGAAGACTGGAGGATTGCAAATGTTACACCCCTGTTTAAAAAAGGGGAGAGGGATAAACCTGGTAACTACAGGCCAATCAGTCTAATGTCAGTGGTGGGTGAACGACTAGAGACCATTGTCAAGGACAAAATTAATTCTCACTTGGAGAAGCATGGGTTAATAAGGGGCAGCCAGTGGATTTGCTAAAGGTAAATCATGTCTGACTAAACTGTTTGAGTTCTTTGATGAAGTAACAGAGGGTTACATAAGAACATAAGAAATAGGAGCAGGAGTAGGCCAATCGGCCCCTCGAGCCTGCTCCACCATTCAATAAGATCATGGCTGATCTGATCCTAACCTCAAATCTTCTATCACTCTGCATCCACCCGAACCCATGTGATCTCCCGGGAGAGGCGAAAAACCAGATAAAGACCCAATGGCCAATTAGGGAGAAAAAAATCTGGGAAATTCCTCTCCAACCCATCTAGGCGATCGAAATTCTTCCAGGAGATCACTCTGTCCCTATATTTTCTACAGTACTTACCTTCTGTAAAGGCGATCTCCACCCCAGCCAGGAACAGGAATAAAACCATCTCCTGAAATCTAACAGAATTAGAACACAGTAGGAGCAGAACCAGGCTACACGGCCCCTGGGCCCACTCCACTACCCACAGGACCATGACCATTCCGAACCTAGACTCATGTCCAATTTCCTGCCCGCTCCCCGTAACCCTTAATTCCCTTTACTTCTAGGAAACTAACTATTTCTGTTTTAAATTTATTTAATGATGTAGCTTCCACAGGTTTCTGGGGCAGGACATTCCACAAACCTACCACCCTCTGAGTGAAGAAGTTTCTCCTCATCTCAGTTTTGAAAGAGCAGCCCCTTATTTTAAGATTATGCCCCCTAGTTCTAGTTTCACCCTTCATTGGGAACATCCTCACCGCAACCACCCGATCAAGCCCCTTCACAATCTTATATGTTTCAATAAGATCGCCTCTCATTCTTCTGAACTCCAATGAGTCCCAATCTACTCAACCTCTCCTCATATGACCATCCCCTCATCCCCGGGATTAACCGAGTGAACCTTCTTTGTACTGACTTGAGAGCAAGTATGTCTTTTCTTAAGTATGGACACCAAAACTGTATGCAGTATTCCAGGTGCGGTCTCACCAATACCTTGTACAACTGCAGCAATACCTGCTTGTTTTTATATTCCATCCCCCTAGCAATAAAAGCCAACATTCCATTGGCCGCCTTGATCACTTGCTGCACCTGCATACTAACTTTTTGAGTTTCGTGCACCAGGACCCCCAGATCCCTTTGTACTACAGTACTTTCCAGTTTCTTGCCATTAAGATAATAACTTGCTCTATGATTTTTCCTGCCAAAGTGCATAACCTCACACTTTCCAGTATTGTATTCCATCTGCCAAATCTCTGCCCACTTACTTAGTCTGTCTATGTCCCTTTGCAGGTTTTTAATGTCCTCCTCACTCACTACTTTCCGTCCCATCTTTGTATCATCTGCAAACTTTGACATGTTACACTCGGTCCCCTCCTCCAAATCGTTAATATAGATTGTAAAGAGTTGGGGACCCAGCACTGACCCCTGCGGAACACCACTAGTTACTGGTTGCCAATCTGAGAATGAACCATTTATCCCAACTCTCTGCTTTCTGTTAGAGAGCCAATCCTCCACCCACGCCAGAATATTACCCCCAATCCCGTGATTTTTTGTCTTGAGCAATAATCTTTTGTGTGGCACCTTGTCAAATGCCTTTTGGAAGTCTAAATACACTACGTCCACTGGTTCCCCTTTATCCACCCTGTATGTTACTTCCTCAAAAAACTCCAGCAAATTTGTCAAACATGACTTCCCCTTCATGAAACTATGCTGAGTTTGTCCTATTAAATTATGTTTATCCAAATGTCCCATTACTGTCTCCTTAATAATGGACTCTAACATTTTACCAACCACAGATGTTAGGCTAACAGGTCTATAGTTTCCAGCCTTCTGCCTACTACCCTTTTTAAATAAGGGTGTTACATTAGCAGTTTTCCAATCTGCCGGGACCTTTGCTGAGTCCAGTGAGTTTTGGAAAGTTATTACCAATGCATCCACAATCCCTACCGCCACTTCCCTCAAGACCCTAGGATGCAAGCCATCGGGTCCAGGGGATTTATCCACCTTGAGTCCCATTATTTTACCAAGTGATGAAGGTAGTGCAGTAGATGTTATACATATGGACTTTCAAAAGACATTTGATAAAGTACCACATAAAAGACTTATATGGAGAATAGAAGCACGTGGTATTAAAGGGCTGATGGTAATTTGGGTATATAATTGGACGAGGGATAGGAGACAGTGAGCAGCGCTGAGGGATGTTTTTCTAACTGGAGGGAAGTATGCAGTGGGTTCCCCCAGGGGTCGGGATTAGGACCATTGCTTTTCTTGTTATATATAACTGACCTGGACTTGGGTATAGGTGTACAAGTTTGAAGTTAGATGATACAAAACTTGGCAACGTAGTAAATAGTGAGCATAGTAGTAGCAGACTTCAGAAGGACAGAGCCAGACTGTGAAATGAGCAGACACAAGGCAGATGAAATTAAAATGAGGATAAGTGTGAAGTGATGCACTTTGGGAGAAACAACAGGGAGAGGCCGTATAATCTAAATGGGACTATTTTGAGGGGGTGCAAGAGCAGAGGGACCTGGGGGTCCATATTCACAAATCTTAGAAATTGCCACGGCAAGTTGGTGAGGCGGTTCAGAAAGTGTGTGGGATACTTGGCTTTGTAAATAGTGCCATTGAATACAAAAACAAGGAAGTTACACTAAACCTTTACAAATCACTAGTGAGGAACATAGGACAGGAGGAGGCCATTCAGTCCCTCGAGTCTGTTCCGCCATTCAATGAGATCATGGCTGATCTGCGATCTAACTCCATACACCCGCCTTTGGCCCATATCCCTTAATACCTTTGGGTAACAAAAACCTATCAATCTCAGATTTAAAATTAACAATTGATCTCGCATCAATTGCCGTTTGCGGAAGAGAGTTCCAAACTTCTACCACCCTTTGTGTGTAGAAATGTTTCCTAATTTCACTCCTGAAAGGTCTGGCTCTAATTTTAGTCTATGCCTCCTAGTCCTAGACTGCCCAACCAGCGGAAACAGTTTCTCTCTATCGACCCTATCTGTTCCCCTTAATATCCTGAAAACTTCGATCAGATCACCCCTTAACCTTCTAAATTCTAGGGAATACAACCCTAGTTTGTGTAATCTCTCTTCGTAACTTAACCCTTGGAGTCCGGGTATCATTCTGGTAAACCGATGCTGCACTCCCTCCAAGGCCAATATATCCTTCCTAAGGTGTGGTGCCCAGAACTGCTCACAGTGCTCCAGGTGTGGTCTAACCAGGGTTTTGTACAGCTGCAGGGTTTTGGCCTCAGCTGGAGTCTTGTGTACAGTTCTGGGCACCACACTTTAGGAGGGATGTCAAGTCCTTGGAGAGGGTACAGAGGAGGTTGACCAGGATGGTACCAGGGATGAGGGAGTTCAGTTATGTGGAGAGATTGGAGAAGCTGGGATTGTTCCCCTTAGAGCAGAGAAGGTTAAGAGGAGACCTAATAGAGGTGTTCAAAATAATGAGGGGCTTTTGATCGAGCAAGTAGGGAGAAACTGTTCAGTCTGGCAAGTGGGTCGGTAACCAAAGGTCACAGATTTAAAATAGTTGCTAAAAGAACTAGAGGGAAATGAGGAGAATTGTTTTCACACAGAGGGTTGTTAAGATCTGGGACGCACCATCTGAAAGGATGCTGGAATCAGGTTCCACAGGAACTTTCAAACAGTAATTGGACATGTCCTTGAAGAGGACTAGTTTGCAGAGTTCTGGGGATAAAGCTGGGGTTTGGGACTAAATTGGACAGCTCTTTCAAAGAGCCGGCACAGACAGGATGGGCCGAATCACCTCCTTCTGTGCTGTTAGATTTGATGATCAGTGTGAACACGCTGGTGTCCCTTAAGGCTCTTAGAGCTTTTAAAGCTCTTCCCAGTCAGAACATTTAAAGGGTCACTCGTCAGTGTGAACAAGCTGGTGTGCTAAGAGGGTGGAGGACCGAGTGAATCCCTTCCCACATTCAGAGCAGGTGGTTTCTCTCCAGTGTGTAGGTGTTAGTGTCTCTTCAGCTCCCTGGAGCTTTTAAAGATCTTCCCAGTCAGAACATTTAAAGGGTCTCTCTCCAGTGTGAACAAGCTGGTGTGCCAGCAGGTGGGATGACTCAATGAATCCCTTCTCACACACGAAGCAGGTGAAAGGCCTCTCACCAGTGTGAACTCGCTGGTGTTTCTTCAGATCCCTGGATCTTTTAAAGCTCTTCCCACAGTCAGAACATTTAAACGGCCTCTCATCAGTGTGAGCTCGCTGGTGTTGCTTCAGATGCTGGGGGCTTTTAAAGCTCTTCCCACAGTTAGGACACTGAAATGGTCTCTCATCTTTGTGAACAAACTGGTGTTCCTTCAGTTCCCTGGCGCTTTTAAAGCTCTTCCCACAGTCAGAGCATTGAAATGGTCTCTCATCAGTGTGAACAAGCTGGTGTCGCTTCAGATCCCCAGTGCTTTTAAAGCTCTTCCCACAGTCAGAACACTGAAAGGGTCTCTCCCCAGTGTGAACTCGCTGGTGTGTTTGCAGGGGGGATGAACAAACAAATCCCTTTCCACACACGGAGCAGGTGAATGGACTGTCCCTGGTGTGACTGCGCCGTTGAACTTCCAACGTAGACGGGGAACTGAATCCCTTCCCACCGTCCCCACCTTTACCCGGTTTCTCCCCGGTGTGACGGTGTATGTGTCTCGCCAGGTCAGGCGATCGGCTGAATCCGCGTCCACACACCGAACACGTGTGCGGTTTGTCATCGCTGCGATCGCTGCTTTCTCCTTCCATGTGCAAAGGCCGATGATATTCAGGTCCTGATGAATCCAGCGACTCTGTCAGATGTTGACGTAATGTTTGGTCTGAGCTTCCCGCCTGTAACTGCTCCACTTCTATAACCCTGTAAATTGAGATCAGAAAAGGATCAGAGGCAAACTGTTGTTTAATTTTCCCCTTTCCGAACCTAGGGGCAGTGAAGCTGATTTTCAGGCTCCAGCTGCTGCACAGGTTGGTTGAAAGGATCAGCAGTGATGGTGGCTGTAATACCCACAAGCCCCCACGCTCCAGAAAACACTCTGTTGACTCCGAGTCCCGCGCATGTGCTCATGGCCCCCACGCTCTCCCTCCTGCTCCACAATCGCCCGTCCCGATCGGTCCACAACGCGCATGCTCAGCACACAAAACCCCGCGGTTGGAACATCGGGCGCACATGCGGAGCCACAACATCTGGTACGCGTCAGCGGCTCAGGTGGGGGCGAGTCGGTGTTTCGCCTCAGCCGCCAAGGAGGTGCGCATGTGCAGGACGACCCAACATTCCTCCTGTCAGCAATCACTCCCTCGTTTCTTTAATAAAAACAGAAAATGCTGGAAATACTCAGCAGGTCAGGCAGCATCTGTGGAGAGAGAAACAGAGTTAACGTTTCAGGTCAATGACCTTTCGTCAGAACTGCTTGTTCTTTAGTGTCAGCCAGTGACTCAGTGGGTAGCACTCTCGCCTCTGAGGCACAAAGTTGTGGGTTCAAGTCCCACTCCAGAAACTTGAACATTGAATGGCGGAGCAGGCTCGAGGGGCCAAATGGCCTACTCCTGCTCCTATCTTCAATGTTTCTATGTATGTTTAGGGACCCTCCATGTTGACTTTGTCCGATCCTGTCACTTTTTTCCAAGTGCTCTGCTATTACATCCTTTAAAATGGACTCTAGCATTTTCCCCACTACCGATGTCAGGCTTACCGGTCTATAATTCCCCGTTTTCTCTCTCCCACCCTTTTTGAATAGTGGGGTAACATTAGCTACCCTCCAATCCATGGGTACTGTTCCAGAGTCTATCGAATTTTGGAAGAGGACCAGCAATGCATCTACTATTTCTAGGGCCACTTCCTTAAGTACCCTAGGATGTAGATTATCAGGCCCTGGGGATTTATCAGCCTTCAATCCCATCAATTTCCCTAACACCATTTCCCTACAAATACTGATTTCATTCAGTTCCACCCTTTCATTAGACCCGATGTTCCCCGACATCTCTGGGATGTTATTTGTGTCCTCCTTTGTGAAGACAGAACTAAAGTATGTATTTATGACCAGGACCAGTGCAAGATAGATTAAGGCGATACTTAGTACAACTAAATCAGGAGGTACAAGCACTAAATAAAGAAGTAAGGAACCAACAACAGATTAAAGATCTAGAAAGGCAGAATGCTGGACTTAAACCAGACGAGTTGCCCAGAATAGGTCAACAAGTAATGACACAAGTTATCAGAAGAAAGGGAATGGGGCCCGTTGGATGGGGCCATGTACTGTATTAATGACAAGTGATACGTGTGTTTGTCTACAGGAACCGATGGGTATGCGATGGAAGCAATGGACCCAGGTGAAACCATTTAACACTAAAGACCCCCATTCTACCCTCTCCTCTAGGGGAAAGAGCTCGGAAGACGACCAGACCTCTGTTTAAATTACAGATAAACATGGATCCAGTCGACCCTTTATATCAGAGGGTCCGTCTCGGGGAGTGTGGTAAACCACTGTTATACCTGTCTGTATGTGTATGTGTATTCCACTAGGTACAGGTCTGGACATGCCTCGGCTGACTCCTCCCACTATTCCAGGTATATAAGTGACTACCTCCCAGTCCCTTAGTATTCTGGACGGGTCGACCACTCGAGACTAGACCTTCATTCTTTAGTTAATAAAAGCCTGGTTGTTACTCGCTTAACCTCAGTCTTTTGAGTAATTGATGGCGCATCAATTTTATTAACTAAATTTTTTATAATGGAGAAGATCCTCACACCAGCATGCCTGGACCTGGACAGTCGGGAAGCGGACGCTTCCACCAAGTTTGCTCACTGGCTCACGTGCTTCGAGACATTCCTGACTGCCTCCACTGCGGTCGTAACGGATGCGAACAAACTGTCTGTCCTGATCTCCAAGGTGAACCACCGAGTGTACTCAGTCATCCGGGACGCGACCTCGTACACAGCCGCCCTCCAGCTCCTCAAGACCCAGTACACGCGCCCTGTGAACGAAGTTTACGCCAGGCACCTCCTGGGGAGTCGCAAGCAACAACCTGGGGAATCGACTGAGGAATACCTCCAAGCACTGTCCGTGCTTGGCCGGGCCTGTGGGTGTAAGGCGGTAACGCCCACTAAGTACACGGAGGAACTGATCCGGGATGCCTTCGTAGCGGGCCACAGGTCCAACTACACCCGACAGCGACTGCTGGAGCAGAGTGACCTCACCCTCGACAAAGCCTCCGAAATCGCACTAACGCTGGACGCAGCCTACCGGGGCATGGATGCCTACTCCTCTGCACCGTGGACGCCGCGGGGAACGACAACCTGGGACACGGTAGGACAGCCCCATAGCACCGTGCCACCCCAGCCACAGCCCAACAACGGCCCAACCACCGCAGCAGTGTCCCAAAGCCAGACAGCAGTATCCCAAGGCCAGAAATGCTACTTCTGTGGCCAGGCCAAACACCCCAGAGCGCGCTGCCCGGCGAAGAATGCGACCTGCTCGGGCTGCGGGAAAAAGGGACACTACGCCAGCGTCTGCAAGGCCAAAGCCACCCCGAACGCCAGCAGCGCCGCGTGTGGGCCGTGCGAGCCGCCATCTTGGGCCCCCAACAGCGCCGCGTGTGGGCCATGCGGGCCGCCATCTTGGGCCTCCCCAGCCATGTGCGAACCACTGCAGCAGCAGCCATCTTGGACGACTCCAGCCACATGGGAATCATGGACGCCGCCATCTTGGACACCAGCCGGGACGCAGCAGGCCGCCAACCCCCCCCCCCATCTGATACCCGCAGCGACACACCGACCCCTACGCTGGCCTCTGTTACGCTGGACCAAACGAGACCGCACCAACTAGCTCGGTCCAAAATAGACGTTAAGGTAAACGGCCATGCAATAAACTGCCTTTTTGACTCCGGGAGCACAGAGAGCTTCATCCACCCCGACACGGTGCGGCGTTGCTCTCTCCCAGTCCTGCCTGCGCACCAGCGGATTTCTATGGCCGCCGAGTCCCAGTCAGCGGACATTGGCGGCTACTGCGTGGTGACACTAGTAGTAGACGGGACTGTGTTCAATAATTTTAAACTCCTGGTCCTGCCCCAACTTTGCGCTGCCGTTCTACTGGGGTTGGATTTCCAATGCCACCTCAAAAGCGTTACGATGGCGTACGGTGGCCCCCTCCCCCCACTCACAGTCCGCAGCCAGCAGCCTCCAAATTGCCTGCCGCGCACCAGATGCAACCTCTCCACACTCAGAGTCCCACCGCCCCCCCCCCCCCCACTGTTTGCTAACCTCACCCCCGACTGTAAGCCCATCGCCACAAAGAGCAGGCGATACAGTGCCGGGGACAGGGTTTTCATCAAAACCGAAGTGGAGCGGCTCCTGAAGGAGGGGATTATTGAGGGCAGCTCCAGCCCCTGGCGAGCCCAGGTTGTGGTCATTAAGACCGGCGAGAAACAACGCCTGGTCATAGACTACAGCCAAACAATAAACCGCTACACCCTGCTGGACGCCTACCCACTCCCCCGTATAGCTGACATGGTCAACCAGATCACGCAGTACCGCGTCTTTTCGACCATTGACCTGAAATCAGCGTACCACCAGCTCCCCATCCGCCCCGAAGACCGCCAGTATACTGCTTTTGAGGCAAACGGCCGCCTCTATCACTTCCTTAGGGTTCCCTTCGGCGTTACCAACGGGGTCTCCATCTTCCAAAGGGAGATGGACCAGATGGTCGATCAAAATGCGCTGCAGGCCACTTTCCCTTACAATGTGACCATCTGCGGCCATGACTTGCAGGACCATGACGCAAACCTCGAGAAATTCCTCCGCACTGCCCAACTCCTGAACCTGACCTATAACAAGGAGAAGTGCATATTCCGCACAGACCGCCTCGCCATCCTTGGCTGTGTTGTGGAACACGGAGTCATCGGTCCCGACCCCGACCGGATGCGTCCCCTTATGGAACTCCCACTGCCCCACTGCCTAAAAGCTCTGAAGAGGTGCCTAGGGTTTTTTTCCTACTACGCCCAGTGGGTCCCCTACTATGCAGACAAAGCCCGTCTGCTGATCAAATCCACCTCTTTTCCCCTGATGGCAGAGGCCCGCTCGGCCTTCCACCGTATCAAGGAGGACATTGCCAAAGCCACCATGCACGCAGTGGACGAATCCATCCCCTTCCAGGTGGAAAGCGATGCGTCCGACTTCGCTCTGGCCGCCACCCTTAATCAGGCGGGGAGACCTGCGGCATTCTTCTCACGAACCCTCCAGGGCCCGGAGACCAGACACTCCGCGGTCGAGAAGGAGGCCCAGGCTATTGTGGAGGCTGTGCGTCATTGGAGGCACTACCTGGCCGGAAAACGATTTACCCTGCTCACTGACCAGCGTTCAGTTGCTTTTATGTTCAACAACAAGCAGAGGGGCAAAATCAAAAATGACAAGATCTTGAGGTGGAGAATCGGATTTTCCACCTACAATTACGAGATCTTGTACCGGCCTGGGAAGCTCAATGAACCCCCAGATGCCCTATCGCGTGGCACCTGCGCCAGCGCGCAGATCGATAGGCTGAGGGCCCTCCACAATGACCTCTGCCACCCGGGGGTCACCAGGTTCTTCCACTTCATCAAGGCCCGCAACCTGCCTTACTCCATTGAGGAGGTCAGGACCATGACCAAGAACTGCCAAGTCTGCGCTGAGTGCAAACCGCACTTTTATAGACCAGACAGAGCCCACCTGATAAAAGCCACTCGCCCTTTCGAACGCCTGAGCGTCGATTTTAAAGGGCCTCTCCCCTCCTCCGACCGCAATGTGTACTTCCTCAACATCATTGACGAGTACTCCCGTTTCCCGTTCGCTATCCCCTGCCTGGACATGACCAGTGCCACGGTCATTAAATGTCTGAACAGCCTCTTCACCATGTTCGGTTTCCCCAGCTATATCCATAGCGACCGGGGCTCATCGTTTATGAGCGACGAACTCCGCCAGTACCTGCTTGCTAGGGGTATAGCCACAAGCAGGACCACCAGTTACAACCCCCGGGGGAACGGACAGGTGGAAAGAGAGAATGCAACAGTTTGGAAGGCCGCCCTACTAGCCTTAAAGTCTAGGGGCCTTCCGACCTCCCGCTGGCAGGAGGTGCTCCCCGATGCGCTCCACTCGATTCGGTCACTGCTCTGCACTGCCACCAATGCCACCCCTCACGAGAAAATGTTTGTCTTCCCAAGGAAGTCCACATCGGGGACAGCGTTACCGCCATGGCTGACGTCCCCAGGGCCGGTACTACTGAGAAGACACGTGAGGACCAATAAAATGGACCCCCTGGACGAGAGGGTCGACCTCCTCCACGCCAACCCCCAGTACGCTTACATTGCGTACCCGGACGGGCGGGAGGACACAGTCTCCATACGAGACCTCGCACCCTTGGGGACCGCTGTAACCCACTACCCATTACCACCCCACCCCCCACGACACCCTCGGGGACCGCTGTAACCCACTACCCATTACCACCCCCCCCCCCCACGACCCGATATCCAACCCCAGCAGCCGGCTCGCCTTGGACCGTCACCCACGAGGACTACACTCCAGTGCCCCAGCCTACACGGGACGCGACGCCGGAAGCTACACCACCCCTGCCGTCGCCACGTCGATCACAGCGGCAGACAAGACCTCCGGAGAGACTCCAATACACGAACTTTTAAATACACTTCACCCTGCCGGACTCATTTTTAAACAAGGGGTGAATGTGGTAAACCACTGTTATACCTGTCTGTGTCTGTATGTGTATTCCACTAGGTACAGGTCTGGACATGCCTCGGCTGACTCCTCCCACTATTCCAGGTATATAAGTGGCTACCTCCCAGTCCCTTAGTATTCTGGACGGGTCGACCACTCGAGACTAGACCTTCATTCTTTAGTTAATAAAAGCCTGGTTGTTACTCACTTAACCTCAGTCTTTTGAGTAATTGATGGCGCATCAGGGAGAAGAAGCTCTCCCGGTTTACCCTCACACCCGAGAACTCATGTTTAATGTGGAAGCAAGTCATCCTCGGTTCCGAGGGACTGCCTAAGAAGAAGAAGATATAATTGGAGTAAGACTTCTTTACTCCTGTACTCAAATCCTCTTGTAATGAAGGCCAGCATAACATTTGCCTTCTTAACTGCCTTTCATGACCACCGGACGTCCCAAAGCGCTTTACAGCCAATGAAATACTTTTGAAGTGTAGTCACTGTTGTAATGTGGGAAACGCGGCAGCCAATTTGCGCACAGCAAGCTCCCACAAACAGCAATGTGATAATGACCAGATAATCTTTTTTCGTCATGTTGATTGAGGGATAAATATTGGGCTCAAAACACCGGGGATAACTTCTTCAAAATAGCACCACGGGATCTTTTACATCCACCTGAGGGGGCAGACGGGGGGCCTCGGTTTAACGTCTCATCCGTAGGACGGCACCTCCGACACTGCAGCACTCCTTCATTACTGCCCCTCCGACAGTGCAGCTCTCCCGCAGTACTGCCCCTCCGATGGAGCAGCGCTCCTTGAGCACTGCCCCTCCGACAGTGCGGCACTCCCTCAGTACTGACCCTCTTACAGTTCGGCGCTCCCTCAGCACTGCCCCTCCGACAGTGCGGCGCTCCCTCAGTACTGCCCCTCCGACAGTGCAGCACTCCCTCAGTGCGGCGCTCCCTCAGTACTGCCCCGACAGTGCGGCGCTCCCTCAGTGCTGCCCCCCCGACAGTGCGGCGCTCCATCAGTACTGCCCCTCCGACAGTGCGGCGCTCCCTCAGTGCTGTCCCCCCGACAGTGCGGCGCTCCATCAGTACTGCCCCCCCGACAGTGCGGCGCTCCCTCAGTGCTGCCCCCCCGACAGTGCGGCGCTCCATCAGTACTGCCCCTCCGACAGGGTGGCACTCCCTCAGTGCTGCCCCTCCGACACCGCGATGCTCCCTTAGTACTGCCCCTCCGACAGTGTGGCACTCCCTCAGTACTGCCCCTCCGACAGTGCGAAGCTCCCTCAGTACTGCCCCTCCGACAGTGCAGCGCTCCCTCAGTACTGACCCTCTGACAGGGCGGCGCTCCCTCAGTACTGACCCTCCGACAGTGCGGTGCTCCCTCAGTATTCGGCCTCCCGGCTGTGCAGCGCTCCCTCAGCACTGCTCCGACAGTACAGCGCTCCCTCAGCACTGCCCTACCGACAGTGCGGCGCTCACTCAGCTCTGCCCCCCCGACAGTGCGGCGCTCTCTCATTACTGCCCCTACGACAATGCGGTGCTCCCTCTGTACTGCCCCTCCGACAGTGCGGCGCTCCCTCAGTACTGCCCCTTCGACAGTGCGGCGCTCCCTCAGTACTGCCCCTTTGACAGTGCAGTGCTCCCTCAGTACTGCCCCTTCGACAGTGCAGCGCTCCCTCTGTACTGCCCCCCCGACAGTGCGGCGCTCCCTCAGTACTGCCCCTCTGACAGTTCAGTGCTCCCTCAGTACTGCCCCTCCGACAGTGCGGCACTCCCTCAGTACTCCCCTGCCGACAGTGCAGTGCTCCCTCAGTACTGCTCCTCCGACAGTGGAGCTCTCCCTCAGTACTGCCCCTCCGACAGGGCGGCGCTCCCTCAGTACTGCCTCTCCGACAGTGTGGCGCTCCCTCAGTACTGCCCCTACGACAGTGTGGCACTCCCTCAGTACTGACCCTCCGACAGTGCGGCGCTCCCTCAGTACTGCCCCTCCGACAGTGCGGCGCTCCCTCAGTACTGCCCCGCCTACAGTGCAGCACTCCCTCAGTATTGCCCCCCCGACAGTGCGGCGCTCCCTCAGTACTGCCCCGCCTACAGTGCAGCACTCCCTCAGTATTGCCCCCCCGACAGTGCAGCGCTCCCTCAGTACTGCCCCTCTGACAGTTCAGTGCTCCCTCAGTACTGCCCCTCCGACAGTGCGGCACTCCCTCAGTACTGCCCCGCCGACAGTGCAGCGCTCCCTCAGTACTGCTCCTCCGACAGTGCAGCGCTCCCTCAGTACTGCTCCTCCGACAGTGCAGCTCTCCCTCAGTACTGCCCCTCCGACAGGGCGGCGCTCCCTCAGTACTGCCCCTCCGACAGTGTGGCGCTCCCTCAGTACTGACCCTCCGACAGTGCGGCGCTCCCTCAGTACTGCCCCTCCGACAAAGTGGCGCTCCCTCAGTATTCGCCCTCCGACAGTGCAGCGCTCCCTCAGTACTGCCCCTCCGACAGGGTGGCGCTCCCTCAGCACTGCCCCTGGAATACTGCATACAGTTTTGGTGTCCATACTTAAGAAAAGACATACTTGCTCTCGAGTCAGTACAAAGAAGGTTCACTCGGTTAATCCCGGGGATGAGGGGGTGGTCATATGAGCAGAGGTTGAGTAGATTGGGACTCTACTCATTGGAGTTCAGAAGAATGAGAGGCGATCTTATTGAAACATATAAGATTGTGAAGGGGCTTGATCGGGTGGATGCGGTGAGGATGTTCCCAATGATGGGTGAAACTAGAACTAGGGGGCATAATCTTAGAATAAGGGGCTGCTCTTTCAAAACTGAAATGAGGAGAAACTTCTTCACTCAGAGGGTGGTAGGTTTGTGGAATTTGCTGCCCCAGAAAGTTGTGGAAGCTACATCATTAAATACATTTTAAACAGAAATAGATAGCTTCCTAGAAGTAAAGGGAATTAAGAGTTACGGGGAGCGGGCAGCAAATTGGACATGAGTCTAGGTTCGGAATGGTCATGGCCCTGTGGGTAGTGGAGTGGGCCCAGGGGCCGTGTAGCCTGGTTCTGCTCCTACTTCTTGTGTTCTAATTCTGTGTTAGATTTCAGGAGATGATTTTATTCCTGTTCCTGGCTGGGTGGAGATCGCCTTTACAGAAGGTAAGTACTGTAGAAAATACAGGGACAGAGTGATCTCCTGGACGAGTTTCGATCGCCTAGATGGGTCGGAGAGGAATTTCCCAGATTTTTCCTCCCAAATTGGCCATTGGGTTTTTTATCTGGTTTTTCGCCTCTCCCGGGAGATCACATGGGTTCGGGTGGATGGAGAGGGATAGAAGATTTGAGGTTAGGATCAGATCAGCCATGATCTTATTGAATGGTGGAGCAGGCTCGAGGGGCTGAATGGCCTACTCCTGCTCCTATTTCTTATGTTCTTATGTAACAGTGCGGCGCTCCCTCAGTACTGCCCCCCGACTGTGCAGCGTTCCCTCAGTACTGCTCCTCCGACAGTGCAGCGCTCCCTCAGTACTGCTCCTCCGACAGTGCAGCTCTCCCTCAGTACTGCCCCTCCGACAGGGCGGCGCTCCCTCAGTACTGCCCCTCCGACAGTGTGGCGCTCCCTCAGTACTGACCCTCCGACAGTGCGGCGCTCCCTCAGTACTGCCCCTCCGACAAAGTGGCGCTCCCTCAGTATTCGCCCTCCGACAGTGCAGCGCTCCCTCAGTACTGCCCCTCCGACAGGGTGGCGCTCCCTCAGCACTGCCCCTGGAATACTGCATACAGTTTTGGTGTCCATACTTAAGAAAAGACATACTTGCTCTCGAGTCAGTACAAAGAAGGTTCACTCGGTTAATCCCGGGGATGAGGGGGTGGTCATATGAGCAGAGGTTGAGTAGATTGGGACTCTACTCATTGGAGTTCAGAAGAATGAGAGGCGATCTTATTGAAACATATAAGATTGTGAAGGGGCTTGATCGGGTGGATGCGGTGAGGATGTTCCCAATGATGGGTGAAACTAGAACTAGGGGGCATAATCTTAGAATAAGGGGCTGCTCTTTCAAAACTGAAATGAGGAGAAACTTCTTCACTCAGAGGGTGGTAGGTTTGTGGAATTTGCTGCCCCAGAAAGTTGTGGAAGCTACATCATTAAATACATTTTAAACAGAAATAGATAGCTTCCTAGAAGTAAAGGGAATTAAGGGTTACGGGGAGCGGGCAGGAAATTGGACATGAGTCTAGGTTCGGAATGGTCATGGCCCTGTGGGTAGTGGAGTGGGCCCAGGGGCCGTGTAGCCTGGTTCTGCTCCTACTTCTTGTGTTCTAATTCTGTGTTAGATTTCAGGAGATGATTTTATTCCTGTTCCTGGCTGGGTGGAGATCGCCTTTACAGAAGGTAAGTACTGTAGAAAATACAGGGACAGAGTGATCTCCTGGACGAGTTTCGATCGCCTAGATGGGTCGGAGAGGAATTTCCCAGATTTTTCCTCCCAAATTGGCCATTGGGTTTTTTATCTGGTTTTTCGCCTCTCCCGGGAGATCACATGGGTTCGGGTGGATGGAGAGGGATAGAAGATTTGAGGTTAGGATCAGATCAGCCATGATCTTATTGAATGGTGGAGCAGGCTCGAGGGGCTGAATGGCCTACTCCTGCTCCTATTTCTTATGTTCTTATGTAACAGTGCGGCGCTCCCTCAGTACTGCCCCCCGACTGTGCAGCGTTCCCTCAGCACTGCTCCTCCGACAGTGCGGCGCTCCCTCAGCACTGCCCCACTGACAGTGCAGCGCTCCCTCAGTACTGCCCCTCCGACAGTGCGGCGCTCCCTCAGTACTGCCCCTCCGACAGTGCGGCGCTCCCTCAGTACTGCCCCTCCGACAGTGCGGTGCTCCCTCAATTCTGCCCCTCCAACAGTGCGGCGCTCCCTCAGTACTGCCCCTCCGACAGTGCGGCGCTCCCTCAGTACTGCCCCTCCGACAGTGCGGCGCTCCCTCAGCTCTGCCCCCTCCGACAGTGCGGCGCTCCCTCAGTTCTGCCCCTCCGACAGTGCGGTGCTCCCTCAGTTCTGCCCCTCCGACAGTGCGGTGCTCCCTCAATTCTGCCCCTCCAACAGTGCGGCGCTCCCTCAGTTCTGCCCCTCCAACTGTGCGGCGCTCCCTCAGTACTGACCCTATGACACTGCGGCGCTCCCTCAGAACTGCCCCTCCCTCAGTACTGCCCCTCCGACAGTACGGCGCTCCCTCAGTACTGCCCCTCCGACAGTGCGGCGCTCCCTCAGCACTGCCCCTCCGACAGTGCGGCACTCCCTCAGCACTGCCCCTCCGACAGTGCAGCGCTCCCTCAGTACTGCCCCACCGACAGTGCGGCGCTCCCTCAGCACTGCCCCTCCGACAGTGCGGCACTCCCTCAGCACTGCCCCTCCGACAGTGCGGCGCTCCCTCAGTACTGCCCCTCCGACAGTTCGGCACTCCCTCGGTACTGCCCCTCCGACAGTGCAGCGCTCCCTCAGTACTGCCCCTCCGACAGTGCGGCGCTCCCTTGGTACTGCCCCTCCGACAGTGCGGCGCTCCCTCAGTACTGCTCCTCCGACAGTGCGGCGCTCCCTCAGTACTGCTCCTCCGACAGTGCGGCGCTCCCTCAGTACTGCCCCTCCGACAGTGCGGCGCTCCCTTGGTACTGCCCCTCCGACAGTGCGGCGCTCCCTCAGTACTAACCCTCCGACAGTGCGGCGCTCCCTTGGTACTGCCCCTCCGACAGTGCGGCACTCCCTCAGTACTGCTCCTCCGACAGTGCGGCACTCCCTCAGTACTGCCCCTCCGACAGTGCGGCGCTCCCTCAGTACTAACCCTCCGACAGTTCGGCACTCCCTCGGTACTGCCCCTCCGACAGTGCGGCGCTCCCTTGGTACTGCCCCTCCGACAGTGCGGCGCTCCCTCAGTACTGCCCCTCCGACAGTGCGGCGCTCCCTCAGTACTGCCCCCTCTGACAGTGCAGCGCTCCCTCAGTACTGCCCCTCCGACAGTGCGGTGCTCCCTCAGTACTGCCCCTCCGACAGTGCGGCGCTCCCTCAGTACTGCCCCTCCGGCAGTGCGGCACTCCCTCAGTACTGCCCCTCCGACAGTGCGGTGCTCCCTCAGTACTGCCCCTCCGACAGTGCGGCGCTCCCTCAGTACTGCCCCTCCGACAGTGCGGCGCTCCCTCAGTACTGCCCCTCCGACAGTGCGGCACTCCCTCAGTACTGCCCCCTCTGACAGTGCGGCGCTCCCTCAGTACTGCCCCTCCGACAGTACGGCACTCCCTCAGTACTGCCCCTCCGACAGTGCGGCGCTCCCTCAGTACTGCCCCTCCGACAGTGCGGCACTCCCTCAGTACTGCCCCTCCGACAGTGCGGCGCTCCCTCAGTACTGCCCCTCCGACAGTGCGGCACTCCCTCAGTACTGCCCCCTCTGACAGTGCGGCGCTCCCTCAGTACTGCCCCTGCGACAGTACGGCACTCCCTCAGTACTGCCCCTCCGACAGTGCGGCGCTCCCTCAGTACTGCCCCTCCGACAGTGCAGCACTCCCTCAGTACTGCCCCTCCGACAGTGCGCAGCTCCCTCAGTACTGCCCCTCCGACAGTGCGGTGCTCCCTCAGTACTGCCCCTCCGACAGTGCGGCGCTCCCTCAGTACTGCCCCTCCGACAGTGCGGTGCTCCCTCAGTACTGCCCCTCCGACAGTGCGGTGCTCCCTCAGTACTGCCCCTCCGACAGTGCGGTGCTCCCTCAGTACTGCCCCTCCGACAGTGCGGCGCTCCCTCAGTACTGCCCCTCCGACAGTGCGGCGCTCCCTCAGTACTGCCCTCTCCGACAGTGCGGCGCTCCCTCAGTACTGCCCCTCCGACAGTGCGGCGCTCCCTCAGTACTAACCCTCCGACAGTGCGGCGCTCCCTCAGTACTGCCCCCCCGACAGTGCGGCGCTCCCTCAGTACTGCCCCTCCGGCAGTGCGGCGCTCCCTCAGTATTCCCCCTCCGACAGTGCGGCGCTCCCTCAGCACTGCCCCTCCGACAGTGCGGCGCTCCCTCAGTGCTGCCCCTCCGACAGTGCGGCGCTCCCTCAATACTGCCCCTCCGGCAGTGCGGCGCTCCCTCAGCACCGCACTGGAGTGTCAGCCTCGCTTTATATGCTCAAGTCCCCGGAGCGGGATTTGAACCCACAACCTTCTGACTCTGCTATCCACTGAGCCACAGCTGACTCCAGTCTTTTACACAGTTTCATCATAACTTCCTTGCTTTTGCACTCTACCCCTCTGCAAATGCAAGGGAGTTATGATGAATTGTTAAACAGTTCTTTTTGCAGAGTGACCAAGGCTGTCTGTCGGAATCAATTTTGCATTTGAAGGAAGCTTGTATTGTAAAGCTTGTGCGAGAATCGGTGGGAATCGCGGGCTGAGCGGCTGTATAAAGGCTCCCGAGACCCAGGTAAGGCCTCAGTGTGAGAATCAGCGGGAATCGTGGGCTGAGCGGCTGTATAAAGGCTCCAGAGACCCAGGTAAGGCCTCAGTGTGAGAATCAGCGAGAATCGTGGGCTGAGCGGCTGTATAAAGGCTCCCGAGGCCCAGGTAAGGTCTCAGTGCGAGAATCGGCGGGAATCGCGGGCTGAGCGGCTGTATAAAGGCTCCAGAGACCAGGTAAGGCCTCAGTGCGAGAATCAGTGGGAATCGCGGACTGAGCGGCTGTATAAAGGCCCCAGAGACCAGGTAAGGTCTCAATGCGAGAATCGCGGGCTGAGCGGCTGTATAAAGGCTCCCGAGACCCAGGTAAGGCCTCAGTGCGAGAATCGGCAGGAATCGTGGGCTGAGCGGCTGTATAAAGGCTCCCGAGACCCAGGTAAGGCCTCAGTGCGAGAATCGACAGGAATCGCGGGCTGAGCGGCTGTATAAAGGCTCCCGAGACCCAGGTAAGGCCTCAGTGCGAGAATCGGCGGGAATCGCAGGCTGAGCGGCTGTATAAAGGCTCCCGAGACCCAGGTAAGGCCTCAGTGCGAGAATCGGCGGGAATCGCAGGCTGAGCGGCTGTATAAAGGCTCCAGAGACCCAGGTAAGGCCTCAGTGCGAGAATCGGCGGGAATCGCAGGCTGAGCGGCTGTATAAAGGCTCCCGAGACCCAGGTAAGGCCTCAGTGCGAGAGTCGGTGGGAATCACAGGCTGAGCGGCTGTATAAAGGCTCCAGAGACCCAGGTAAGGCCTCAGTGCGAGAATCGGCAGGAATCGTGGGCTGAGCGGCTGTATAAAGGCTCCAGAGACCCAGGTAAGGTCTCAGTGCGAGAATCAGCGGGAATCGCAGGCTGAGCGGCTGTATAAAGGCTCCCGAGACCCAGGTAAGGCCTCAGTGCGAGAATCAGCGGGGATCGCGGGCTGAGCGGCTGTATAAAGGCTCCCGAGGCCCAGGTAAGGTCTCAGTGTGAGAATCGGCGGGGATCGCGGGCTGAGCGGCTGTATAAAGGCCCCAGAGACCCAGGTAAGTTTTACCAATCTCCAGTCTCGGACCTCAGAGGGAAGGAGAGAGGTAAAAAGTAATCCAAGTGTGACGTCACCAGAAAGCGGGTAAGTGATTGGTTGGTGAGTATTTCTCTCTTTTTTAAGCTTAATCTCTGTGGTTTATAGTTTCTAAGGTGCGATATTCATCATCTAGAATCGGGGCAGAGGATATTTAAAAATAATATTAATAAATTTAATTAATTACATAGAATGGGAGATCAGGTGATGTGTTGCTGCTGCAATATGTGGGAGCTGGTGAACACCATTGATGCTCACAGTGATCACATTTGCAGTAAGTGTTGGCTGCTCGAGGAACTCCGGCTCCGTGTTGAAGAGCTGGAGTCCGAGCTTCAAACACTGAGACACATCAGGGAGGGGGAGAGTTACCTGGACTCTCTGTATCAGGAGGTAGTCACACCAATTAGATTAATTAATTCAGATGTAGTCCGTGGCCAGGGTCAGGATGGTGTGACTATGAGTGAGGCAGGTACGGGGATCCAGGAGGTAGTGTCGGAGGAGCCGCAGCCCTTGCACTTGTCCAACAGGTTCGAGGCTCTTACTCCCTGTGAGGATGGGAACGGGGACTGCGGGGAGGATGAGCAACCTGGCCACCGCACCATGGAGCGGGGGGCCATTCAAGTGGGGGGAGTTAAAAGAAATGTTGTAGTGGTAGGGGATAGTATCGTTAGGGGGATAGATAGAGTTCTTTGCAGCCGAGAGCGAGAGTCCCGAAGGCTGTGTTGCCTGCCCGGTGCCAGGGTTAAGGACATCTCCTCTGGGCTGGAGAGAAACTTGGAGTGGGAGGGGGAGGATCCGGTTGTCTTGGTCCATGTTGGTACCAACGACATAGATAGGACAAGGAAGGAGGTTCTGCTGAGGGAGTTTGAGCAGCTAGGGGCCAAATTAAAAAGCAGAACCACAAGGGTAATAATCTCTGGATTATTACCTGAGCCACGTGCAAATTTGGCTAGGGTAAATAAAATTAGAGAGTTAAATGCGTGGCTCAAAGCCTGGTGTGGGAGAAATGGGTTTTGCTTCCTGGGACACTGGCTTCAGTACTGAGACAGGAGAGAGCTGTTCTGTTGGGACGGACTTCACTTGGCCAGTGCTGGGACTAGAGTCCTGGTGAGTCGAATAACTAGGGCTGTAGAGAGGGCTTTAAACTAATTAGTGGGGGGGGGGGGGGGTTTTAAGAGAGCGAAAAATAAAAATGACAGCGGAGAAGGCAATAGAGCAAGGTAGCAGTGGGGGAATTAAAAACCAGAGCGTGTCAGGAAGGGACAGAATGTATAATGATAAAGGTAAAGTAGTAAAAGGGGTAACAGCAGGAATAAATTGTCAGAAAACATATTTGAAAGTTCTTTATCTGAATGCATGCAGCATTTGTAACAAAATTGACGAGTTGACGGTACAAATAACTACACATGGGTATGATCTGGTGGCCATTACGGAAACATGGCTGCAAGATAATCATGACTGGGAACTAAACATACAAGGGTATTTGACAATTAGGAAGGACAGACAGGAAGGAAAGGGAGGTGGGGTTGCTATGTTAATCAAGGATGGAATTACTGCAATAGTCAGAAATGATATTGGGTTAAAGGATCAGGATAGGGAAACAGTTTGGGTGGAGATAAGGAATAATAAGGGGAATAAGTCACTAGTGGGCGTAGTCTATAGGCCTCCTAACAGTTGCAAATCTGTTGGTCGGAGTATAAATCAGGAAATAGTTGGGGCTTGTAATAAGGGAACAGCTATAATCATGGGGGATTTTAACTTTCATATTGACTGGACTAATCAAATTGGGCATGGCAGCATTGAGGAAGAGTTCATAGAGTGCATTAGGGACGGGTTCCTTGAGCAGTATGTAACTGAACCAACCAGGGGGCAGGCAATCTTAGATCTGGTCCTGTGTAATGAGACAGGATTAATAAAAAATGTCCTAGTGAAGGATCCCCTTGGAATGAGTGACCATAATATGGTTGAATTCCAAACTCAGTTTGAGGGTGAGAGAGTTGGATCTCAAACCAGCGTACTGAGCTTAAATAAAGGAGACTATGAAGGTATGAGAGTAGAATTGACTGAAGTGGACTGGGAAAACAGATTAAAGTGTAAGACGGTACAAGAGCAGTGGTCTACATTCAAGGAGATATTTCACATCTTTCAAGATAAATATATTCCACTGAGGAAAAAGGGGAGTAAAAGAAAAGACAGCCATCCGTGGCTTAGTAAAGTAATAAAGGATAGTATTCGACTGAAAACAAGGGCATATAAAGTAGCCAAATCTAGTGGGAGGATAGAAGATTGGGAAGCATTTAAAAGCCAGCAAACAATAACTAAAAGATTAATTAAGAAAGGGAAGATAGATTATGAAAGTAAACTAGCAAAATATATAAAAACAGATAGCAAGAGTTTCTACAGCTATATAAAAAGAAAAAGGGTGGCTAAAGTGAATGTTGGTCCCTTAGAGGATGGGACCGGGAAACTCGTGGTGGGGAACATGGAGATGGCAAAGACGCTGAACAAATATTTTGAATCAGTCTTTACAGTAGAGGACACTAAAAATATCCCAACACTGGACAAACAGGGGGCAATGGGGGGGGGGGGGGAGGAGCTAAACACGATTAAAATCACTAAGGAGATGGTACTCAGTAAAATAATGGGACTTAAGGCGGATAAATCCCCCTGACCTGATGGCCTACATCCTAAGGTCTTGAGAGAAGTGGCGGTAGGGATTGTGGATGCATTGGTGATCATTTTCCAGAACTCCCTGAACTCAGGAAAGGTCCCGGCAGATTGGAAAACTGCTAATGTAACACCCTTATTTAAGAAGGGAAGTAGACAAAAAGCTGGAAACTATAGACCAGTTAGCCTTACATCTGTGGTTGGCAAAATGTTGGAGTCAATGATTAAGGAAACAGTAACAGAGCATTTGGATAAACATAATTTAATAGGACAGAGTCAGCATGGTTTTCCGAAGGGGAAGTCATGTTTGACAAATTTGCTCGAATTCTTTGAGGATGTAACATACAGGGTGGATAAAGGGGTGTAGTGTATGTGCCTTTAAGAGCCCCATGTGTACTGTAATGCCGGTAATGGCCACTCAGGCTATATAAGCCTGAGTATTGTGTTGTATCAGTTAGTACCCCTCCAGACTTTGTTTAGTAAACACCTATCAAACCAACTCCTGTCTTCAGTGTCTCTATCAACACACAGACACAACAGTGGCGACGAAGTGGAAACGGACTTACCTACAATTCGGCAGCACCTCAAGGACATCGATTCTTCTGGCGTCCAGAAGAATCAAGAAGTGAAAGAAGCTGTTGTTTCACCAGCTGGCCAAGCTGGTGGCAGGTACTGCGGTAATCCTTCCTGGGCGTCAGGCTGGGGCTCCAGCGGCTGGCTCTACAGCTGGGCCAAGCAGCGAAAGCGGAGGCAAGCAGTAACAGACGGGGAGGGAGCACTCGGGAGACGGCCGCGGCTGCAAGCAGGTCGGCGTTCAGACCTACAGAGAGAGTCCGGTGGGAACGAGTCTCCAACTGTAAAGAAAGAAAGAAAGAAAAAAAAAAGGAAACCGCGGGAAACAGCGTTGTCATCGGCAGCAGCGGCGGGAAAGCGCCATATCTTTTCTGCAGAAAAGAAAGAAAAGCGCGGGAAGCGCCATATCTTTTCTAAGATGCCTAATTCTGGCAATATTGATGCTTTTGATAACAAGATAGAGGATTGGACCACATATGTGGAAAGAGTGGAGGTATATTGCACCGCAAATGGAATAGAAGATGAAAAAAAAGCTTCAGTACTTCTAGATCTAATGGGCGCTGTTACGAAACTTAATCACTCCAGCCGAACCGATGGACAAGAATTTTAAGGAGATTGTTGATACCCTACACTGCCAATTCAAGGCAGGACTGGCAGATTCTCTACGAGACAAATTCGTCTGCGGTCTCCTAAGTGTAGGAACACAAAAAAGGCTATTTTCTGAAAAAGATTTAACACTGGACAAGGCTTTCAGTGCAAGAGGAGCTGCAGAGATACAGCAAAAGCCACAGGACTTCGGCACCCATGAAATGACACAGGGTTGAGAGATGTTATCGCTGCGGCAGATCCACCCATGACCAGAGGGACTGCTGGTTCAAGGACAAAGCATGCAGGCAATGCGGAAAGATGGGACACATTACACGTGTATGCCGATCTGGAAACAAAAAATCCACTAACAGGAAAAAAATCAATAAGCAAAAGCACAGAAACGTACAAATGATGACGGACAGTAGCTCCGAAGACCAGAAGAGCGATAGCGACTCCGGGAACAAGAGACTAAGCTCTCTCAAATTACATAATGTAATTGCCAAAGAAGATTACCAGACCATTTGGGTTACCCTCACAATAGCAGGGTCCCCAGTTAAAATGGAGCTAGATACAGGATCAGCTCTGACCGTCATAAATCGACGAGATTACGAGCGGCTATTTCCACATATACCTTTAAAAGACACATCCATTATCTTGAAAACATATACGGGGCAGAAAGTATACCCCAAAGGAAAAATAAAGGTGCCTGTTGTATACAACGGCAAGGAAATACAGAAGTTGTATTTATACGTTCTACAAGATGGTGGTCCACCGCTGTTGGGAAATGAATGGATCAGGAAAATACATTTAGACTGGCACTCCATTCAGGCACTGATGGTGACCAGTAAGGAAAAAAACGATGATGACGTCATACCTGAACGATTAAAAGGCATCTTGGCCAACGCCAAGGAAGTGTTTCAAGAGAAACTAGGAACCTTGAAAGGCATCACCGCCTCAATAAAAGTGGAAGATGCAGCAATTCCCAAGTTTTTTAAGGCAAGACCGGTGCCATACGCAATTCGTCCAGCAGTCGAGGCAGAGCTGGAGAATTTGGAAAAGGCAGGCGTATTATCTAAACTAGATTGAAGCGAGTGGGCAACATCCATCGTCCCAGTCATGAAGAAAGTATTGAAGAATGATAAATCTGAAGAACAGAGAAAAATTCGCATCTGTGGAGACTTCAAGGTGACTGTAAACCCGGTCCTTCACACGGTACAGTATCCTCGTCCGAGGATAGAAGATATTTTCGCCTCACTATCCGGAGGGAAACGTTTCACCAAAATTGACTTGGCACAGGCATATCTACAGATGGAGGTTGAAGAGGCCTCTAAAAAAAATATCTCACGATAAATACACACAAAGGTCTGTACCAGTACAATCGACTGGTTTTCGGAGTAGCATCCGCTCCAGCTATCTGGCAAAGAGCTATGGAGCAAGTCCTCCAAGGGATTCCGGGGACTCAATGCTACCTAGACGACATCCTTGTAACAGGAGAAAACGACAACGAGCACCGTGCCAATTTGGAGCAGGTGCTCACTAGGCTGAGAGAACGGGGCCTACGAGCAAATCGCCCCAAGTGCGAATTTTTCCAAAATCAAATATCATATTGTGGCCACATAATTAATAAGGAAGGGTTGCATAAGTCACCTGAAAAAATTGAAGCGGTCATAAAAGCCCCAGCACCTGAAAATGTTTCACAATTAAGGTCGTTCCTGGGATTAATAAATTACTAGCATAAATTCTTACTGAACTTATCAACTCTTCTACACCCTCTTAATAAACTGCAACAAACTGGAGTAATTTGGAAATGGAGCGAAGACTGTAAGCGTGTCTTCCATAAATGCAAAGACTTAATCACGTCCAAAGAAGTTTTGGCTCATTACAACCCATCACTGCCAATCAGACTGGCGTGCGATGCATCCCCTTACAGCATAGGAGCAGTATTATCGCATAAATTACCTGATGGCTCGGAACGGCCGATAGCTTTTGCGTCACGCTCATTGAACTCAGCGGAGCGTAACTATGCCCAAATCGACAGGGAAGCACTCAGCCTGGTATGGGGAGTGAAGAAATTCAACCATTACCTACACGGACAAAAATTTACCTTGTTGACTGACCATCAACCCCTCATCTCCATATTCAATCCTAAAAAGGGTGTTCCCATTATGACAGTGCAAAGGCTACAGAGGTGGTCCCTTTTTCTAGGGGCACACCAATACAACATAGAATACAAAGGATCAAAACAGCATGGGAATGCTGACGGTAGAAGAGGCACCAACAGTAGACCCAGTGGAGATGTTCCACTCAACCATAGTGGAATGTCTACCAGTAACAAATTCTGCCATTGAAAAGGAAACGAGAAATGACCCGACTCTCTCACGAGTCTACGACTTAACGGTGAAGGGATGGCCAGCACATGGCGAACCACTGTTGCCAGCATTCTCGCAAAGAAGAGAACAGCTGTCAGTGTGCCGAGGAACCTTGATGTGTGGATCCAGAGTGGTGATTCCACCCAAACTCCAGGATAAAGTGCTAAAGGAGCTTCACGAGGGGCATCTGGGTGGAGTGAAAATGAAGAACCTAGCCAGAGCGTTTGTACGGTGGCCAGGTATTGATGGAGACAGCGAAGAAATGACCAAGAGCTGCCTAGGATGCCAGAAGGTCCAAAACGCTCCACCCCAAGCCCCTCTACATCCATGGGAGTGGCCCTCATCTCCCTGGCAAAGGGTACACATCGACTTTGCTGGTCCATTTATGGACTCAATGTTCTTAATCGCAGTTGATGCACACTCCAAGTGGCCGGAGGTAATCAAGATGTCCTCCACCACCACAGAAAAAACCATCACAGTATTAAGGACCATATTTGCCAGGAATGGGCCGCTGGAACAGATCTGTTCTGATAATGGACCGCAATTTGTGTCCGAAGAATTCAGGAAGTTCTTAAAAAAACAATGGGGTTAAGCACTACACGTCCGCCCCATGCCATCCCGCCACCAATGGATTGGCTGAAAGGTTTGTCCAGACCTTCAAGAAGGCCATAAAGGCCATGGGTAATGAAGACATAAAACTTCAGCACAAGGTGGATAACTTCTTGTTCGCATACAGGAATGCAACACATATGGTTACAAACCAAACTCCCGCCATGATGTTCTTCAATAGAAGCCTAAGATGCCGGCTGGATTTGATCAAGCCCAACATCAGAAGGGACGTGGAGAACCGGCAATTTCAAGGCATGAATGAAAGGCCAACTAGAACCTTCCAGATAGGTCAACAAGTTTTGGCCCGGGACTACCGTACCGAGAAATGGCAGCCTGGAACTATCTGCACACGACTAGGACCGCTGATGTATACCGTGGACATCGGAGAAAGCATAATAAGGCGCCATGCTGACCAAATCAGAGTCATCCGAAAAGGGACAACCTACACCACAACTCTATACGCTTAACGATGAAGTAGAGATACCTATATCTACCTCCGATCCGGTGATACTGGAACCCGATGAACCCGACACTGGCATTCAAGCCGAATCAGCCTTGCCAAAAGAACCTACTACATGACCAGAAACTACTACACCACCGAGGCGTTATCCGGACCGAGTCAGGAAGCCTCCAGAGAGACTGACTTATAATTAATTAACTGCAGCAATGTATAGATTATTTTTCTTGTAACATGTAATTAATAATTACTTAAAATATTATGTACTGGTTAGCTAAAAGGAGAGGAATTGTAGTGTATGTGCCTTTAAGAGCCCCATGTGTACTGTAATGCCGGTAATGGCCACTCGGGCTATATAAGCCTGAGTATTGTGTTGTATCCGTTAGTTCCCCTCCAGAATTTGTTTAGTAAACACCTATCAAGCCAACTCCTGTCTTCAGTGTCTCTATCAACACACAGACACAACAAGGGGAACCAGTGGATGTAGTGTATTTGGACTTCCAAAAGGCATTTGACAAGGTTCCACACAAAAGATTACTGATCAAGATAAAAAATCACAGGATTGGGGGTAATATACTGGCATGGGTGGAAGACTGGCTATCTAACAGAAAACAAAGAGTTGAGATAAATGGTTCGTTCTCGGGCTGGCAATCAGTAACTAGTGGTGTTCCGCAGGGGTCAGTGCTGGGACCCCAACTCTTTACAATCTATATTAACGATTTGGAGGAAGGGACCGAGTGCAACATATCCAAGTTTGCCGACGATACAAAGATGGGAGGGAAAGCAGTGAGTGAGGAGGACATAAAAAACCTGCAAAAGGACATAGACAGGCTAAGTGAGTGGGCAGAGATTTGGCAGATGCAATATAATGTTGGAAAGTGTGAGGTTATGCACTTTGGCAGAAAAAATCGAAGAGCAAGTTATTATCTAAATGGAGAGAAACTGCAAAGTGCTACAGTACAAAGGGATCTGGGGGTCCTGGTGCATTAAACACAAAAAGTTAGTATGCAGGTGCAGCAGGTGATCAGGAAGGCCAATGGAATCTTGGCTTTTATTGCAAGGGGGATGGACTATAAAAACAGGGAAGTCTTGCTGCAGTTATACAGGGTATTGGTGAGGCCACACCTGGAATACTGCGTGCAGTTTTGGTTTCCATATTTAAGAAAAGATATACTTGCTCTCGAGGCGGTTCAGAGAAGGTTCACTCGGTTGATTCCAGAGATGAGGGGGTTGACGTATGAGGAAAGGTTGAGTAGGTTGGGACTCTACTCATTGGAGTTCAGAAGAATGAGAGGCGATCTTATCGAAACATATAAGATTGTGAGGGGGCTTGATCGGGTGGATGCGGGGAGGGTGTTTCCACTGAAGAGTGAGACTAGAACTAGGGGGCATAATCTTAGAATAAGGGGCTGCCCTTTCAAAACTGAGATGAGGAGAAACTTCTTCACTCGGAGGGTAGTAAATCTATGGAATTTGCTACCCCAGAGAGCTGTGGAAGCTGCAACATTAAATAAATTTAAAATGGAGATAGACATTTTCCTAGCAGATAAGGGAATTAGGGGTTACGGGGAGAGGGCAGGGAAGTGGACGTGAGTCTAGATTCAGATCAGCCATGATCCTATTGAATGGCGGAGCAGGCCCGAGGGGCCTTATGGCCTACTCCTACTTCTTATGTTCTTCTTATGTCCTTATGATGGGACAGTGTAGAGGGAGCTTTACTCTGTATCTAACCCGTGCTGTACCTGCCCTGGGAGTGTTTGATGGGACAGTGTAGAGGGAGCTTTACTCTGTATCTAACCTGTGCTGTACCTGCCCCGGGAGTGTTTGATGAGACAGTGTAGAGGGAGCTTTACTCTGTATCTTACCTGTGCTGTACCTGCTCTGGGAGTGTTTAATGGGACAGTGTAGAGGGAGCTTCACTCTGTATCTAACCCGTGCTGTACCTGCCCTGGGAGTGTTTGATGGGACAGTGTGGAGGGAGCTTTACTCTGTATCTAACCCGTACTGTACCTGCCCTGGAAGTGTTTGATGGGATAGTGTAGAGGGAGCTTTACTCTGTATCTAACCCGTGCTGTACCTGCCCCGGGAGTGTTTGATGGGACAGTGTACAGGAAGCTTTACTCTGTATCTAACCCATGCTGTACCTGCCCTGGGAGTGTTTGATGTGACAGTGTAGAGGGAGCTTTACTCTGTATCTAACCCATGCTGTACCTGCCATGGGAGTGTTTGATGGGACAGTGTAGAGGGAGCTTTACTCTGTATCTAACCTGTGCTGTACCTGCCCTGGGGGTGTTTGATGGGACAGTGTAGAGGGAGATTTACTCTGTATCTAACCCATGCTGTACCTGCCCTGGGAGTGTTTCATAGCACAGTGTAGACGGAGCTTTACTCTGTATCTAACCCGTGCTGTACCTGCCCTCACGAGCAAATTTGGCTCGGGTAAATAAAATCAGAGAGTTAAATGCGTGGCTCAAAGACTGGTGTGGGAGAAATGGGTTTTGCTTCTTGGGACAGTGGCACCAGTACTGGGACAGGAGAGAGCTGTTCCGTTGGGACGGACTTCGCTTGGCCAGTGCTGGGACTAGAGTCCTGGCGAATCGACTAACTAGGGCTGTAGAGAGGGCTTTAAACTAATTAGTGGGGGGGAGGTTTCAAGAGAGCGAAAAATAAAAATGTCAGCGGAGAAGGCAATAGAGCAAGGTAGCAGTGGAGGAATTAAAAACCAGAGCATGTCAGGAAGGGACAGAATATATAAAGATAAAGGTAAAGTCGTAAAGGGGGTAAAAGCAGGAATAAATTGTCACAAAACATATTTAAAAGTTCTTTATCTGAATGCACGCAGCATTCGTAACAAAATAGACGCGTTGACGGTACAAATAACTACACATGGGTATGATCTGGTGGCCATTACGGAGACATGGCTGCAGGGTGACCATGACTGGGAACTAAACATCCAGGGGTATTTGACTATTAGGAAGGACAGCCAGGAAGGAAAAGGTGGTGGGGTGGCTGTGTTAATAAAGGATGGAATCACTGCAATAGTGAGAAATGATATTGGGTCAAAGGATCAGGATAGTGAAACGGTTTGGGTGGAAATAAGGAATAATAAGGGGAAAAAGTCACTAGTGGGCGTAGTCTATAGGCCTCCTAACAGTTGCAACTCTATTGGTCGGAGTATAAATCAGGAAATAGTTGGGGCTTGTAATAAGGGAACAGCTATAATCATGGGAGATTTTAACTTTCATATTGACTGGACTAATCAAATTGGGCAGGGCAGCCTTGAGGAAGAGTTCATAGAGTGCATTAGCGACAGGTTCCTTGAGCAGTATGTTACTGAACCAACCAGGCTCTCTTGAAACCTTCTCGCCACTAATTAGTTTAAAGCCCTCTCTACAGCCCTGGTTATTCGATTCGCCAGGATTCTAGTTGGAGGGTGAGAGAGTTGGATCTCAAACCAGCGTACTAAGCTTAAATAAAGGAGACTATGAAGGTATGAGAGCAGAGTTGACTAAAGTGGACTCGGAAAATAGATTAAGGTGCAAGACGGTAAATGAGCAGTGGTGTACATTCAGGGAGATATTTCACAACTTTCAAGAAAAATATATTCCACTGAGGAAAAAGGGGCGTAAAAGAAAAGACAGCCATCCGTGGCTAAGTAAAGTAATAAGGGATAGTATCCGACTGAAAACAAGGGCTTATAAAGTAGCCAAATCTAGTGGGAGGATAGAAGATTAGGAAGTATTTAAAAGCCAGCAAAGAATAACTAAAAGATTAATTAAGAAAGGGAAGATAGATTATGAAAGTAAACTAGCAAAAAATATAAAAACAGATAGCAAGAGTTTCTACAGTTATATAAAAAGAAAAAGGGTGGCTAAAGTGAATGTTGGTCCCTTAGAGGACGAGACTGGGAAGTCAGTAGTGGGGAACATGGAGATGGCAAAAACGCTGAACAAATATTTTGTATCAGTCTTTACAGTAGAGGACACTAAAAATATCCCAACACTGGACAAACGGGGCTATGGGGGGAGGAGCTAAACACGATTAAAATCACTAAGGAGATGGTACTCGGTAAGATAAAGGGACATTTAAAAAAAAAAAAAATTATTCATTGATGGGATGTGGGCGTCGCTGGCTAGGCCTGCATTTAGTGCCCATCCGTAATTGCCCTTGAGAAGATGGTGGTGAGCCGCCTTCTTGAACCGCTGCAGTCCATATGGTGTAGGTACACCCACAATGCTGTTAGGAAGGGAGTTCCAGGATTTTGGCCCAGCGACAGTGAAGGAACGGCGATACAGGATCAAGTCAGGATGGTGTGTGGCTTGGAGGAGAACTTGTAGGTGGTGATGTTCCCATGCGTCTGCTGCCCTTGTCCTTCTAAGTGGTAGAGGTCGCGGGTTTGGAAGGTGCTGTTGAAGGAGCTTTGGCGAGTTGCTGCAGTGCATCTTGTAGATGGTACACACTGCAGCCACAGTGCGCCGGTGGTGGAGGGAGTGAATGTTGAAGGTGGTGGATGGAGTGCCAATCAAGCGGGCTGCTTTATCCTGAATGGTGTCGAGCTTCTTGAGTGTTGTTGGAGCTGCACTCATCCAGGCAAGTGGAGAGTATTCCATCACACTCCTGACTTGTGCCTTGTAGATGGTGGAAAGGCTTTGGGGAGTCAGGAGGTGAGACACTCGCTGCAGAATTCCCAGCCTCTGGCCTGCTCTTGTAGCCACAGTATTTATATGGCTGGTCCAGTTCAGTTTCTGATCAATGGTAACCCCCAGGATGTTGATAGTGGGGGATTCAGCAATGGTAATGCCATTGAATGACTTAAGGTGGATAAATCCCCTGGACCTGATGGCTTACATCCTAGGGTCTTGAGAGAGGTAGCAGTGGGGATTGTGGATGCATTGGTGGTAATTTTCCAAAACTCCCTGGATTCAGGCAAGGTCCCAGCAGATTGGAAAACTGCTAATGTAATGCCCTTATTTAAAAAGGGAGGGAGACAAAAGGTTGGAAACAAAAGGTTGGAAACTATTGACCAGTTAGCCTAACATCTGTGGTTGGTAAAATGTTGGAGTCCATTATTAAGGAAGCAGTAACAGGACATTTGGATAAGCATAATTTAATTGGACAGAGTCAGCATGGTTTTATAAAGGGGAAGTCATGTTTGACAAATTTGCTCGAATTCTTTGAGGATGTAACAAACAGGGTGGATAAAGGGGAACCAGTGGATGTGGTGTATTTGGACTTCGAAAAGGCATTTGACAAGGTGCCACACAAAAGATTACTACGCAAGATAAAAAAGCATGGGATTGGGGGTAATATATTGGCATGGGTGGAAGATTGGCTATCTAACAGAAAACAGAGAGTTGGGATAAATGGTTCATTCTCGGGTTGGCAATCAGTAACTAGTGGTGTTCCGCAGGGGTCAGTGCTGGGACCCCAACTCTTTACAATCTATATTAACGATTTGGAGGAGGGGACCGAGTGCAACATATCCAAGTTTGCCGACGATACAAAGATGGGAGGGAAAGCAGTGAGTGAGGAGGACATAAAAAACCTGCAAAAGGACATAGACAGGCTAAGTGAGTGGGCAGAGATTTGGCAGATGGAATATAATGTTGGAAAGTGTGAGGTTATGCACCTTGGCAGAAAAAATCAAAGAGCAAGTTATTATCTAAATGGAGAGAAACTGCAAAGTGCTACAGTACAAAGGGATCTGGGGGTCCTGGTGCATGAAACACAGAAGGTTAGTATGCAGGTACAGCAGGTGATCAGGAAGGCCAATGGAATCTTGGCTTTTATTGCAAGGGGGATGGAGTATAAAAGCAGGGAAGTCTTGCTTCAGTTATACAGGGGACTGGTGAGGCCACGCCTGGAATATTGCGTGCAGTTTTGGTTTTCATATTTAAGAAAAGATATACTTGCTCTCGAGGCAGTTCAGAGAAGGTTCACTCGGTTGATTCTGGAGATGAGGGGGTTGACTTATGAGGAAAGGTTGAGTAGGTTGGGCCTCTACTCATTGGAATTCAGAAGAATGAGAGGCGATCTTATCGAAACATATAAGATTGTGAGGGGGCTCGATCGGGTGGATGCAGAGAGAATGTTTCCACTGATGGGTGAGACTAGAACTAGGGGGCATAATCTTAGAATAAGGGGCTGCCGTTTCAAAACTGAGATGAGGAGAAACTTCTTCACTCAGAGGGTGGTAAATCTATGGAATTTGCTACCTCAGATAGCTGTGGAAGCTGCAACATTAAATAAATTTAAAACAGAGATTGACAGTTTCTTAACTGATAAGGGAATTAGGGGTTACAGGGAGCGGGCAGGGAAGTGGATGTGAGTCTAGGTTCAGATCAGCCATGATCCTACTGAATATCGGAGTAGGCCCGAGGGGCCGTATGGCCTACTTCTGCTCCTACTTCTTATGTTCTTTTTCTCTTCACATATCTATAAAAGCTTTTACAGTCAGTTGTTATGTTTCCTGAAAACTTACTCTCATATTCTATTTTCCCCTTCTTAATTAATCCCTTTGTCCTCCTTTGTTGAATCCTAAACTGCTCCCAATCCTCAGGTTTACTGTTTTTTCTGGCCAATTTATATGTCCTCTCCTTGGATCTTATGCTATCCCTAATTTCCCTTGTTCGCCACGGTTGAGTCACCTTTTTTGTTTTATTTTTATGCCAAACTGGGATGAACAAATTCTGTAGTTCATCCATGCGGTCTTTGAATGTTTGCCATTGCCTATCCACCGTCAACCCTTTGAGTGACATTCCCCAATCAATCCTACTCACTTGCTTCTCAGACCATCGTAGTTTCCTTTATTTAAATTTAGGACCCTAGTCTCTGAGTCAACAACTTGATTCTCCATCTTAATAAAGATTTCGATCATATTATGATCACTGCGACCCAACGGGCCTCGTACAACCAGATTGCTAATTAATCCTTTCTCGTTACATAATACCCAGTCTAAGATGGCCTGATCTCTGGTTGGTTCCTCGACATATTGGTCCAGGAAACCATCCCGTAAACACTCAAAGAATTCCTCCTCCACAGTAGCGGACATGAGAGGGGGGGGAGGGAGTCCCTTTAAATGTGGAGGAGGTGGGTGTCCCTTTAAATGTGGAGGGGGTGGGTGTCCCTTTAAATGTGGAGAGGCGGGGCCGCGCATGCTTATTCGGCCCCACCACGAATCGAGGCTGCCAGTGCGCCTGTGTGGGGTCTCCGGAGAGCAGACGGAAGGCCGGGCCCGGGGAAGAGGCGAAATCAGCGGCCGGGGTAAAGTTGGGGAATCGATTTAAATCGAGGGGGGAGCGGAGAGCGAGATTATAAAGTAAAATACGAGAAAAACCAAACCTGAGAGTCGGGCGGGCGGGACCTCCGCGGACACCGAACGGAGCGGATTGAGGTGCGCGGGGGGGCGGAGTGAGCCGGAGCAATGTGATTCTGACTGACGGGAGCGCTAACCAATAGGAAGAGGGCTGAGCTGGGAGGACTGAACTGGGCGGCCTGGTCCTTCAACCAATGGCGGCGCGGCAAGGGGGCGGGGCCTCCTCTCCAGCTCAGGAGCGCTGGGGCCGATTGTGACGCGCTGTCCCCAGGTGAGAGCAGCTCAGTCAGCACAGAGCTGGGGCTGGAATCTGGCAAAGGGGCACAAGCTTCACAATACAAGCTGCTTTCAAATGCACAATTGTGACGTCATCACAGGAAGAGCCCATTCGGACAAGGGGCTGCAACCGCTCAATCCGCTCCGCTCGCTGCCGGGAGGGCGCTGGGACGGTCCGGTTTGTATTTTCTTTTTATTTATTTCCCCGCCCGCGCTTCTCTTCGTTATATATAAAAAAACCCTGATAAAACTCACTTTCCGCCGGTGATCCGGACCCTCGTGGTTGCCCGGGCCTTCCCCAGAATGCGAGGCCCTGCGCAGGCGCGGTAGCGGCTCATCCTCGGGAGCGGGGCCCGGCGGCGCATGCGGAGTAGGGGCAGGGGCCTGTTCAGAGGGGGAGGATGATTGACAGGGGCCCAGGGTGTGTGCTGAGCATGCGCGGTGCGGGCCGGGCGCCTGTGTAGCAGGAGGGGGCGGGGCCATGGGGCCATGGGGCGCATGCGCGGGGTCAGCTGCAACTTTAGCGTCACAAAGGGACCGAGTGTCTTCAAATCTCTCCCCTCCTCTTCTAATTTCCCGTAAAACCAGTTTGTAAAAGTCATTACTGAAAGTACATAGAAGATAGGACCCAGGGCGGGACTGGAGAAGCGAGCCGGCGGCGGGTCCTCCAACCAATGGAGGAGCCCGAGGGGCGGGACTTGCGCCGGCTGAGTGGGACCGAGGAGGCTGACGGGAGATTTAATTTAAATGAATTTAATTTCCCGCCTGCTCCAACCGCCCACCCTGCAACGTCACGACGTCTCCGGCGTGCATTGACTGACACTGAGCTCTCCACCAATGAGCGAGGGGAGGCGGAGCCTGGAGGACCGACCGAGGGGCTTTGGTCCTCCAACCAATCGCGGCGAAGGAGGAGGCAGGACCTGGGATCGGCCCGCCGCCATTTTGTAAAGCGGCCTGGTCAGAATCTGTGATCCTGGGAAAGTTTATTTTTAATGTTCCTTTCCGATTTTACAGCTCAAACTAATTTTATTTTACAGAAGATACTTGTTTTAAACATAGAAACATTGAAGATAGGAGCAGGAGTAGGCCATTCGGCCCCTCGAGCCTGCTCCGCCATTCAATGCGATCATGGCTGATCATTAAAAAAAAGCAGTTCGTTTTTAAATTGATGAAATAGAAACAAGCAACCCTGGGGAGCAAATGTGAGTAAAAATATTTTTTCCCCCTGAATTAACTTTTTTAATACTAATTTTCTGCGTTTTTAATTATTAATTTCAAGCACTTTAAGAAAAATATGGGAGTGGTGGGGGTTCTCTTAAAGGGACAGGCGCTCTCTTTTTCCATGAGATTTTCATTAAAGGGACCGCGTCCCCGTGGATGACCGATTTTTAAAGGGACAGCGTCTCCCTTTTTATAATGTATATGTAAGAGACTGACATTTAAAGTAGGGCTAATCCCCTGCTCCCCTGAGTGCTTGGCGAGAAATCAGGTGCTGTTTGCTCTCGCCCCCTCCCAATTTTCTGCCACGGGACAGAAAGCAGAGAGTAGTGGTGAACGGTTTCTTTTCAGACTGGAGGGAGGTAAACAGTGATGTTCCCCAGAGGTCGGTATTAGGATCAATGTTCCCTCTTTTTTTGAGGTGTGTGGCCCCTTTAACGTGCTGCACGGCCCATTCAAATTTCCACGCATACGCGTTTATTCCATTTATAGGGCGGTGAGCCGGCTGCGTGGCCGCGCAACTTAACGTGAACATTGATTCAGACCACTGCTTTTTTTGATATATATCAATGACCTGGACTTGGGGATCCAGGGCAAAATTTCAAAATTTACAGATGACACGAAACTCGGAAATGTAGCAAACAATGAGGATAGTAACAGACTTCAGGAGGATGTAGCCAGACTGGTGAAATGGGCAGAAACGTGGCAGATTAAATTTAATGTAGAGAAGTGTGAAGTGATTCATTTTGGTAGGAAGAATGAGGAGAGGCAATATAAACTAAATGGCCCAGTTTTAAAGAGGGTGCAGGAACAGAGAGGCCTCGGGGTGTATGTACACAAATCTTAGAAGGTGGCAGGACAAGTTGAGAAGGCTGTTAAAAAAGCATACAGGATCCTTGACTTTATTAATAGAGGAATAGAGTACAAAAGCAAGCAGGTTATGCTAAGCCTTTATAAAACACTGGCTAGGCTTCCGCTGGGCACCACACTTTAGGAAGGATGTCAAGGCCTAAGAGAGGGTGCAGAAGAAATTTACGAGAATGGGACCAGGGATGAGGGACTTGAGTTACGTGGAGAGACGGGAGAAGCTGGGGTTGTTCTCCTTAAGCAGAGAAGATTAAGAGGAGATTTGATAGAGTTGTTCAAAATCAGGATGGATTTTGAGAGAGTAAATAAGGAGAAACCGTTTCCAATGGCTGAAGGGACGGAAACCAGATTTAAGGCGATTGGCAAAAGAACCAGAGGTGACATGAGGAAACAGATTTTTACACCAAGTTGTTGTGATCTGGAATGCGCTGCCTGAAAGGGCGTGGAAGTAGATTCAATATTATAATTCAAAAGAGATTGAGGTAAATACTTGAAGGGCAAACATTTACAGGGCTTTGGGGAAAGAGCATGGGGAGTGGGATTAATTGGATCGCTCTTTCAAAGAGCCGGCACAGGCACGATGGGCCGAATGGCCTCCTTCTGTGCTGTATCATTCTATGATGCTATTCTACACAGACAGACACACATACAGTCAGACAGACACACAGACACAGATACTCACTAAAATACAGTCAGACACACACTCACATTTTTTCTGCATGAACTTTTATTATTAATTTCAAAGACTTTACGAAAAAGGCGGGAGTGGTGGGCGGAGGGCTCTTAAAGGGACAGGGACTCTCCTTTCCAGTGTGATTTTCATTAAAGGGACCGAGTCCCTCCTTGCCTGTGGAGGACCAATTTTAAAAGGACAGCGTCTCGAAATCAGGTGCTGTCTGCGTGTGAACCAGCTCCTCCCAATTTCCTGCCAAGCGATCCCTGCGGGCACCACTCCACTCTAGGAGTGGCTCCTAGAATCATACAGCACAGAAGGAGGCCATTCAGCCCATCGTGCCTGTGCCGGCTCTTTGAAAGAGCTCTCCATTTAGTCCCACTCCCCTGCTCTGTCCCCATAGCCCTGAAAATGTTTCCCCTTCAAGTATTTATCCAATTCCCCAGTGAACGTTATTATTGACTCTGCTTCCACCGCATTCCAGATCACAACAACTCGCTGCGTCAATAAAATTCTCCTCACCTCGCCTCTGGTTCTTTTGTCAATGACCTTAAATCTGTGTCCTCTGGTTACCGACCCTCCTGCCACTGGAAACAGTTTCTCCTTATAAGCTACAGCTATACAAAGCCCTGGTTAGACCCCAGAGAGTCATAACGGCACAACAGGAGGCCATTCGGCCCATCCAGTCCGAGCCGGCTCTCTGTATACAATCCAGTCAGTCCCATTCCCCCGCTCTATCCCCGTAGCCCTGCAAGTTTATTTCCCTCAAGTGCCTATCCAGCCTCCCCTTGAAAACATTGAGTGTCTCCGCTTCCACCACTTCCGTCGGCAGTGAGTTGCAGGTCCTCACCAGTGGCTGCGTAAAAAAGTTTTTCCTCACGTCCCCCCTGTATCTCTTGCCCAAAACCTTAAATCTGTGTCCCCTAGTCCTTGTACCATCAACTGGTGGGAACAGCCTTTCCCCGTCTAGCCTATCCAAACCCGTCATAATCTTGTACACCTCGATCAAATCACCCCTCAACTTCATTTGCTCTAATGAAAACAAATCCAGCTTCTCCAACCTGTCCTTGTAGCTAAGATCCCCCATCCCCGGAACCATTCTGGTAAGTCTCCTCTGCACCCTCTCAAGGGCTATCACACCCTTCCTAAAGTGTGGTGACCAGAACTGGACGCAAGACTCCAGTTGTGGCCTAACCAGCGCTTTATGAAGGTTCAGCATAACTTAGAGTCATACAGCACAGAAAGAGGCCGTTTGGCCCATCGTGTCCGTGCTGGCCATCAAGCCCTGTCTATTCTAATCCCATTTTCCAGCACTTGGTCCGTAGCCTTGTATGCTATGCTGTTTCAAGTGCTCATCTAAATGCTTCTTGAATGTTGTGAGGGTTCCTGCCTCTACCACCCTTTCAGGCAGTGAGTTCCAGATTCCAACCACCCTCTGGGTGAAAAAGTTCTTCCTCAAATCCCCTCTAAACCTCCTGCCCCTTACCTTGAATCTATGCCCCCTTGTTATTGACCCCTCTACTGAGGGAAAAAGTTCCTTTCTATCTACCCTATCTATGCCCCTCATAATTTTGTACACCTCAATCAGGTCCCCCCTCAGCCTTCTCTGCTCTAAGGAAAACAACCCCAGCCTGTCCAGTCTCTCTTCATAGCTGAAGCGCTCCAGCCCAGGTAACATCCTGGTGAATCTCCTCTGAACCCTCTCCAAAGCAATCACATCCTTCCTATAGTGTGGCGACCAGAACTGTGTATTCCAGCTGTGGCCTAACCAGCGTTTTGTACAGCTCCATCATAACCTCCCTGCTCTTATATTCTATGCCTCGTCTAATGAAGGCAAGTATCCCATATGCCTTTTTAACCACCTTATCCGCCTGTTCTGCTGCCTTCAGGGATCTATGTACATGCACACCAAGGTCCCTCTGATCCTCTGTCTTTCCTAGGGTCTTACCATTCATTGTGTATTCCCTTGCCTTGTTAGTCCCTCCAAAATGCATCACCTCACACTTTTCAGGGTTAATTTCCATTTGCCACTGTTCCGCCCATCTGACCAACCCATCTATATCGTCCTGCAGACTGAGACTACCCTCCTCGCTATTTACCACCCCACCAATTTTCGTGTCATCTACGAACTTACTGATCATACCTTTTACATTCACATCCAAATCATTAATGTAGACCACAAACAGCAAGGGATCCAACACCGATCCCTGCGGTACCCCACTGGACACAGGCTTCTAGTCACAAAAACAACCTTCGACCATCACCCTCTGCCTTCTGCCACGAAGCCAGTTTTGGATCCAATGTGCCAAGGCACCCTGGATCCCATGGGCTCTTACCTTCTTGACTAGTCTCCTATGCAGGACTTTATCAAAAGCCTTACTGAAGTCCATGTATACCACATCCACTGCACTACCCTCATCCACACACCTAGTTACCCCCTCAAAAAATTCAATCAAATTAGTCAGACATGATCTTCCCTTGACAAAGCCATGCTGACTATCCCTGATTAATCCTTGCCTCTCCAAGTGGAGACTAATTCAGTCCCTCAGAATTTTTTCCAATAATTTCCCTACCACTGATGTTAGGCTCACTGGCCTGTAATTCCCTGGTTTATACCTATCCTTGAATAATGGCACTATGTTAGCTGCTCTCCAGTCTTCTGGCACAGTAGTAAAAGGGGAAAAAGCAGGAACCAAGTGTCACAAAACATATTTGAAAGTTCTTTATCTGAATGCACGTAGCATTCGTAACGAAATGGACGAGTTAACGGCACAAATAACTACATATGGGTATGATCTTGTGGCTATTACAGAAACATGGCTGCAGGGTGACCATGACTGGGAATTAAATATACCAGGTTATTTAACAATCAGGAAGGGCAGGCAGGAAGGAAGGGGAGGTGGGGTGGCTATGTTAATAAAGGAAGGAATCACTGTAATACAGAGAAATGATATTGGGTGAAAGCATCAGGATAGTGAAACAGTTTGGGTGGAGATAAGGAATAGTAAGGGGGAAAAAACACTAGTGGGCGTAGTCTATAGGCCTCTGAACAGTTGCAACTCTGCTGGACGGTGTATTAATCAGGAAATAGTTGAGGCTTGTAATAAGGGAACAGCTATAATTATGGGGGATTTTAACTATCATAACTGGACAAATCAAATTGGGCAGGGCAACCTTGAGGATGAGTCCATTGAGTGTATTAGGGATGGGTTTCTTGAGCAGTATGTAACTGAACCGACCAGGGGGCAAGCAACCTTAGATTTGGTCCTGTGTAATGAGACAGGATTAATTAAAAATGTCCTAGTAAAGGATCCCCTTGGAATGAGTGACCATAACATGGTTGAATTCCATATTCAATTAGAGGGTGAGAAGGTTGGATCTCAAACAAGCGTGCTGAGCTTGAATAAAGGAGACTATGAAGGTATGAGAGCGGAATTGATTAGAGTGGACTGGGAAAATAGATTAAAGGGTAAGATGGTACATGATCAGTGGTGTACATTTAAGGAGTTATTTTACAACTTCCAAAAAATATATATTCCACTGAGGAAAAAAGGGTGTAAAAGAAAAGATAGCCATCCGTGGCTAAGTAAAGTAATTAAGGATAGTATCCGACTAAAAACAAGGGCATATAAGGTAGCCAAATCTAGTGGGAGGATAAAATACTGGGAAGTCTTTAAAAGACAGCAAAAAATAACTAAAAGATTAAGAAAGGGAAGATAGATTATGAAAGTAAATTAGCAAAACATATAAAAACAGATAGCAAAAGTTTCTGTAGTTATATAAAAAGAAAAAGGGTGGCTAAAGTAAATGTTGGTCCCTTAGAGGATGAGACCGGGAAATTAATGGTGGGAAACATGGAGATGGCAAAAACGCTGAACAATTATTTTGTATCAGTCTTTGCGGTAGAGGGCACTAAGAATATCCCAACACTGGACAAACAGGGGGCTCTGGGGGGGGAGGAGCTAAATACAATTAAAATCACTAAGGAAGTGGTACTTGGTAAAATAATGGGACTCAAGGCGGATAAATCCCCTGGACCTGATGGCTTACATCCTAGAGTCTTGAGGGAAGTGGCGGTAGGGATTGTGGATGCATTGGTAATAATTTTCCAAAACTCCCTGGACTCAGCAAAGGTCCCGGCAGATTGGAAAACTCCTAATGTAACACCCTTATTTAAAAAGGGTAGTAGGCAGAAGGCTGGAAACTATAGACCGGTTAGCCTAACATCTGTGGTTGGTAAAATTTTGGAGTCCATTATTAAGGAGACAGTAATGGGACATTTGATAAACATAATTTAACAGGACAAAGTCAGCATGGTTTTATGAAGGGGAAGTCATGTTTGACAAATTTGCTGGAGTTCTTTGAGGAAGTAACATACAGGGTGGATAAAGGGGAACCAGTGGACGTAGTGTATTTAGACTTCCAAAAGGCATTTGACAAGGTGCCACACGAAAGATTATTGCTCAAGATAAAAAATCACGGGATTGGGGGTAATATTCTGGCATGGATAGAGGATTGGCTCTCTAACAGAAAGCAGAGAGTTGGGATAAATGGTTCGTTCTCAGACTGGCAATCAGTAACTAGTGGTGTTCCGCAGGGGTCAGTGCTGGGTCCCCAACTCTTTACAATCTATATTAACGATTTGGAGGAGGGGACTGAGTGTAACATATCAAAGTTTGCAGATGATACTAAAATGGGAGGGAAAGTAGTGAGTGAGGAGGACATAAAAAACCTGCAAAGTGACATAGACAGGCTAAGTAAGTGGGCAGAGAGTTGGCAGATGGAATACAATACTGGAAAGTGTGAGGTTATGCACTTTGGCAGGAAAAATCATAGAGCAAGTTATTATCTTAATGGCAAGAAACTGGAAAGTACTGTAGTACAAAGTGATCTGGGGGTCCTGGTGCACGAAACTCAAAAAGTTAGTATGCAGGTGCAGCAAGTGATCAAGAAGGCCAATGGAATGTTGGCTTTCATTGCTAGGGGGATAGAATATAAAAACAGGGAGGTATTGCTGCAGTTGTACAAGGTATTGGTGAGACCGCACCTGGAATACTACACACAGTTTTGGTGTCCATACTTAAGAAAAGACATACTTGCTCTCGAGTCAGTGCAAAGAAGGTTCACTCGGTTAATCCCGGGGCTCAGGGGGTGGACATATGAGGAGAGGTTGAGTAGATTGCGACTCTACTCATTGGAGTTCAGAAGAATGAGAGGCGATCTTATTGAAACATGTAAGATTGTGAAGGGGCTTGATCGGGTGGATGTGGTGAGGATGTTCCCAATGATGGGTGAAACTAGAACTAGGGGGCATAATCTTAGAATAAGGGGCTGCTCTTTCAAAACTGAGATGAGGAGAAGCTTCTTCACTGAGGGTGGTAGGTCTGTGGAATTTGCTGCCCCAGAAAGCTGTGGAAGCTACATCATTAAATAAATTTAAAACAGAAATAGACAGTTTCTTAGAAGTAAAGGGAATTAGGGGTTACGGGGAGCGGGCAGAAAATTTGACATGAGTCTAGGTTTGGAATGGTCATGGCCCTGTGGGTAGCGGAGCGGGCCCAGGGGCCATGTAGGCTGGTTCTGCTCCTACTTCTTGTGTTCTAATTCTGTGTTAGATTTCAGGAGATGGTTCTATTCCTGTTCCTGGCTGGGGTGGAGATCACCTTTTACAGAAGGCAAGTACTGTAGAAAATATAGGGACAGAGTGATCTCCTGGACAAGTTTCGATCGCCTAGATGGGTCGGAGAGGAATTTCCCAGATTTTTTCCTCCCAAATTGGCCATTGGTTTTTTTTATCTGGTTTTTCGCCTCTCCCGGGAGATCACATGGGTTCGGGTGGGATGGAGAGTGAAAGTAGATTTGAGGTTAGGATCAGATCAGCCATGATCTTATTGAATGGTGGAGCAGGCTCGAGGGGCCGATTGGCCTACTCCTGCTCCTATTTCTTATGTTCTTACATCCCCTGTGGCCAGAGAGGTTCTGAAAGTTTGTGTCAGAGCCCCTGTAATCTCCTCCTTTGCCTCACACAGCAGTCTGGGATACATCTCATCCGGGCCTGGGGATTTATCCACTTTTAAGCCTGCTAAAACCGCTAGTACCTCCTCCCTCTCGATGCTAATATGTTCAAGTATATCACAGTCCCCCTGCCCGACTTCTATGTCTACATCGTCCTTCTCCATAGTGAACACAGATGCAAAAAATTCATTTAAAACCCCACCTACATCTTCTGGCTTCACACACAGATTGCCACTTTGGTCCCGAATGGGCCCTACTCATTCCCTGGTTATCCTCTTGCCCTTAATATACTTTTAAAACACCTTAGGATTTTCCTTTTATTTTGCTCGCCAGTGTTATTTCATGGCCCCTCCTCGCTCTCCTAATTTTTTTTTTTTTTTTTTAAGTATGCCCCTGCACTTTTTATACTCCTCTAGGGCTTCCTCTGTCTTTACTCCTTTGTATCTGCCAAAAGCCCTCCTTTTTTCCCTAATCCATTATCGTATATCCCTTGACATCCAGGGTTCCCTGGGCTTGTTGGTCCCATCCTTGACCTTTACGGGAACATGTTGCCATTGTACTCTCTCAATTTCCTTTCTGAAAGACTCCCATTGCTCTGATGTGGATTTTCCTACAAGTAGCTGATCCCAGTCCACTTTGGCCAGATCCTGCCTTATCATATTAAAATCGGCCGTCCCCCAATTTAGAACCTTTATTTCCGGTCCATCTGTGTCCTTTTCCATGACTACCTTAAATCTCACCGAATTATGGTCACTGTCACCAAAGTGCTCACCTACTAACACTGAGTGCGAGTCAGCAGAGAGTGCTGTGAGTTTGGGTAAGAGTGAGAGTTCTTTAATTGTTATTTCTCTTTAAATCATTCTTGATAAGATTACTTAAGCAGTTTAAGTAAAGGGGAAAAGTTAAATATTTGGGATTCTGTTGGTTTAAGAAGAGTAAAACAAGGTTACACTGCAGTAGGGGTAAATTGGCACAGCAGGCAGTGGAAACCAGTTTTTTAACCAATCAGCAGGGGTGACTCATTTGGCTGTAAACAAACAAACAGTACAAAAAGACCAGGCTAGTGCGAGCAAGCACTGAGTGCGAGTCAGCAGAGAGTGCTGTGAGTTTGGGTAAGTGGGGTGTTAGGTGCTCTTTTCAAACTTTAACTCTGTGGGTTGTAGTTAATAAGGCCTTTCTGGTGCAGAGTGACTGTTGGTAAACCATTTAACTGGTGTGATTAGAGGGATTGATTTAATTTAAATCCAATTAATTAAAGGGGATACTAGCATCTAAAATCGGGCAGAGGGTGTCCATAACTAACAATAAAAAATGTAATTAATTACATAGAATGGAGCAGGTGATGTGTTACTGTTGCGAGATGTGGGAGCCGGTGGACCCCATTGAGACTCACGGTGATTACGTCTGTGACAAGTGTCTGCTGCTACAGGAACTCCAGCTCCGTGTTGATGAGCTGGAGTCTGAGCTTCAGACACTGCGACACATCAGGGAGGGGGAGAAGTACCTGGACTCTGTGTATCAGGAGGTGGTCACACCTATGAAGTTAATTAATTCAGATGTAGCCCATGGTCAGGGACAGGACGGTGTGACTACGAGTGAGGCAGGTATGGGGATCCAGGAGGTAGTGTTGGAGGAGCCGCAGTCCTTGCTCTTGTCCAACAGGTTCGAGGTTCTTACTCCCTGTGGGGACAGGAGCAGGGACTGCAGGGAGGATGAGCAACCTGGCCACAGCACCGTGGAACGGGGGGCCATTCAAGAGGGGGGAGTAAATAGAAATGTTGTAGTGGTAGGGGATAGTATTAGGGGGATAGATAGAGTTCTCTGCAGCCGAGAGCGAGAGTCCCGAAGGCTGTGTTGCCTACCCGGTGCCAGGGTTAAGGACATCTCCTCTGGGCTGGAAAGAAACTTGCAGTGGGAGGGGGTGGATCCAGTTGTCGTGGTCCATGTTGGTACAAACGACGTAGATAGGACTAGGAAGCCGGTTGTTAAAGGAGTATGAGCAGCTAGGGGTCAAATTAAAAAACAGAACCTCAAGGGTAATAATCTCTATTATTACCTGAGCCACGAGCGAATTTGGCTAGGACAAATAAAATTAGAGAGTTAAATGCGTGGCTCAAAGACTGGTGTGGGAGAAATGGGTTTTGCTTCCTGGGACACTGGCACCAGTACTGGGGCAGGAGGGAGCTGTTCCGTTGGGACGGGCTTCACTTGGCCAGTGCTGGGACTAGAGTCCTGGCGGATCATATAACTAGGGCTGTAGAGAGGGTTTTAAACTAACCAGTGGGGGGGAAGGTTCCTAGAGAGCAAATAATAAAAATGACAACAGAGAAGGTCATAGACTTAGGTAGCAGTGGGGAAATTAAAAACCAGAGCGTGTCAGGAAGGGGCAGAAGGTATGGAGTAAAAGGTCAAGTAATAAAAAGGGCAAAAGCAGGAACTAAGTCTCTCAAAACATATTTGATACTTCTCTATCTGAATGCACGTAGCATTCGTAACAAAATAGACGAGTTCACAGAAATCACACAAACCTCACTGCAGATAGAGGCCATTTCGGCCCATCGAGCCTGCACCGACACATATCCCACCCGATCCCCGTAACCCCTACACCAACACATATCCCACCCTATCCCCGTAACCCCACGTATTTAATCCCCCTAACACTAAGGGTCAATTTTATCATAGCCAATCAACCTAACCTGCACATCTTTGGAGTTAATGGCACAAATAACTACATATGGGTATGATCTTGTGGCCATTACAAAAACATGGCTGCAGGGTGACAATGCCTGGGAATTAAACATACCAGGTTATTTAACGATCAGGAAGGACAGGCAGGAAGGAAGGGGAGGTGGGGTGACTATGTTAATAAAGGAAGGAATCACTGTAATACAGAGAAATGATATTGGGTCAAAAGATCAGGATAATGAAACAGTTTGGGTGGAGATAAGAAGGAATAATAAGGGAAAAAAACATTAGTGGGCGTAGTCTATAGGCATCCGAACAGTTGCAACTCTGTTGGACGGAGTATCAATCAGGAAATAGTTGAGGCTTGTAATAAGGGAACATCTATAATTATGGGGGATTTTAACTATCATATTAATTGGACAAATCAAATTGGGCAGGGCTGCCTTGAGGATGAGTTCATTGAGTGTATTAGGGATGGGTTTCTAGAGCAGTATGTAACTGAACCGACCAGGGGGCAAGCAACCTTTAGATCTGGTCCTGTGTAACGAGACAGGATTAATTAAAAATGTCCTAGTAAAGGATCCCCTTGGAATGAGTGACCATAACATGGTTGAATTCCATATTCAATTAGAGGGTGAGAAGGTTGGATCTCAAACAAGCGTGCTGAGCTTGAATAAAGGAGACTATGAAGGTATGAGAGCGGAATTGATTAGAGTGGATTGGGAAAATAGATTAAAGGGTAAGACGATACATGATCAGTGGTGTACATTTAAGGAGTTATTTTACAACTTCCAAAAAATATATATTCCACTGAGAAGAAAAGGGTGTAAAAGAAAAGACAGCCATCCGTGGCTAAGTAAAGAAATTAAGGATAGTATTCGACTAAAAACAAGGGCATATAAGGTAGCCAAATCTAGTGGGAGGATAGAGGATTGGGAAAACTTTAAAAGACAGCAAAAAATAACAAAGATTGATTAAGAAAGGGAAGATAGATTATGAAAGTAAATTAGCAAAAAATATAAAAACAGATAGTAAGAGTTTTTATAGTTATATAAAAAGAAAAAGGGTGGCTAAAGTAAATGTTGGTCCCTTAGAGGATGAGACCGGGAAATTAATGGTGGGAAATATGGAGATGGCAAAAACACTGAATGAATATTTTGGATCAGTCTTTGCAGTAGAGGACACTAAGAATATCCCAACACTGGACAAACAGGGGGCTATAGGGGGGGGGAGGAGCTAAACACGATCAAAATCACTAAGGAAGTGGTACTCGGTAAAATAATGGGACTCGAGGTGGATAAATCACCTGGACCTGATGGCTTACATCCTAGGGTCTTGGGGAAAGTGGCGGTAGGGATTGTGGATGCATTGGTAATAATTTTCCAAAACTCCCTGGACTCGGCAAAGGTCCTGGCAGACTGGAAAACTGCTAATGTAACACCCTTATTTAAAAAGGGCAGTAGACAGAAGGCTGGAAACTATAGACCAGTTAGCCTAACATCTGTGGTAGGTAAAATTTTGGAGTCCATTATTAAGGAGACAGTAACAGGACATTTGGATAATCATAATTTAATAGGACAAAGTCAGCATGGTTTTATGAAGGGGAAGTCATGTTTGACAAATTTGCTGGAGTTCTTTGAGGAAGTAACATATAGGGTGGATAAAGGGGAACCAGTGGACGTAGTGTATTTAGACTTCCAAAAGGCATTTGACAAGGTGCCACACAAAAGATTATTGCTTAAGATAAAAAAATCACGGGATTGGGGGTAATATTCTGGCATGGATAGAGGATTGGCTATCGAACAGAAGGTAGAGAGTTGGGATAAATGGTTCATTCTCAGACTGGCAATCAGTAACTAGTGGTGTTCCGCAGGGGTCAGTGCTGGGTCCCCAACTCTTTACAATCTATATTAACGATTTGGAGGAGGGGACCGAGTGTAACATATCAAAGTTTGCAGATGATACTAAAATGGGAGGGAAAGTAGTGAGTGAGGAGGACATAAAAAACCTGCAAGGGGACATAGACAGGCTAAGTAAGTGGGCAGAGATTTGGCAGATGGAATACAATACTGGAAAGTGTGAGGTTATGCACTTTGGCAGGAAAAATCGTAGAGCAAGTTATTATCTTAATGGCAAGAAACTGGAAAGTACTGAAGTGCAAAGGGATCTGGGGGTCCTGGTGCACGAAACTCAAAAGGTTAGTATGCAGGTGCAGCAAGTGATTAAGAAGGCCAATGGAATGTTGGCTTTCATTGCTAGGGGGATAGAATATTAAAATAGGGAGGTATTGCTTCAGTTGTACAAGGTTTTGGTGAGACCGCACCTGGAATACTGCGTACAGTTTTGGTGTCCATACTTAAGAAAGGACATACTTGCTCTCGAGTCAGTACAAAGAAGGTTCACTCGGTTAATCCCGGGGATGAGGGGATGGACATATGAGGAGAGGTTGAGTAGATTGGGACTCTACTCATTGGAGTTCAGAAGAATGAGAGGCGATCTTATTGAAACATATAAGATTGCGAAGGGGTTGGATCGGGTGGATGCGGGGAAGATGTTCCCGATGATGGGTGAAACTAGAACTAGGGGGCATAGTCTTAGAATAAGGGGCTGCTCTTTCAAAACTGAGATGAGGAGGAACTACTTCACTCAGAGGGTGGTAGGTCCATGGAATATGCTGCCCCAAAAAGCTGTAGAAGCTACATCATTACATAAATTTAAAACAGAAATAGACAGTTTCCTAGAAGTAAAGGGAATTAAGGGTTACGGGGAGCGGGCAGGAATTTGGACATGAGTCTAGGTTCGGATCGGTCATGGCCCTGTGGGTAGCGGAGCGGGCCCAGGGGCCATGTAGCCTGATCCTGCTCCTATTTCGTGTGTCTAATTCTGTTAGATTCAGGAGATGGTTCTGTGATAGTGGATTGGCGGTTAGGATCAGATCAGCCATGATCTTATTGAATGGCGGAGCAGGCTCGAGGGGCCGATTGGCCTACTCCTGCTCCTATTTCTTATGTTCTTATGTTCGGTTAAGGGGAGATTAACTAGAATTGTACCAGGGGATGAGGGACTTCAGTTATGTGGAGAGACTGGAGAAGCTGGGATTGTTCTCCTTGGAGCAGAGAAGGTTAAGGGGAGATTGACCAGAATGGTACCAGGGATGAGGGACTTCAGTTATGTGGAGAGACTGGAGAAGCTGGGGTTGTTCCCCTTGGAGCAGAGAAGGTTAAGGGGAGATTTGATAGAGGTGTTAAAAATCATGAATAATTTGGATAGAGTAAATAAGGAGAAACTGTTTCCAGCGGAGGAAGGGTCGTTAACCAGAGGACACAGATTTAAGGTGATTGGCAAAAGAACCAGAGGTGACATGAGGAAACTTATGTTTCCACAGCGAGTTGTTGTGATGGGGAACGCGCTGCCTGATAGGGCGGTGGAAGCAGATTCAACAGGAGCCTTCAAAAGGGGACGGGGTAAATACTTGAACTGAAATAAATTGCAGGGATATAGGGAAAGAGCGGAGGAGTGGGACTAACTGGATTGCTCTTTGAAAGAGCCGGCACAGACTCGATGGGCCGAATGGCCTCCTCCTGTGCTATTCTGTGATTCTATGAATACAGAGAGACAATGTCCCTTTAAATATCGAGGTGTTACGCTGAGGTAAGGAGACACATTGTCCCTTTAGTTACAAAGGAGAAGACAGAAAGGTCACAGACTCTTTAACTGACACCAATACTCCGAGAGAAGAGGATGTGACGGTCGATGTCCCTTTAACTGGGCCGCACATGCCTGTGATTAAAGGCATCGGAAACAGTGGAATCGACCCACCGCAGTCACACTGTGGACACTCTGGTGTGTCAGCGGGTGGGATACACCAGGGAATCCCTTTCCACACACTGAGGTTGACTCTAATGATCGGGAGTCCCAGGGTATCGGATACCAGATAATCAAGCTCACAAGAACACAAATTGTCTCTCCAGACTTTATTAAGAGCGCTGCATAACACAGATCGGGTGATAATTCCCTCAATCTGGAGAATAGAAGTACAGTGGATTCACGTGCGATCTTCTCGAGTCTGTTCCAACTGACAACGGCTTAAGTGGTCTGTTCTTATACACAAGCTTGGTTACCGCTCAGGAAATGGGATTGTTTGGACCCGTCTGTTGACCGCCTCCTGAACTCCTGCTAATTCAGGGAATTTAGTCCATCTGTGACCAGACTATAACCACAAGCCCGTCTGGTTATCACACCTATACGGTCCGTGAGGTTATTATCAGATTCACACCCAGACATTGTGCATTCACTTGTCTGGCACTTCATCCCATAACACGGGTACAGGGGCTCAGTAATGTTTCATTCATCAAAAAAAGACAAAGTACAACAACATACTGGTCAGCTTAACAAAATCTCATCATATTTATGTGGCTATAAATATAAAAGTCACTAATAAATCCAGTAGTGAATTCAGGAGAAATATCTTTACCCAGAGAGTGGTAGAATGCGGAACTCGTTACCACAAGGAGTGGTTGAGGTGAACAGCACAGATGCATTTATGGGGAAGCCACATGAGGGAGAAAGGAGTGGGAGGAGATGTTGATCGGGTTAATTGAAGTAAGGTGGGTGTGGGGCATAAACACTGGCATGGACCAGTTGGGCCAAATGGCCTGTTTCTGTGCTGTACATTCTATGTAACACCATGAACAGTCAAAAGAAGGGAATCATCAGCACAACAGTCTTAAAGATTAAACAGCAGTACAAGAATTTATAAAACATTCATCCATTCCATGTTCATGTCACCCCAGCTGTCTTCAGGGCCCTGCAGTACAGAACAGTGTGAACTCGCTGGTGTTTCAGCAGAGTTGAGGACCGAGTGAATCCCTTCCCACACACAGAGCAGGTGAATGGCCTCTCCCCAGTGTGAACTCGCTGGTGTCCCTTCAGATTCTCGGAGCTTTTAAAGCTCATCCCACAGTCAGAACATGTAAATGGTCTCTGATCGGAGTGAACTTGCTTGTGTTGTTTCAGATTCCCAGCGGTTTTAAAGCTCTTCCCACAGACAGGACATGTAAATGGTCTCTCATCAGTGTGAACTCATTGGTGTGTCAGTAGGTGGGATGACTGAGTGAATCCCTTCCCACACACGGAGCAGGTGAATGGCCTCTTTCCTGCTGTCTCCAGCTGGTGTCCCTTCAGCTCCTGGGACATTTGAAAGCTTTACCCACAGTCGGAATGTTTCACCAGCCTCTCCCCAGTGTGAACTCGCTGGTGTGCCAGCAGATTCGAGGACCGAGTGAATCTCTTCCCACACACACAGCAGGTGAACAGAATCTCTCCTGCTCTCTCCAGCTGGTGTCTCTTCAGATCCTGGGACCTTTTAAATCTCTTCCCACAGTCAGAACATTTAATGTGAACAAGCTGGTGTCTCAGGAGGGTGGCAGAATGAGAGAATCGCTTCAAAAACACGGAGCAGGTCAACGGTCTCTCATCGGCGTGGACAAGCTGGTGTCTCAGCTGCACGAATGGTGCAATTAATCCCGTCCCACACACGGAGCGGGTTAAAGGTCTCTCCCTAGTGTGATCTTGCTGGTGTATCATTGGAGTGGATAACTGAGTTAATCACTTCTGGAACACGGGGCCGGTGAACGGGCTCTCCCCAGTGTGTAGCCACTGGTGTCGCTTCAGGTACAGGTAGACTATCCTTTATCCGAAAACCTCGGGACCAGCCGTGTTTCGGTTTTCGGAAAATTTCGGATTTCGGAAGGTATTTTATAAGACTGGTAAATTTGTTGGGGGTGGGTCAGCGGGGGTTGGGGTCGGCGCGGGGGGGTCGGCAGGGGTCGGGGTCGGCGGGGGGGGGTCGGTGGGAGTCGGGATCGGCGGGAGTCGGGATCGGCGGGGGGTCGGCGGCGGGGGTCGGGGTCGTGCGCACGACTTACGCTGACCCTCTGCTCAGCGTAAGTCATGCGTCACTCTGGTCATGTCGTGCGCACGACTTACGCTGAACGAAAAAACCTTCGGTTTTTAGAGGGTTTCGGTTTTCGGAAGTTCGGATAAAAGGTAATCTACCTGTATTTGTAGATTTTGAAGCTCTTCCCACACTCAGAACATTTAAAAGGTCTCTCATCAGTGTGAACTCGCTGGTGTGCCAGCAGATTGGAGGAGCGACTGATTCAGGTCCTGATGAATCGAGCGACTCTGTCTGTTCTTGACGTGATGTTCGGTCTGAACTTCCTGTCTGTAAATGCTCCACTTCTAAAACCCTGTAAAAGGAGTGTAGAAAGGGGTAAGAGGGAGAATGTTGCCTCATGTCCCCCTTTCCCAGCCCAGGGGCAGTGAAGCTGATTTTCAGGCCCCAGCTGCTGCACAGGTTACATACGAACATACGAATTAGGAGCAGGAGTCGGCCACTCGGCCCCTCGAGCCTGCTCCGCCATTCAATAAGATCATGGCTGATCTGATTACTCCACATTCCCACCTACCCCCGATAACCTTTCACCTCCTTGCTTATCAAGAATCTATCTACCTCTGCCTTAAAAATATTCAAAGACTCTGCTTCCACCGCCCTCTGAGGAAGAGAGTTCCAAAGACTCACGACCCTCTGTGAGAAAAGATTTCTCCTCATCTCCGTCTTAAATGGGTGACCCCTTATTTTTAAACAGTGACCCCTAGTTCTAGATTCTCCCACAAGAGGAAACATCCTCTCCACATCCACCCTGTCCAGACCCCTCAGGATCTTATATGTTTCAATCAAGTCACCTCTTACTCTTCTAAACTCCAGTGGATACAAGCCTAGCCTGTCCAACCTTTCCTCATAAGACAACCCGCCCATTCCAGGTATTAGTCTAGTAAACCTTCTCTGAACTGCTTCCAACGCATTTACATCCTTCCTTAAATAAGGAGACCAATACTGTACACAGTGCTCCAGATGTGGTCTCACCAATGCCCTGTATAACTGAAGCATAACCTCCCTACTTTTGTATTCAGTTTCCCTCGCAATAAACAATAACATTCTATTAGCTTTCCTGATTACTTGTTGTACCTGAATACTAACCTTTTGCGATTCATGCATTAGGACACCCAGATCCCTCTGCATCTCAGAGCTCTGCAATCTCTCACCATTTAGATAATATGCTTCTTTTTTATTCTTCCTGCCAAAATGGACAACTTCACATTTTCCCCACATTATACTCCATTTGCCAGATCTTTACCCACTCACTTAACTGATCTATATCCCTTTGTAGCCTCCTTATGTCCTCCTCACAATTTACTTTCCTACCTATCTTTGTGTCATCAGCAAATTTAGCAACCATACCTTTGGTCCCTTCATCCAAGTCATTTATATAAATTGTAAAAAGTTGAGGTCCCAGCACTGATCCCTGTGGCACACCACTCGTTACATCTTGCCAACCAGAAAATGACCCATTTATGCCTACTCTCGGTTTCCTATTAGCTAGCCAATCTTCTAGCCATGCCAACATGTTACTCCCTACACCATGAGCTTTTATTTTCTGCAATAACCTTTGATGTGGCACCTTATTAAATGCCTTCTGGAAATCTAAGTACAGTACATCCACCAGTTCCCCTTTATCCACAGCACATGTTACTTCCTCAAAGAACTCCAATAAATTGGTTAAACATGATTTCCCTTTCACAAAACCATGTTGACTCTGCCTGATTACCTTGAACTTTTCCAAGTGCCCTGCTATAACGTCTTTAATAATAGCTTCTAACATCTTCCCTATGACAGATGTTAAGCTAACTGGCCTGTAGTTTCCTGCTTTCTGTCTCCCTCCCTTTTTGAATAAAGGAGTTACATTTGCTATTTTCCAATCTAATGGAACCTTCCCCGAATCTAGGGAATTTGGGAAAATTAAAACCAATGCAACAACTATCTCACTAGCCACTTCTTTTAAGACCCTAGGATGAAGTCCATCAGGACCCGGGGACTTGTCAGCCCACAGCTCCAACAATTTGCTCAGTACCACTTCCCTGGTGATTGTAATTTTCTTGAGTTCCTCCCTCCCTTCCATTTCCTGATTTACAGTTATTTCTGGGATGTTACTTGAATCCTCTATAGTGAAGACCGATGCAAAATACCTGTTCAATTCAACTGCCATCTCCTTATTTTCCATTATTAATTCCCCAGACTCACTTTCTATAGGACCAACGCTCACTTTGTTAACTCTTTTCTTTTTAAATATCTATAGAAACTCTCATTAACTGTGTTTATATTTCTAGCTAGCTTTCTCTGGTACTCTCATTTTTCTCTCCTTATTAATCTTTTAGTCATTCTTTGCTGTTTTTTATATTCTGTCCAATCTTCTGACTTGCCAGCCATCTTTGCGCAATTATATGCTTTTTCTTTAAGTTTAATACTAACTTTAACTTTTTTAGTTAACCACGGATGGTGGGTCCTCCACTGCATAAAAACATAGAAGATAGGAGCAGGAGTAGGCCATTCGGCCCCTCGAGCCTGCTCCGCCATTCAATGAGATCACGGCTGATCATCCAAATTCAGTACCCTGTCCCTGCCTTCTCCCCATATCCCTTGATCCCTTTAGCCTTAAGAAATATATCCAACTCCTTCTTGAATATATTTAATGAATTGGCCTCAACTGCCTTCTGTGGTAGAGAATTCCATAGGTTCACCACTCTCTGGGTGAAGAAATTCCTCCTCATCTCTGTCCTAAATGGCTTACCCCTTATCCTTAGATTGTGACCCCTGGTTCTGGACTCCCCGGCCATCGGGAACATCCTTCCTGCATCCAGTCTGTCCAGTCCTGTTAGCATTTTTATAAGTTTCAATGAGATCCCCTCTCATTCTTCTAAACTCCAGTGAGTATAAGCCCAATCGACCCAATCTCTCCTCATACGTCATTCCTGCCATCCCAGGTATCAGTCTGGTGAATCTTCGCTGCACTCACTCCATGGCAAGAACTTCCTTCCTCAGATAAGGCGACCAAAACTGCACACAATACTCAAGGTGTGGTCTCGCCAAGGCCCTGTACAACTGCATCGAGACATCCTTGTTCTTGTACTCAAACCCTCTCGCTACGAAGGCCAACATACCATTTGCCTTCTTAACCGCCTGCTGCACCTGCATGCTTACCTTCAGCGACTGGTGCACAAGGTCGCCCAGTTCTCGTTGCACTTCCCCTTCTCCCAATCTATTGCCATTCAGATAATAATCTGCCTTCCTGGTGTTGACACCAAAGTGGATAACCTCGCATTTATCCACGTTATATTGCATCTGCCATACTTCTGCCCAATCACCCAACCTGTCCAAATCATTTTCTCGGCATCCTCCTCACAGCACACACGCCCACCCAGCTTTGTGTCGTCTGCAAACTTGGAGATATTACATCAATTCCCTCGTCTAGATCATTAATATATATTGTGAATAGCTGGGGTCCAAGGACCGATCCCTGCGGTGCCCCACTAGTCACTGCCTGCCACTCGGAAAAGGAGCCGTTTATTCCAACTCTTTGCTTCCTGTCTGCCAACCAGTTCTCTATCCAAGTCAATATCTTGCCCCCAATCCCATGTGCCTTAACTTTACACGCTAATCTCTTATGCGGGACCTTATCAGTAGCCTTTTGAAAATCCAAATACACCACATCCACTGGTTCTCCCTCATCTATTTTACCAGTTACATCCTCAAAAAATTTCAGTAGATTAGTCAAGCATGATTTACCTTTTGTAAATCCATGTTGACTTTGTCCGATCCGGTCACTTTTTTCCAACTACTCTGCTATTATATCCTTTATAATGGACTCTAGCATTTTCCCCACTACCGATGTCAGGCTTACCGGTCTGTAATTCCCCATTTTCTCTCGACCACCTTTTTTGAATAGTGGGGTAACATTAGCTACCCGCCAATCCATGGGTACTGTTCCAGATTCCATCGAATGTTGGAAGATGACCAGCAATGCATCTACTATTTATAGTGCCACTTCCTTAAGTACCCTAGGATGTAGATTGTCAGGCCCTGGGGATTTATCGGCCTTCAATCCCATCAATTTCCCGAACACCATTTCCCTACAAATGTTGATTTCTTTCAGTTCCACCCTTTCATCAGACCCTATGTTCCCGACATCTTTGGGAGGTTATTTGTGTCCTCCTTTGTGAAGACAGAACCAAAGTATGTGTTTAAGACCAGGACCAGTGCAAGATAAAGGCGATACTTAGTACAACTAAATCAGGAGGTACAAGCACGAAATAAAGAAGTGAGGAACCAACAACATATTAAAGATCTAGAAAGGCAGAATGCTGGACTTAAACCAGACGAGTTGCCCAGAATAGGTCAACAAGTAATGACGCAAGTTATCGGAAGAAAGGGAATGGGGCCCGTTGGATGGGGCCATGTACTGTATTAATGACAAGTGATACGTGTGTTTGTCTACAGGGACCGATGGGTATGCGATGGAAGCAATGGACCCAGGTGAAACCATTTAACACTAAAGACCCCCATTCTACCCTCTCCTCTAGGGGAAAGAGCTCGGAACACAACCAGACCTCTGTTTAAATTACAGATAAACATGGATCCAGATGACCCTTTATATCAGAGGGTCCGTCTCACGGAGAAGAAGCTCTCCCGGTTTACCCTTACACCTGAGAACTCATTTTTAATGTGGAAGCAAGTCATCCTCGGTTCCGAGGGACTGCCTAAGAAGAAGATATAATTGGAGTAAGATTTCTTTACTCCTGTACGCAAATCCTCTTGTAATGAAGGCCAGCATACCATTTGCCTTCTTAACTGCCATTCACGACCACCGGACGTCCCAAAGCGCTTTACAGCCAATTAAGTACTTTTGAAGTGTATTCACTGTTGTAGTGTGGGAAACGCGGCAGCCAATTTGCGCAGAGCAAGCTCCCACAAACAGCAATGTGATAATGACCAGATAATGTTTTTTCGTCATGTTGATTGAGGGATAAATATTGGGCTCAAAACACCGGGGATAACTTCTTTGAAATAGCACCACGGGATCTTTTACATCCACCTGAGGGGGCAGACGGGGGCCTCGGTTTAACGTCTCATCCGTAGGACGGCACCTCCAACACTGCAGCGCTCCTTCATTACTGCCCCTCCGACAATGAGTCTCTTCCGCAGCACTGTCCCTCCGATGGAACAGCGCTCCCTGAGCACTGCCCCTCCGACAATGCAGCGCTCCCTCAGCACTGCCCCTCCGAAACTGCGGCGCACCCTCAGTACTGCCCCTCCGACAGTGCGGCGCTCCCTCAGTACTGCCCCTCCGACAGTGCGGCGCTCCCTCAGCACTGCCCCTCCGACAGTGCGGCGCTCCCTCAGTACTGACCCTCCGACAGTGCGGCACTCCCTCAGTACTGCCCCTCCGACAGTGTGGCGCTCCCTGAGCACTGCACTGAAGTGTCAGCCTCGCTTTATATGCTCAAGTCCCTGGAGCGGGATTTGAACCCACAACCCTCTGACTCTGCTATCCACTGAGCCACAGCTGACTCCAGTCTTTTACACAGTTTCATCATAACTTCCTTGCTTTTGCACTCTACGCCTCTCCTAAAGCAGGGGCGTTATGATGAATTGTTGAAGAGTTTTGTTTGCAGAGTGACCAGGGCTGTGTGTAGGAAACAATTGTGCATTTGAAAGCAGCTTGTATTGTGAAGCTTGTGCCCCTTTGCCAGGCCCGCTGCCTGCGGCCCCTCTCCCAGATTCCAGCCCCAGCTCTGTGCTGACTGAGCTGCTCTCACCTGGGGACAGCGCGTCACAATCGGCCCCAGCGCACCTGAGCTGGAGAGGAGGCCCCGCCCCCTTGCCGCGCCGCCATTGGTTGGAGGACCAGGCCGCCCAGTTCAGTCCTCCCACCTCAGCCCTCGTCCTATTGGTCAGCGCTCCCGTCAGTCAGAATCACATTGTTCCGCCTCACTCCGCCCCCCCCGCGTGGCTCAATCCGCCCGCCCGACTCTCAGGTTTGGTTTTTCTCGTATTTTACTTTATAATCTCGCTCTCCGCTCCCCCCTCACCTCGATTTAAATCGATTCCCCAACACTTGACTTTACCCCGGCCGCTGATTCCGCCTCTTCCCCGGGCCCGGCCTTCCGCATGGGTATTGTTCCAGATTCCATTGAAAACCCAGCAGCTTCTCCTCCATCTCCCCTCCAGCTCAAACTGCTGCAACAAAAAGACCTACAGAGGCGGCCAGGGACCGACTTCCGTCACCTGCAATAAAACTCTTCCCGACAGCCGCTGACTAATGGTAGCCGCAGCACCCACAATTCCCCGCGCCCCAGAAACAGCTCTATCCAACGCGCTGATTTCCCCGCTGAAAGTGCGCATGCTCCCGGGGCTGCGGGCCATTCTGGGAGCCTGGCTCCTGTCCGTTGTCCCGAGTCAGACTTCGTGGAACCGGCTGAAGAAACCGGGAAGCGGCGGCTCGGATGGGGGAGGCGCTGCACGCTGGGTTTCCTGGTGCCGGGGCTCTGGCCACACGTCCGCTGGGCCCGGCCGCTCTGATTCTGATTGAGGTTTTTGATGAGGTAACAGAGAGGGTTGATGAGGGCAATGCGGTTAACGTGGTGTACATGGATTTCCAAAAGGCGTTCGACAGCGTGTAAAGTTAAGGCACATGGGATTGGGGGCAAGGTATTGACTTGGATAGAGAACTGGTTGGCAGACAGAAAGCAAAGAGTTTGAATAAACGGGTCTTTTTCCGAGTGGCAGGCAGTGACGAGTGGAGTACCCCAGGGATCGGTCCTTGGACCCCAGCTATTCACAATATATATTAATGATCTAGACGAGGGAACTAGATGTAATATCTCCAAATTTGCAGACGACACAAAGCTGGGTGGGCGTGTGTGCTGTGAGGAGGATGCCGAGAAACTCCAGTATGATTTGGACAGGTTGGGTGATTGGGCAGAAGCATGGCAGATGCAGTATAACATGGATAAATGCGAGGTTATCCACTTTGGTCTCAAACAGGAAGGCAGATTATTATCTTAACGTAGGAAAATGTCCCAAGGTGCTGCACAGGAGTATTGTAAGACATTGAAAAATGTGACCCCGAGCCACATAAGGAGAAATTAGGGCAGATGGTCAAAAGCTTGGTCACAGAGGTGGGTTTTGAACAGCCATGATCTCATTGAATGGCGGAGCAGGCTCGAGGGGCCGAATGGCCGACTCCTGCTCCTATTTTCTGTGCAAGAGAGGCGGAGAGGTTCAGAGAGGGAATTCCAGAGCTTAGGGTCGAGGCAACAGAAGACACGGCCACTGATGGTGCAGCGATTATAATCAGGGATATTCAAGAGGGCAGAATTGGAGGAACGCAGGTGTCTCGGGGGGGAGGAGGTTGTTTTATTTGGAACCGAGGAGGCTGAGGGGAGACCTGATTGAGGTGTATAAAATTCTGAGGGGCCTAGATAGGAAGGACCTATTTCCCTTGGCAGAGGGGTCCACAACCAGGGGGCGTAGATTTAAAGTAATTGGTCGGAGGTTTAGAGGGGATTTGAGGAGAAATGTTTTCACCCAGTGGGTGGTGGGGGTCTGGAACTCACTGCCTGACAGGGTGGTAGAGGCAGAAACTCTCATCACATTTTAAAAAGTACTTGGATATGCACTTGAAGTGCCGTAACCTACAAGGCTACGGACCAAGTGCTGGAAAGTGGGATTAGTGTGGATAGCACTTAATCGGCCGGCACGGACAAGATGGGCCGAATGGCCTCCTTCTGTGCCGTAATTTTTCTGTGATTCTATCGCGGGCGGCGGGTGGTTGTGAGGCTGAAGGGAATAACTAAGATAGGGAGGGGCGAGGCCATGGAGGGATTTGAAAACAAGGATGAGAAGTTTGAAATCGAAGCATTGCTTAACCGGGAGCCAATGTAGGTCAGTGAGCACAGGGGTGATGGGTGAACGGGACTTGGCGTTGAGTTACGACACTGGTAGTTTTGGATCACCTCAAGTTTACATAGGGTAGAATGTGGGAGGCCAGCCAGGAGTGTGTTGGAATAGTCGAGTCTCGAGGTAACAAAGGCCCGGGTGAGGGTTTCAGCAGCGGATGAGCTGAGGCAAGGGCGGAGACGGGCCATGTTACCGAGGTGGAAGTAGGCGGTCTTTGTTATGCTGCGGATATGTGTTCGGAAGCTCATTTCAGGGTCAGATATGACACCGAGTTTGTGAACAGTGTGGTTCAGCCTCAGAGAGATGTTAGGGAGAGGGATGGAGTCAGTGGCTAGGGACCGAAAACAATTGCTTTAGTCTTCCCAATATTTAATTGGAGAAAATTTCTGCTCACCCAGAACCGGATTAGAGGTTGTGGAGGGGTCAAGAGAAGTGGTGGTGAGGTAGAGCTGGGTGTCGTCAGCGTACATGTGGAAACTGACGCTGTGTTTTCAGATGATGTCACCAAGGGGCAGCATTTAGATGAGAAATAGGAGGGGCCCAAGGATAGATGCGGGAGTGGGAAGAGAAGCCGTTGCAGGTGATTCTGTGGCTACGATTAGATAGATAAGAATGGAACCAGGCGAGTGCAGTCTCACCCAGCTGGACGATGGTGGCGAGGCGTTGGAGAAGGATGGAGTGGTCAACCGTGTCAAAGGCTGCAGACAAGTCAGGAAGGACGAGGAGGGATAGTTTACCTTTGTCACAGTCACAAAGGATGTCATTTGATGAGACTTGATTTGACTTTAGGGCCAAGTCAGTGAGGTGGATTGGGCTGTTTCTGGCCCGCTGGTTATTGTGGGCACGGCAGGACACCAGTGGGACCGGCTCTGCCCTGTTTGTTCTTTGAGGCAAAATAAGCCCCAAAAAATTCCTGCTTCCCCCTTACCCTTTCTACACTCCTTTTACAGGGTTTTAGAAGTGGAACATTTACAGACAGGAAGCTCAAACCAAACAGCACCTCAAGATCTGACAGAGTTACACGTTTCCTCAGGACCTGATTCAGTCGCTCATCCAATCTGCTGGCACAGCCGTGAGTTCACACTGATGAGAGACCTTTTAAATGTTCTGAGTGTGGGAAGAGCTTCAAAATCTACAAGTGCTTGAAGCGACACCAGTGGCTACACACTGGGTAGAAACTGTTCACCGGCCCCGTGTGTGGAAGGGATTAATTGCACCATCCGTGCTGCTGAGACACCAGCTTGTCCACACCGATGAGAGACCGTTGACCTGCTCCGTGTTTTTGAAGCGATTCTCTCATTCTGCCACCCTCCTGAGACACCAGCTTGTTCACAGTGATGAGAGACCGATTAAATGTTCTGACTGTGGGAAGAGATTTAAAAGGTCCCAGGATCTGAAGAGACACCAGCTGGAGAGAGCAGGAGAGATTCTGTTCACCTGCTCCGTGTGTGGGAAGAGATTCATTCAGTCCTCGAATCTGTTGGCACACCAGCGAGTTCACACTGGGGAGAGGCCGGTGAAACATTCCGACTGTGGGAAAAGCTTTCAAATGTCCCAGGAGCTGAAGGGACACCAGCTGGAGAGAGCAGGAAAGAGACCATTCACCTGCTCCGTGTGTGGGAAGGGATTCATTCGGCCATCCCACCTACGGGCACACCAGCGAGTTCACACTGATGAGAGACCATTTAACTGTTCTGCCTGTGGGAAGAGCTTTAAAACCTCTTGGGATCTGAAGCAACACCAGCGAGTTCACTCTGATCAGAGACCATTTATATGTTCTGTCTGTGGGATGAGCTTTAAAAGCTCCAGCAATCTGAACGGACACCAGCGAGTTCACACCGGGGAGAGGCCATTCACCTGCTCCGTGTGTGGGAAGGGATTCACTCAGTCATCCCACCTGTTGGGACACCAGCGAGTTCACACTGATGAGAGACCATTTAAATGTTCTGACTGTGGGATGAACTTTAAAACCTCTGGGGATCTGAAGGAACACCAGCAACTTCACTCCGATCAGAGACCGTTTACATGTTCTGTCTGTGGGATGAGCTTTAAAAGCGCTGGGATTTTGAATGGACACCAGCGAGTTCACACTGGGGAGAGGCCATTCACGTGCTCCATGTGTGGGAAGGAATTCACTCGATCACCCCACCTGTTGAGACACCAGCGAGTTCACACTGATGAGAGGCCGTTTAAATGTCCTGACTGTGGGAAGAGCTTTAAAAGCTCTGGGGATCTGATGGGACACCAGCGAGTTCACACTGGGGAGAGGCCGTTCACCTGCTCTGTGTGTGGGAAGAGATTCACTCGGCCATCCCACCTACTGACACACAAGCAAGTCCACACTGGAGAGAGGCCATTCACCTGCTCTGTATGTGGGAAGGGATTCGCTCAGTACTCCAGCCTACTGAGACACCAGCGAGTTCACACGGTTCCAGTCACAGTCATAGAGTCATAACGGCACAGAAGGAGGCCATTCGGCCCATCAAGTCCATGCCAGCTCTCTATAGAGCAATCCAGTCACTCCCAATCCCCCGCTCTATCCCCGTAGCCCTGCAAGTTTATTTCCCTCAAGTGCCTATCCAGTCTCCCCTTGAAAACACTGAGTGTCTCCGCTTCCACCACTTCCGTCGGCACCGAGTTCCAGGTCCTCACCACTCGCTGCGTAAAAAAGTTTTCCTCACATCCCCCCTGTATCACTTGCCCATAACCTTAAATCTGTGTCCCCTAGTCCTTGTACCATCAACCAGTGGGAACAGCCTTTCCCCGTCTAGCCTATCCAAACCCGTCATAATCTTGTACACCTCTATCAAATCACCCCTCAACCTCCTTTGCTTTAATGAAAACAAATCCAGCTTCTCCAACCTGTCCTTGTAGCTAAGATCCCCCATCCCCGGAACCATTCTGGTAAATCTCCTCTGCACCCTCTCAAGGGCCTTCACATCCTTCCTAAAGTTTGGTGACAAGAACTGGATGCAATACTCCAGTTGTGGCCTAACCAGCGCTTTATAAAATTTCAGTATAACTTCTCTACTTTTGTACTCAATACCTCTATTTATGAAGCCCAAGATCCCATATGCTTTGCTAACCACTCTCTCAATATGTCCCGCCACCTTCAGGGACCTACGCACATTCACTCCCAGGTCCCTCTGTCCCTGCACACTGTTTAAAACTGTGCCATTAAGTGTATATTGCCTCTCCCTGTTCCTTCTGCCAAAATGCATCACCTCACACTTCTCTGTATTAAATTCCATCTGCCACTTGTCTGCCCATTCTGCTAGCCTTTCTATGTCCTGTTGCAGTTGATTGGTGTCATCCTCACCGTTTGTCACACCCCCAAGTTTGGTGTCATCGGCAAATTTAGAAATTCTACACTGAATTCCAATATCCAGGTCATTTATATATATCAAAAAAATTATATAACTGCTGTGCTGATGATTCTATAGACAGTGGAACAGTTCCCATGGATTGGAGGGTAGCTAATGTTACCCCACTGTTCAAAAAAGGTGGTAGAGAGAAAACAGGGAATTATAGACCGGTAAGCCTGACATCGGTAGTGGGGAAAATGCTAGAGTCCATTATAAAAGATGTAATAGCAGAGCACTTGGAAAACAGTGACAGGATCAGACAAAGTCAACATGGATTTACAAAAGGTAAATCGTGCGTGACTAATCTACTGGAATGTTTTGAGGATGTAACTGGTAGAATAGATAAGGGAGAACCAGTGGATGTGGTGTATTTGGACTTTCAGAAGGCTTTCGGTAAGGTCCTGCATAAGAGATTAGCGTGTAAAGTTAAGGCACATGGGATTGGGGGCAAGGTACTGACTTGGATAGAGAACTGGTTGGCAGACAGAAAGCAAAGAGTTGGAATAAACGGGTCTTTTTCCGAGTGGCAGGCAGTGACTAGTGGGGTACCGCAGGGATCGGTCCTAGGACCCCAGCTATTCACAATATAAATGATCTAGACGAGGGAACTAGATGTAATATCTCCAAGTTTGCAGACGACACAAAGCTGGGTGGGCGTGTGTGCTGTGAGGAGGATGTTGAGAAACTCCAGTATGATTTGGACAGGTTGGGTGATTGGGCAGATGCCTGACCGATGCAGTATAACGTGGATAAATGCGAAGTTATCCACTTTGGTGGCAAAAACAGGGAGGCAGATAATTATCTGAACAGCAATAGATTGGGAGAAGGGGAAGTGCAACGAGACCTGGGTGTCCTTGTGCACCAGTCGCTGAAGGTAAGCATGCCGGTGCAGCAGGCAGTTAAGAAGGCAAATGGTATGTTGGCCTTCGTAGTGAGAGGGTTTGAGTACAGGAACAAGGATGTCTTGCTGCAGTTGTACAGGGCCTTGGTGAGGCCACATCTTGAGTATTGTGTGCAGTTTTGGTCGCCTTATCTGAGGAAGGATGTTCTTGCCATGGAGGGAGTGCAGCTAAGATTCACCAGACCTGGGATGGCAGGAATGACGTATGAGGAGAGATTGGGTCGACTGGGATTATACTCGCTGGAGTTTAGAAGAATGAGAGGGGATCTCATTGAAACTTATAAAATTCTAACAGAACTAGACAGACTAGATGCAGGAAGGATGTTCCCGATGGTGGCTGAGTCCAGAACCAGGGGTCACAGTCTAAGGATAAGGGGTAAGCCATTTCGGACAGAGATGAGGAGGAATTTCTTCACCCAGAGAGTGGTGAACCTGTGGAATTCTCTACCACAGAAGGCAGTAGAGGCCAATTCATTAAATATATTCAAGAAGGAGTTGGATATATTTCTTAAGCCTAAAGGGATCAAGGGATATGTGGCGAAAGCAGGGACAGGGTACTGAGTTTGGATGATCAGCCATGATCGCATTGAATGGCGGAACAGGCTCGAGGGGCCGAATGGCCTACTCCTGCTCCTATCTTCTATGTTTCTATGATTCCCTTCTTTTGACTGTTCTTGGTGTTACATAGAATGTACAGCACAGAATCAGGACATTCAACCCAACTGGTCCATGCCAGTGTTTATGCCCCACACCCACCCTACTTCAGTTAACCCGATCAACATATCCTCCTATTCCTTACACACTCATGTGGCTTCCCCTTAAATGCATCTGTACTTTTAGCCTCAACTACTCTTTGTGGTGGAGAGTTCCACATTCTCACCACTCTCTGGGTAAAGAAGTTTCTCCTGAATTCCCTCCTGGATTTATTAGTGGCCATCTTATATTTCGTGGATATTAAAACCCCAATAACTGGACTGGATTTTAAGATTCTGTATCAATAAATCAGCTTTGTTTGAAACACCCAGTCTATTGAGGCCTTGTTTCTAAGATAAGCCGAGAGCTAATTGATGACTTGTTACAGACATTCCCTGTCCTCTCAATGTGGGTGTCCAGGGGAGAAGCTGCTGGGTTTGTGTTACTTTCTTGAAGTGAATTTTTGTGCTCAAGAAGGTGCTGGATGTCACTGTGGGGAAAAGGAACATTTTAACATTCTCAGCACCTGGTGTCAACATCAAACACTCTCAGGCCAGGTACAGCACAGGTTAGATACAGAGTAAAGCTCCCTCGACACTGTCCCGTCAAACCCTCCCAGGGCAGGTACAGCACAGGTTAGACACAAAGTAAATCTCCCTCTACACTGTCCCATCAAACACTCCCAGGGCAGGTACAGCACGGGTTAGATACAGAGTAAAGCTCCCTCTACACTGTCCCATCAAACACTCTCAGGCCAGGTTCAGCACAGGTTAGATACAGAGTAAAGCTCCCTCTACACTGTTCCATCAAACACTCTCAGGCCAGGTACAGCACGCGTTAGATACAGAGTAAAGCTCCCTCTACACTGTCCCATCAAACACTCCCAGGGCAGGTACAGCACGGGATAGATACAGAGTAAAGCTCCCTCCACACTGTCCCATCAAACACTCCCAGGGCAGGTACAGCACGGGATAGATACAGAGTAAAGCTCCCTCCACACTGTCCCATCAAACACTCCCAGGGCAGGTACAGCACGGGTTAGATACAGAGTAAGGCTCCCTGTACGCTGTCCCATCAAACACTCCCAGGGCTGTACAGCATGGGTTAGATACAGAGTAAAGCTCCCTCTACACAGTCCCATCAAACACTCCCACGGCAGGTACAGCACGGGTTAGATACAGAGTAAAGCTCCCTCTACACTGTCCCATCAAACACTCACAGGGCAGGTACAGCACAGGTTAGATACAGAGTAAAGCTCCCTCTACACTGTCCCATCACACATTCCCAGGGCAGTTACAGCACAGGTTAGATACAGAGTAAAGCTCCCTGTGCACTGTCCCATCAAACACTCCCAGGGCAGGTGCAGCATGGGTTAGATACAGAGCAAAGCTCCCTCTACACTGTCCCATCAAACACTCCCAGGGCAGGTACAGCACGGGTTAGATACAGAGTAAAGCTCCCTCCACACTGTCCCATCAAACACTCCCACGGCAGGTACAGCACGGGTTAGATACAGAGTAAAGCTCCCTCTACACTGTCCCATCAAACGCTCCCAGGGCAGGTACAGCACAGGTAAGATACAGAGTAAAGCTCGCTCTGCACTGACCCATCAAACACTCCCACGGCAGGAACAGCACAGGTTAGATACAGAGTAAAGCTCCCTCTACACTGTCCCGTCAAACACTCCCAGGGCAGGTACAGCACGGGTGAGATACAGAGTAAAGCTCCCTCTACACTGTCCCATCAAACACTCCCAGGGCAGGTACAGCACGCGTTAGACACAGAGTAAAGCTCCCTCTACACTGTCCCATCAAACACTCCCAGGGCAGGTACAGCACGGGATAGATACAGAGTAAAGCTCCCTCCACTGTCCCATCAAACACTCCCAGCGCAGGTACAGCACGGGTTAGATACAGAGTAAAGCTCCCTCGACACTGTCCCATCAAACACTCCCAGGGCAGGTACAGCACGGGTTAGATACAGAGTAAAGCTCCCTCCACACTGTCCCATCAAACACTCCCAGGGCAGGAACAGCACGGGTTAGATACAGAGTAAAGCTCCCTCTACACTGTCCCATTACACATTCCCAGGGCAGGTACAGCACGGGCTGGATACTGAGTAAAGCTCCCGCTACACTGTCCCATCAAACACTCCCAGGGCTGTACAGCACGGGTTAGATACAGAGTAAAGCTCCCTCTACACTGTCCCATCACACATTCCCAGGGCAGGTACAGCACGGGTTAGATACAGAGTAAGGCTCCCTGTACGCTGTCCCATCAAACACTCCCAGGGCTGTACAGCACGGGTTAGATAGAGAGTAAAGCTCCCTCTACACTGTCCCATCAAACACTCCCAGGGCAGGTACAGCACGGGTTAGATACAGAGTAAAGCTCCCTCTACACTGTCCCATCAAACACTCCCACGGCAGGCACAGCACGGGTTAGATACAGAGTAAAGCTCCCTCTACACTGTCCCATCAAACACTCCCAGGGCAGGTACAGCACCGGTGAGATACAGAGTAAAGCTCCCTCCACACTGTCCCATCAAACACTCCCAGGGCAGGTCACACATTCCCAGGGCAGGTACAGCATGGATTAGATACAGAGTAAAGCTCCCTGTACACTGTCCCATCAAACACTCCCAGGGCTGTACAGCACGGGTTAGATACAGAGTAAAGCTCCCTGTACACTGTCCCATCAAACACTCCCAGGGCAGGTACAGCACGGGTTAGATACAGAGTAAAGCTCCCTCTACACTGTCCCATCAAACACTCCCAGGGTCGGTACAGCACAGGTTCGATACAGAGTAAAGCTCCCTCTACACTGTCCCATCAAACACTCCCAGAGCAGGTACAGCACGGGTTAGATACAGAGTAAAGCTCCCTCCACACTGTCCCATCAAACACTCCCAGGGCAGGAACAGCATGGGTTAGATGCAGAGTAAAGCTCCCTCCACACTGACACATCAAACACTCCAACGGCAGGTACAGCACGGGTTAGATACAGAGTAAAGCTCCCTCTGCACTGTCCCATCAAACACTCGCAGGGCAGGTACAGCACAGGTTAGATACAGAGTAAAGCTCGCTCTACACTGTCCCATCACACATTCCCAGGGCAGGTACAGCACGGGTTAGATAGAGAGTAAAGCTCCCTGTGCACTGTCCCATCAAACACTCCCAGGGCAGGTACAGCATGGGTTAGATACACAGTAAAGCTCCCTCTGCACTGTCCCATCAAACACTCCCAGGGCAGGTACAGCACGGGTTAGATACAGAGCAAAGCTCCCTCTGCACTGTCCCATCAAACACTCCCAGGGCAGGTACAGCATGGGATAGATACAGAGTAAAGCTCCCTCCACTGTCCCATCAAACACTCCCAGGGCAGGTACAGCACGGGTTAGATACAGAGTAAAGCTCCCTCGACACTGTCCCATCAAACACTCCCAGGGCAGGTACAGCACGAGTTAGATACAGAGTAAAGCTCCCTCCACACTGTCCCATCAAACACTCCCAGGGCAGGAACAGCACGGGTTAGATACAGAGTAAAGCTCCCTCTACACTGTCCCATTACACATTCCCAGGGCAGGTACAGCACGGGCTGGATACTGAGTAAAGCTCCCGCTACACTGTCCCATCAAACACTCCCAGGGCTGTACAGCACGGGTTAGATACAGAGTAAAGCTCCCTCTACACTGTCCCATCACACATTCCCAGGGCAGGTACAGCACGGGTTAGATACAGAGTAAGGCTCCCTGTACGCTGTCCCATCAAACACTCCCAGGGCTGTACAGCACGGGTTAGATAGAGAGTAAAGCTCCCTCTACACTGTCCCATCAAACACTCCCAGGGCAGGTACAGCACGGGTTAGATACAGAGTAAAGCTCCCTCTACACTGTCCCATCAAACACTCGCAGGGCAGGTACAGCATGGGTTAGATACACAGTAAAGCTCCCTCTGCACTGTCCCATCAAACACTCCCAGGGCAGGTACAGCACGGGTTAGATACAGAGCAAAGCTCCCTCTACACTGTCCCATCAAACACTCCCAGGGCAGGTACAGCACGGGTTAGATACAGAGTAAAGCTCCCTCCACACTGTCCCATCAAACACTCCCATGGCAGGTACAGCACGGGTTAGATACAGAGTAAAGCTCCCTCTACACTGACCCATCAAACACTCCCACGGCAGGTACAGCACGGGTTAGATACAGAGTAAAGCTCCCTCTACACTGTCCCATCAAACACTCCCAGGATAGGTACAGCACGGGTTAGATACAGAGTAAAGCTCCCTCTACACTGTCCCATCAAACACTCCCACGGCAGGCACAGCACGGGTTAGATACAGAGTAAAGCTCCCTCTACACTGTCCCATCAAACACTCCCAGGGCAGGTACAGCACCGGTTAGATACAGAGTAAAGCTCCCTCTACACTGTCCCATCAAACACTCCCAGGGCAGGTCACACATTCCCAGGGCAGGTACAGCATGGATTAGATACAGAGTAAAGCTCCCTGTACACTGTCCCATCAAACACTCCCAGGGCTGTACAGCACGGGTTAGATACAGAGTAAAGCTCCCTGTACACTGTCCCATCAAACACTCCCAGGGCAGGTACAGCACGGGTTAGATACAGAGTAAAGCTCCCTGTACACTGTCCCATCAAACACTCCCAGGGTAGGTACAGCACAGGTTCGATACAGAGTAAAGCTCCCTCTACACTGTCCCATCAAACACTCCCAGAGCAGGTACAGCACGGGTTAGATACAGAGTAAAGCTCCCTCCACACTGTCCCATCAAACACTCCCAGGGCAGGAACAGCATGGGTTAGATACAGAGTAAAGCTCCCTCCACACTGACACATCAAACACTCCAACGGCAGGTACAGCACCGGTTAGATACAGAGTAAAGCTCCCTCTACACTGTCCCATCAAACACTCCCAGGGCAGGTACAGCACGGGTTAGATACAGAGTAAAGCTCCCTCTGCACTGTCCCATCAAACACTCGCAGGGCAGGTACAGCACAGGTTAGATACAGAGTAAAGCTCGCTCTACACTGTCCCATCACACATTCCCAGGGCAGGTACAGCACGGGTTAGATAGAGAGTAAAGCTCCCTGTGCACTGTCCCATCAAACACTCCCAGGGCAGGTACAGCATGGGTTAGATACACAGTAAAGCTCCCTCTGCACTGTCCCATCAAACACTCCCAGGGCAGGTACAGCACGGGTTAGATACAGAGCAAAGCTCCCTCTACACTGTCCCATCAAACACTCCCAGGGCAGGTACAGCACGGGTTAGATACAGAGTAAAGCTCCCTCCACACTGTCCCATCAAACACTCCCACGGCAGGTGCAGCACGGGTTAGATACAGAGTAAAGCTCCCTCTACACTGACCCATCAAACACTCCCACGGCAGGTACAGCACGGGTTAGATACAGAGTAAAGCTCCCTCTACACTGTCCCATCAAACACTCCCAGGGTAGGTACAGCACGGGTTAGATACAGAGTAAAGCTCCCTCTACACTGTCCCATCAAACACTCCCACGGCAGGCACAGCACGGGTTAGATACAGAGTAAAGCTCCCTCTACACTGTCCCATCAAACACTCCCAGGGCAGGTACAGCACCGGTTAGATACAGAGTAAAGCTCCCTCTACACTGTCCCATCAAACACTCCCAGGGCAGGTCACACATTCCCAGGGCAGGTACAGCATGGATTAGATACAGAGTAAAGCTCCCTGTACACTGTCCCATCAAACACTCCCAGGGCTGTACAGCACGGGTTAGATACAGAGTAAAGCTCCCTGTACACTGTCCCATCAAACACTCCCAGGGCAGGTACAGCACGGGTTAGATACAGAGTAAAGCTCCCTGTACACTATCCCATCAAACACTCCTAGGGCAGGTACAGCATGGGTTAGATACAGAGTAAAGCTCCCTCTACACTATCCCATCAAACACTCCCAGAGCAGGTACAGCACGGGTTAGATACAGAGTAAAGCTCCCTCTACACTGTCCCATCAAACACTCCCAGGGCAGGTACAGCACGGGTTCGATACAGAGTAAAGCTCCCTCGACACTGTCCCATCAAACACTGCCAGGGCAGGTACAGCACGGGTTAGATACACAGTAAAGCTCCCTCTACACTATCCCATCAAACACTCCCAGAGCAGGTACAGCACGGGTTAGATACAGAGTAAAGCTCCCTCCACACTGTCCCATCAAACACTCCCAGGGCAGGTACAGCACGGGTTAGATACAGAGTAAAGCTCCCTCTACACTATCCCATCAAACACTCCCAGGGCAGGTACAGCACGGGTTAGATACGGGGTGTCAGCTGTGGCTCAGGTGGCAGCACTCTCTCCTCTGAGTCAGAAGGTTGTGGGTTGAAGTCCCACTCCAGAGACTCGAGTCTAAAACTCTGTGCTGCCCCTCCAGTGCAGTGCTGAGTGAGTAAAGCCCAGTGCAGAGTAAAGTTCCCTCTGCACTGCTCCACTAACAGGCCTGAGCCCCAAACTCAGAAGAGCGCCCTCTGCTGCATTCCGCTTGTCTCAGCAGCGGGAGAAGCAGGCGGCGGAAGTCCCGCCCCTCGGACACCCCGATTGGTTGGAGGACCCGCCGCCATCTCAGTCCTCCGAGCTCCGCCCGCTCTCTCCCTATTGGTCGGAGCTCCCGTCAGTCACCGCCGTGGAGTTGATGACGTTACCCAGTCAGGCTCCCTGCAGAAGACAAGGTGCTGCGGCCGCTCCATGCCGGGAGGGCGCTGGGACGGTGCGGTTTGTATTTTCTTTTTATTTATCTCCCCGCCCGCGCTTCTCTCCGCTATATATAAAAAACCCTGATAAAACTCACTTTCCGCCGGTGACCCGGACTCTCGCGGTTGCCCGGGCCTTCCCCAGAATGCGAGGCCCTGCGCAGGCGCGGTAGCGGCTCAACTTCGGGAGCGGGGCCCGGCGGCGCATGCGGAGTAGGGGGAGGGGGCGGGGCCTGTTCAGAGAGGGAGGATGATTGACAGGGGCCCAGGGGGTGTGCTGAGCATGCGCGGTGCGGGCCAGGCGCCTGTGGAGCAGGAGAGGGCGGGGCCATGGGGCGCATGCGCGGGGTCAGCTGCAGCTTTAGAGTCACAAAGGGACCGAGTGTCTTCAAATCTCTCCCCTCTTCTAATTTCCTGCAAAACCAGTTTATAAAAGTCATCACTGAAAGTACATAGAAACATAGAAGACAGGCTGATCATAAAAAAAGCAGTTTGTTTTGAAATTGATGAAACAAGAAACCCCGTGGAGCAAATGTGAGTAAAAATATTTTTTCTCCCTGAATTAATTTTTTAAATATTAATTTTCTGCGTTTTTAATGATTAATTTCAAGCACGTAAAGAGAAATATGGGAGTGGTGGGGGTTCTCTTAAAGGGACAGGCGCTCTTTCTATGAGATTTTCATTAAAGGGACCGCGTCCCCGTGGATTACCGATTTTAAAGGGACAGCGTCTCCCTTTTTATTAATGTATATGTAAGAGACTGACATTTAAAGTGGGGCTAATCCCCTGCTCCAGTGAGTGCTTGGTGAGAAATCAGGTGCTGTTTGCTGTCGCCCCCTCCCAATTTTCTGCCAAGGGACAGAAAGCAGAGAGTTGTGGTGAACGGCTCCTTTTCAGACTGGAGGGAGGTAAACAGTGATGTTCCCCAGGGGTCGGTATTAGGACCAATGTTCCCTCTTTTTTTTTGAGGTGCGTGACCCCTTTAACGGGCTGCACGGCCCATTCAAATTTCCGCGCATGCGCGTTTATTCCATTTATAGGACGGTGAGTCGGCTGCGCGGGACCTCCAGACTGCTGCGTGGCCACGCAACTTAACGTGAACATTGATTCGGACCACTGCTTTTTTTGATATATATCAATGACCTGGACTTGGGGATCCAGGGCAAAATTTCAAAATTTACAGATGACACGAAACTCGGAAATGTAGCAAACAATGAGGATAGTAACAGACTTCAGGAGGATGTAGCCAGACTGGTGAAATGGGCAGAAACGTGGCAGATTAAATTTAATGTAGAGAAGTGTGAAGTGATTCATTTTGGTAGGAAGAATGAGGAGAGGCAATATAAACTAAATGGTCCAGTTTTAAAGAGGGTGCAGGAACAGAGAGGCCTCGGGGGGTATGTACACAAATCTTAGAAGGTGGCAGGACAAGTTGAGAAGGCTGTTAAAAAAGCATACAGGATCCTTGACTTTATTAATAGAGGAATAGAGTACAAAAGCAAGCAGGTTATGCTAAGCCTTTATAAAACACTGGCTAGGCTTCCGCTGGGCACCACACTTTAGGAAGGATGTCAAGGCCTTGGAGAGGGTGCAGAAGAAATTTACGAGAATGGGACCAGGGATCGGGGACTTGAGTTACGTGGAGAGACGGGAGAAGCTGGGGTTGTTCTCCTTAGAGCAAAGAAGATTAAGAGGAGATTTGATAGAGTTGTTCAAAATCAGGATGGATTTTGAGAGAGTAAATAAGGAGAAACCGTTTCCAATGGCTGAAGGGACAGAAACCAGATTTAAGGCGATTGGCAAAAGAACCAGAGGTGACATGAGGAAACAGATTTTTACACCAAGTTGTTGTGATCTGGAATGCGCTGCCTGAAAGGGCGGTGGAAGCAGATTCGATATTATAATTCAAAAGAGATTGAGGTAAATACTTGAAGGGAAAACATTTACAGGGCTTTGGGGAAAGAGCAGGGGGAGTGGGATTAATTGGATCGCTCTTTCAAAGAGCCGGCACAGGCACGATGGGCCGAATGGCCTCCTTCTGTGCTGTATCATTCTATGATGCTATTCTACACAGACACACACACATACAGTCAGACAGACACACAGACACAGATACTCACAAAAATACAGTCAGACACACACACACATTTTTTCTGCATGAACTTTTATTATTAATTTCAAAGACTTTACGAAAAAGGTGGGAATGGTGGGTGGAGGGCTCTTAAAGGGACAGGGACTCTCCTTTTCAATGTGATTTTCATTAAAGGGACCGAGTCCCTCCTTGCCTGTGGAGGACCAATTTTAAAAGGACAGCATCTCGAAATCAGGTGCAGTCTGCGTGTGCACCACCTCCTCCCAATTTCCTGCCAAGCGATCCCTGCGGGCACCTCTCCACTCTAGGAGTGGCTCCTAGAATCATACAGCACAGAAGGAGGCCATTCAGCCCATCGTGCCTGTGCCGGCTCTTTGAAAGAGCTCTCCATTTAGTCCCACTCCCCTGCTCTTTCCCCATAGCCCTGAAAATGTTTCCCCTTCAAGTATTTATCCAATTCCCCAGTGAACGTTATTATTGACTCTGCTTCCACCGCCCTTTCAGGCAGCGCATTCCAGATCACAACAACTCGCTGCGTCAATAAAATTCTCCTCACCTCGCCTCTGGTTCTTTTGTCAATGACCTTGTATCTGTGTCCTCTGGTTACCGACCCTCCTGCCACTGGAAACAGTTTCTCCTTATAAGCTACAGCTATACAAAGCCCTGGTTAGACCCCAGAGAGTCATAACGGCACAGAAGGAGGCCATTCGGCCCATCCAGTCCGAGCCGGCTCTCTGTAGGGCAATCCAGTCAGTCCCACTCCCCCGCTCTATCCCCGTAGCCCTGCTAATTTATTTCCCTCAAGTGCCTATCCAGTCTCCCCTTGAAAACATTGAGTGTCTCCACTTCCACCACTTCCGTCGGCAGTGAGTTCCAGGTCATCACCACTCGCTGCATAAAAAAGTTTTTCCTCACGTCCCCCCTGTATCTCTTGCCCAAAACATTAATTCTGTGTCCCCTAGTCCTTGTACCATCAACTAGTGGGAACAGCCTTTCCCCGTCTAGCCTATCCAAACCTGTCATAATCTTGTACACCTCGATCAAATCAGCCCTCAACCTCCTTTGCTCTAATGAAAACAAATCCAGCTTCTCCAACCTGTCCTTGTAGCTAAGATCCCCCATCCCCAGAACCATTCTGGTAAATCTCCTCTGCACCCTCTCAAGGGCCTTCACATCCTTCCTAAAGTGTGGTGACCAGAACTGGACACAATACTCCAGTTGTGGCCTAACCAGCACTTTATAAAGGTTCAGCATAACTTCTCTACTTTTGTACTCAATACCTCTATTTATGAAGCCCAAGATCCCATATGCTTTGTTAACCACTCTCTCAATATGTCCCGCAACCTTCAGGGACCTACGCACATTAACTCCCAGGAACTCCCTGGAGCACTGTGTACAGTTCTGGGCACCGCACCTCAGAAAGAATATATTGGCCTTGGAAGGAGTGCAGCACAGATTCACCAGAATGTTACCCGGGCTCCAAGGGTTAGATTATGAGGGAGAGATTACATAAACTAGGCTTGTGTTCCCTGGAATCTAGAAGGTCAAGGAGTGATTGAGGATTTTAGGATTTTGAAAGGAATTGGCAGAGTAGATAGAGAGAAACTTTTTCCGCTGGTGGGGCAGCCGAGGACAAGGGGACATAAGAACATAAGAAATAGGAGCAGGAGTAGGCCAATCGGCCCCTCGAGCCTGCTCCACCATTCAATAAGATCATGGCTGATCTGATCCTAAACTCAAATCTTCTATCACTCTGCATCCACCCGAACCCATGTGATCTCCCGGGAGAGGCGAGAAACCAGATAAAAAACCCAATGGCCAATTTGAGAGAAAAAATCTGGGAAATTCCTCTCCGTCCCATCTAGGCGATCGAAACTCTTCCAGGAGATCACTCTGTCCCTGTATTTTCTACAGTACTTACCTTCTGTAAAGGCGATCTCCACCCCAGCCAGGAACAGGAATAAAACCATCTCCTGAAATCTAACACAGAATTAGAACACAAGAAGTAGGAGCAGAACCAGGCTACACGGCCCCTGGGCCCGCTCCACTACCCACAGGGCCATGACCATTCCGAACCTAGACTCATGTCCAATTTCCTGCCCGCTCCCCATAACCCTTAATTCCCTTTACTTCTAGGAAACCATCTATTTCTGTTTTAAATTTATTTAATGATGTAGCTTCCACAGCTTTCTGGGGCAGCAAATTCCACAAACCTACCCACCCTCTGAGTGAAGAAGTTTCTCCTCATTTCAGTTTTGAAAGAGCAGCCCCTTATTTTAAGATTATGCCTCCTAGTTCTAGTTTCACCCATCATTGGGAACATCCTCACCGCATCCACCCGATCAAGCCCCTTCACAATCTTATATGTTTCAATAAGATCGCCTCTCATTCTTCTGAACTCCAATGAGTAGAGTCCCAATCGACTCAACCTCTCCTCATATGACCACCCCCTCATCCCCGGGATTAACCAAGTGAACCTTCTTTGTACTGACTCGAGAGCAAGTATGTCTTTTCTTAAGTATGGACACCAAAACTGTATGCAGTATTCCAGGTGCGGTCTCACCAATACCTTGTATAACTGCAGCAATACCTCCCTGTTTTTATATTCTATCCCCCTAGCAATAAAAGCCAACATTCCATTGGCCTTCTTGATCACTTGCTGCACCTGCATACTAGCTTTTTGAGTTTCGTGCACCAGGACCCCCAGATCCCTTTGTACTTCAGTACTTTCCAGTTTCTTGCCATTAAGATAATAACTTGCTCTATGATTTTTCCTGCCAAAGTGCATAACCTCACACATTCCAGTATTGTATTCCATCTGCCAAATCTCTGCCCACTTACTTAGCCTGTCTATGTCCCTTTGCAGGTTTTTTATGTCCTCCTCACTCACTACTTTCCCTCCCATCTTTGTATCATCTGCAAACTTTGATATGCTACACTCGGTCCCCTCCTCCAAATCGTTAATATAGATTGTAAAGAGTTGGGGACCCAGCACTGACCCCTGCGGAACACCACTAGTTACTGATGGACAGTCTGAGAATGAACCATTTATCCCAACTCTCTGCTTTCTGTTAGATAACCAATCCTCTATCCACGCCAGAATATTACCCCCAATCCCGTGATTTTTTATCTTAAGCAATAATCTTTTGTGTGGCACCTTGTCAAATGCCTTTTGGAAGTCTAAATGCACTATGTCCACTGGTTCTCCTTTATCCACCCTGTATGTTACTTCCTCAAAGAACTCAAGCAAATTTCATGAAACCATGCTGAGTTTGTCCTATTAAATTATGTTTATCCAAATGTCCCGTTACTGTCTCCTTAATAATGGACTCTAACATTTTACCAACCACAGATGTTAGGCTAACAGGTCTCTAGTTTCCAGCCTTCTGCCTACTACCCTTTTTAAATAAGGGTGTTACATTAGCAGTTTTCAAGCTGTGGAAGCTACATCATTAAATAAATTTAAAACAGAAATCGACAGTTTCCCAGAAGTAAAGGGAATTAGGGGTTACGGGGAGCGGGCAGGATATCAGACATGAGGCTAGGTTCGGATCGGTCATGGCCCTGTGGGTGGCGGAGTGGGCCCAGGGGCCGTGTAGCCTGGTCCTGCTCCTACTTCTTGTGTTCTAATTCTGTGTTAGATTTCAGGAGATGGTTCTATTCACAGGGATTAGTGGAGACCTCGGGAACAGGCTGCCAACTAGGAGTCCTTCAAGAGTAAATTGGGCCTGTTCCTGGCTGGGGTGGAGATCACCTTTTACAGAAGGTAAGTACTGCAGGAAATACAGGGACAGAGTGATCTCCTGGACGAGTTTCGATCGCCTAGATGGGCCGGAGAGGAATTTCCCAGATTTTTTCTCCCAAATTGGCCATTGGGTTTTTTATCTGGTTTTTCACCTCTCCCGGAAGATCACATGGGTTCGGGTGGGATGGAGAGTGAAAGTAGATTTGAGGTTAGGATCAGATCAGCCATGATCTTATTGAATGGTGGAGCAGGCTCGAGGGGCCGATTGGCCGACTCCTGCTCCTATTTCTTATGTTCTTATGTTTGACTCAGATACACACTGGTCCTGGAGATGGATGCTCCCGCATTCACCCCCTGACCCTCCCGCACTCACCCCCCCGGCCCTCCCGCACTCACCCCCCCGGCCCTCCCGCACTCACCCCCCCGGCCCTCCCGCACTCACCCCCCCGGCCCTCCCGCGCGCGCCCCCCCCCGGCCCTCCCGCGCTCGCCCCCCCCCGGCCCTCCCGCGCTCACCCCCCCGGCCCTCCCGCACTCACCCCCCCGGCCCTCCCGCACTCACCCCCCCGGCCCTCCCGCGCTCGCCCCCCCCGGCCCTCCCGCACTCACCCCCCCGGCCCTCCCGCGCTCGCCCCCCTCGGCCCTCCCGCGCTCGCCCCCCTCGGCCCTCCCGCGCTCACCCCCCCGGCCCTCCCGCGCTCGCCCCCCCCCCGGCCCTCCCGCACTCACCCCCCCGGCCCTCCCGCGCTCGCCCCCCCTCGGCCCTCCCGCACTCACCCCCCCGGCCCTCCCACGCTCGCCCTCCCGCGCTCACCCCCCCCGGCCCTCCCGCGCTCGCCCCCCCCCGGCCCTCCCGCACTCACCCCCCCGGCCCTCCCGCGCTCGCCCCCCCCCCGGCCCTCCCGCGCTCGCCCCCCCCCCCGGCCCTCCCGCGCTCACCCCCCCCGGCCCTCCCGCACTCACCCCCCCCGGCCCTCCCACGCTCGCCCCCCCCCCCGGCCCTCCCGCACTCACCCCCCCGGCCCTCCCACGCTCGCCCTCCCGCACTCACCCCCCCGGCCCTCCCGCCCTCGCCCCCCCCGGCCCTCCCGCCCTCGCCCCCCCCGGCCCTCCCGCGCTCGCCCCCCCCGGCCCTCCCGCCCTCGCCCCCCCCGGCCCTCCCGCGCTCGGCCCTCCCGCGCGCGCCCCCCCCGGCCCTCCCGCGCTCGCCCCCCCCCCGGCCCTCCCGCGCTCGCCCCCCCCGGCCCTCCCGCCCTCGCCCCCCCTGGCCCTCCCGCGCTCGCCCCCCCCGGCCCTCCCGCGCTCGCCCCCCCCCCGGCCCTCCCACGCTCGCCCCCCCCCGGCCCTCCCGCCCTCGCCCCCCCCCGGCCCTCCCGCGCTCGCCCCCCCCGGCCCTCCCGCGCTCGCCCCCCCCGGCCCTCCCGCCCTCGCCCCCCCGGCCCTCCCGCGCGCGCCCCCCCGGCCCTCCCGCGCTCGCCCCCCCCGGCCCTCCCGCCCTCGCCCCCCCCCGGCCCTCCCGCCCTCGCCCCCCCCCCGGCCCTCCCGCGCTCGCCCCCCCGGCCCTCCCGCGCTCGCCCCCCCGGCCATCCCGCGCTCGCCCCCCCCCCGGCCCTCCTGCGCTCGCCCCTCCCGCGCTCGCCCCCCCCCCGGCCCTCCCGCGCTGGCCCCCCCCCCGGCCCTCCCGCGCTCGCCCCCCCTGGCCCTCCCGCGCTCGCACCCCCCCGGCCCTCCCGCGCTCGCCCCCCCCGGCCCTCCCGCGCTCGCCCCCCCCCCCGGCCCTCCCGCGCTCGTCCCCCCCGGCCCTCCCGCGCTCGCCCCCCCCGGCCCTCCTGCGCTCGCCCCTCCCGCGCTTGCCCCCCCCCCGGCCCTCCCGCGCTGGCCCCCCCCCGGCCCTCCCGCGCTCGCCCCCCCCGGCCCTCCCGCGCTCGCCCCCCCCCGGCCCTCCCGCGCTCGCCCCCCCCCCCGGCCCTCCCGCGCTCGCCCCCCCCGGCCCTCCCGCGCTCGCCCCGATGGGGCTCTTCTCAAGTAAACCAAGCAGTGCAATAATACATCCCCAGAATCAAGGCCCTGCTCCTGGGGAAGGTGATCAGGCCCCAGGAACTCTGAGATGAGGAGAAACTTCTTCACTCAGAGCGTGGTAGGTCTGTGGAATTTGCTGCCCCAGAGAGCTGTGGAAGCTACATCATTAAATAAATTTAAAACAGAAATAGACAGTTTCCTAGAAGTAAAGGGAATTAGGGGTTACGGGGAGCGGGCAGGAAATCAGACATGAGGCTAGGTTCGGATCGGTCATGGCCCTGTGGGTGGTGCAGCGGGCCCAGGGGCCGTGTAGCCTGGTCCTGCTCCTACTTCTTGTGTTCTAATTCTGTGTTAGATTTCAGGAGATGGTTTTATTCACAGGGATTAGTGGAGACCTCGGGAACAGGCTGCCAGCTAGGAGTCCTTCAAGAGTAAATTGGGCCTGTTCCTGGCTGGGGTGGAGATCACCTCTTGCAGAAGGTAAGTACTGCAGGAAATACAGGGGCAGAGTGATCTCCTGTACGAGTTTCGATCGCCTAGAGGGGTTGGAGAGGAATTTCCCAGATTTTTTCTCCCAAATTTGTCATTGGGTTTTTTATCTGGTTTTTCGCCTCTCCTGGGAGATCACATGGGTTCGGGTGGGATGGAGAGTGAAAGTAGATTGGAGGTTAGGATCAGATCAGCCATGATCTTATTGAATGGCGGAGCAGGCTCGAGGGGCCGATGGGCCTACTCCTGCTCCTGTTTCTTATGTTCTTATGTAACCAGTACAAGTGAAGCGACTCCTTCTCCCGGAGATTTATTAAGCGTGAATACTCCAAGAGTTGACCAAAAATTAGGTTAGTAATATTAATCAAGGAGTCAATTTCTGCTGTAAGAAGGGATGATACCTTAGCAGGTTCCTCTAATGAGGCCATATGGGTAGAACTTAAACAAAAAGGGGGCAAGCACTTTGCTGGGAATGTACTATAGGCCCCCAAACAGTAAGGGGGAGATAGAGGAACAGATATGTAGGCTAATCCCAGAGAAGTGTAGAAATAATAGGGTAATAATTGTTGGGGATTTCAACTTCCCCAATATTAACTGGGATAGTCAGAGTGTGAAAGGTTTAGAGGGTGTGGAATTCTTAAAGTGCATCCAGGAGAGCTTTTTCAGCCAACATGTAGAAAGTCCTACAAGAGAGGGGGCGGTACTGGACCTAATTCGAGGGAATATAGCAGGGCAAGTGGTAGAAAGGTTAGTAGGAGAGCATTTTGGTGACAGTGACCATAATTCGGTGAGATTTAAAGTAGTTATGGAAAAGGATAAAGATGGACCAGAAATAAAGGTTCTAAATTGGGGGAAGGCCGATTTTAATATGATAAGGCAGGATCTGGCCAAAGTGGACTGGGATCAGCTACTTGTAGGAAAATCCACATCAGAGCAGTGGGAGTCTTTCAGAAAGGAAATAGAGAGAGTACAACGCCAGCATGTTCCCGTAAAGGTCAAGGGTGGGACCAACAAGCCCAGGGAACCCTGGATGTCAAGGGACATACAAGAATGGTTTAGGAAAAAAGGCAGGCTTTTGGCAGATACAAAGGACTAAAAACAGTGGAAGCCCTAGAGGAGTATAGAAAGTGCAGGGGGGTACTTAAAAAAGAAATTAGGAGAACGAAGAGGGGGCATGAAATAACACTGGTGGGCAAAATAAAGGAAAATCCCAAGGTGTTTTATTAGTATATTAAGGTCAAGAGGAAAACCAGGGAAAGAATAGGGCCCATTAGGGACCAAAGTGGCAATTTGTGTGTAGAGCCAGAAGATGTAGGTGAGGTTTTAAATTAATATTTTGCATCTGTGTTCACTATAGAGAAGGACGATGCAGGCATAGAAATCAGGCAGGGGGATTGTGATATACTTGAACAAATTAGTACAGGTAGACTATCCTTTATCCGAAAACCTTGGGACCAGCCGTGTTTCGGTTTTTGGAGAATTTCCGATTTCGGAAGGTGGGTCGGCGGGGGGGCCGGCGGGGGGGTCGGGGCCGGCGGGGGTCCGCGGGGGGGTCGGGGTCCGCAGGGGGGTCGGCGGGGGTCGGGATCGGCGGGGGTCCGCGGGGGGTCGTGCGCACGACTTACGGTGGGGGTCGGCGGGGGTCGGGGCCGGCGGGGGGGTCCGCGGGGGGCCGTGCGCACGACTTACCCTTTATCCGAACTTCCGAAACCGGAACCCTCTAAAAACCGAAGGTTTTTTCGTTCAGCGTAAGTCGTGCGCACGACTTACGCTGAACGAAAAAACCTTCGGGCCTAGAAATTCAGTTGCGTTCGCCAGCCGTTAACGCCATAAGAGGGGTAGATTTCCAGCGCTAGGCACTTTGCGCCCGGGCGCAGGCCGGTCTGCGCCAACGCCCAACTTCAGTTGACATTTAGCGCCGGCGCAAAGTGTTTGCGCCCGCTCAGCTGCGCGCGCAGCTTATGACGTCATTTCGTCGTGCAACGCTGTTTGTGCGCCCCAAACCGGAAATTCAGTGGCGCCCGCCCAATGTGGGCGTGGCGCTGTTAAGAACTGTGAAGTGGAACGCAGCAGAGGCCCTACGGGCCTCGGGGAGCGCTAATTAAAGGGCACTTACACTGAACTATAAAGGCCAGCCATTTTGCTGCAATGACTTTAGTGCTTTGGATTTCTGGACAGAGACCAAGGAACAGACCTTACTGATTTGGGACAACAAAGGAGAGGTATTTTTGGCTTCTGGCCAGAGCTTGGAAATTTGACTCTTTGTGATTTCACTGTTTGCAAGTTTATTATGGGGGCTGCATGGGGTTCCAACCCTCAGTTCCAGCATTATGTGCGAAGGGCTCGCAGACGCTGTGTGAGAGGGGCAGCCATGCCTAGACGCAGAGGGGCCATCAGGCGTCGGCAACGTAGGCCTTACCCACTCAGGGAATACCGGCAGCAGGTGTCCTATCTCACCATGACTGCCGCGCATTGTGTTAAGAGGCTGCGCTTCAGAAGGGAGGTGGTTGCAGAGATCTGCCAGCTGCTTCACAGAGATCTGCGTCCACAGCTGATGTGCAGGACGTCTCTGTCGGTGGAAGTGAAGGTCACGGTGGCTCTGAACTTTTATGCAAGCGGCTCCTTCCAAGCCGCTGCTGGGGACATAGCGAACATCTCCCAGTTCGCCGTCCATCACTGCATCCGGCAGGTCACCGATGCCCTTTTCGCAAGGAGACACCAATTCATCTCCTTCCCCATGACCCTAGAGAGGCAGGAGCAGCGTGCAGTCGGATTTGCCAGGATCGCCGACTTCCCCATGGTGCAGGGCGCCATTGACTGCACACATGTGGCTATGCGGGCACCTATCGACAATGCCGAGGATTACCGCAACTGGAAGGGCTACCATTCCCTCAATGTACAGCTGGTGTGTGACCACAGGCAGCGCATCCTATCAGAGAACAGGATAGTTAGGCTAAATACGTGGCTTGAGCAGTGGTGTAAGAGGGAGGGTTTTAAATTTTTGAGGCATTGGAACCAGTTTTGTGGTAGGTGTGACCTATACAAAAGGGACGGTCTACACCTGTGCAGAGATGGAACTGATGTTCTCGGGGTAATTTTTGATAAAGCAGTTCGGGAGCATTTAAACTAGTATGGCAGGGGGCTAGAAACCTATGTAGTGAAATAGAGGAAAGTGAAAGGCAGACAGAAATAAATGATAAAAGGGTGAGGAACAAAAAACAAAGGGCCAAACTAATTCATAAAAAATGTGAGCATAAAAAAAGCCTGAGGGTTTTATACCTTAATGCGAGAAGCATCAGGAACAAGGTAGATGAATTAGCTGTGGAAATAGAGGTTAATAATTATGACCTAATTGGGATTACGGAAACATGGTTGCAGGGTGAGCAGGGCTGGGAGCTTAACATACAGGGGTATTCAGTATTTAGGAAGGATCGACAAAAAAGAAAGGGAGGAGGGGTAGCATTGCTAGTAAAAGAGGGGATAAATGCAATTGAAAGGAAGGATATTAACTCAGTTAATACAGAATCTATATGGGTGGAGCTAAGAAATAGCGAGGGGCGAAAAACATTAATAGGAGTGGTATATAGGCCTCCAAATAGTAAAATAGAGGTTAGGGAGGGCATCACGAGGGAAATTAGAGAAGCGTGCAATAAGAGCACAGCTGTCATCATAGGTGACTTTAACTTACATATAGATTGGACTAGCCTAATCAGTAAAAATAATGAGGAGGAGGAATTCCTTGAGTGTTTGAGGGATGGTTATCTGGATCAATATGTCGAGGAACCAACTCGGGAACAGGCTATATTGGACTGGGTACTGTGCAATGAGAAGGGACTAATCAGTAATCTTGTTGTACGGGGACCCTTGGGTCAGAGCGATCATAACATGATCGATTTCTCACTCGAAATGGAGAGCGAAGAAATTGACTCAGAGACTAAGGTCCTGAATTTAAACAAGGGGAATTATGATGCCATGAGACGGGAACTGAGTAGGTCTGATTGGACAACGTTCCTGGGAGGACTGGAGGTAGATAAACAATGGCAAACATTTAAAGATAGAATGACAAAATTGCAAAAATTGTTTATACCAATCTGGCATAAAAGGAAATCTAAAAAGGTGACTCAACCGTGGATAACAGGGGAAATTAGAGACAGCATAAAATCCAAAGATAGGGCGTATAAAATAGCCAAAAAAAGCGCCAGAGCGGAAGATTGGGAACAGTTTAAGATAGAGCAAAGGAGGGCAAAGGGCATAATCAAGAGGGGCAAAATAGCTTACGAAAACAAGCTGGCGGAAAATATAAAAACTAACTCCAAAAGCTTTTATAAGTATATCAAAAGGAAAAGACTGGTGAAAACCAAAGTTGGTCCATTGCAGTCAGATACGGGGGAATATATAATGGGAAATAAGGAAATGGCAGATCAACTAAATGCATACTTTGGGTCAGTCTTTACGAAGGAAGACACAAAAAACCTCCCTGGGATATCGGGAAAAATAGGGACATTGGCAAAGGAGGAACTGACGCAAATCAATATCTCTAAGGATATGGTGTTAAGGAAGCTAAAGGGATTGAAGGTGGACAAATCCCCAGGGCCTGATAACATGCATCCTAGGGTACTGAAGGAGGTGGCCCTAGAGATAGCGGATGCACTAAGGATGATTTTTCAGAATTCATTAGACTCGGGAACAGTGCCGATGGATTGGAGGGTAGCTAACGTTACCCCACTATTCAAAAAGGGGGGTAGGGAAAAAGCAGGTAATTACAGACCTGTAAGCCTTACATCAGTTGTGGGCAAAATGCTGGAGTCCATCATTAAGGATGAAATAGCGGAGCACTTAGCAAATGGGGACAGGATAGGACAGAGTCAACATGGATTTACAAAGGGTAAATCGTGCTTGACTAATCTATTGGAATTTTTTGAGGGAGTAACTGGTAGAATAGATGGGGGAGAGCCAGTAGATGTGGTGTACCTGGACTTCCAAAAGGCCTTCGATAAGGTCCCACATAAAAGATTAGCATGGAAAATTGAGGCTCATGGGATAAAGGGGAAAGTTTTGGCGTGGATAGGGAACTGGCTGTCAGATAGAAAACAGAGAGTTGGAATAAACGGCTCATTTTCTGAATGGCAGGCAGTAACAAGTGGGGTACCACAGGGATCTGTCCTGGGCCCCCAGCTGTTCACAATTTACATTAATGACCTGGATCAGGGAGTCGGATGCAGCATTTCCAAATTTGCAGACGACACTAAACTAGGAGGGGGGGTGGGCTCAGAGGAAGAGACCAGGAAGCTCCAGAGCGATTTGGACAGACTGGGCGATTGGGCGGATAAATGGCAGATGCACTATAATGTGGACAAGTGCGAAGTTATCCACCTTGGGTGCAGGAACGGGAGGGCAAATTATTATTTAAATGGCAATAGATTGGGAGAGGGGGAAGTACAGAGAGACCTGGGTGTTCTTGTACACCAGTCACTGAAGGCGAGCATGCAGGTGCAACAGGCGGTCAAGAAGGCAAACGGTATGCTGGCCTTCATAGCAAAAGGGTTAGAATACAGGAACAGGGATACCTTGCTGCAGCTGTACAGGGCACTGGTGAGACCACACCTCGAGTACTGTGTACAGTTTTGGTCGCCTCATCTGAGGAAGGATGTTCTTGCCATGGAGGGGGTGCAGCGGCGATTCACCAGGCTGATACCAGGAATGGCGGGAATGACCTATGAGGAGAGACTATGTAGTTTAGGGATGTACACACTGGAGTTTAGAAGATTGAGAGGGGACCTCATAGAAGTGTATAAAATTCTGACAGGTCTAGACAGACTGGATGCAGAAGGAATGTTTCCCTTGGCGGGTGAGAACAGAACTAGAGGACATAATTTAAGGATAAGGGCTAAACCATTTAGGACAGAGATGAGGGGGAATTTCTTCACTCAGAGAGTGGTGAACCTGTGGAACTCATTGCCACAGAGGGCAGTGTACGCCAGCTCATTAAATATATTTAAGAGGGAATTAGATATATTTCTACGGGCAAAAGGGGTTAAGGGTTACGGAGAGAAGGCGGGGACGGGATACTGAATTAAAGGATCAGCCATGATCTCATCGAATGGCGGAGCAGGCACGAAGGGCCGAATGGCCTACTCCTGCTCCTATCTTCTATGTATCTATGTATCTATGTATCCTAGCTGTCAATGCCCGCTTTCCAGGAAGCAGCCACGATGCATTTATCCTGCGCCAGACTACTGTGGCTGACATGTTCGAGGCACAGCCTCCACCAAGGGGATGGCTTATCGGGGACAAGGGCTACCCTTTGTGCACATGGCTCATGACCCCGCTCCGCGCGCCCAGGACCCCTGCGGAGGAGGCATACAACGAAAGCCATCAAGCCACAAGGAACATCATAGAGCAAACGATTGGCATCCTGAAGCAACGGTTCCGCTGCCTGGATCGATCCGGCGGATCTCTACAGTATTCGCCGGATAGAGTCTCCCAGTTCGTCGTCGTTTGCTGCATGCTGCACAACCTGGCTATCCGCAGGACTCAGGCACTGCCACCTCACGTTGGGCCACCACCTCAGGAGGACGAGCAGGAGGACCATGAGGAGGAGGAGGAGGAGTACCAGCCCAGAAGGGAGCCACAAGGTCCAAGGGCCGTCCGCCGGCGGCTTATTGAACGACACTTCTAGGCCCCCTGTCAGGGAATGGCTTGTGGCAATGAATGCAGCCGCTCCGCAAGCCCTCAGCCGGTTAACGCAACAACCACTTGAAACATGACACCTGGACAAGCTGAATAAATAAAAAGCTTTATTTAACAAACTCAGGGCCCTTCCCACATGAAACAGAAAAACAGACAAGACCCCCAAAAAACAGTGAAAAACATATCTCACTCCCACAACCTGGGGAGGAATAACAAAACTTGTCAATCCAATTGGCCTTCATCTTCGGCCTTTCCAAAATAAGCCCCCCCCCTCCAGAACACAAACACCCCCATATAAAAAAAACAGTTGCCGACACCCTCTACTTGGTGTGCCGAGAGGGCGAGTCCTTGTGCAGGCTTCTCCGGCCCCTGCCCGACCTGTTGCTCCGCCTCAACCTGGGCCCTGTGGGTGTTGGAAGGCTGGGGAAAGGCTCCTGAGGGCCGCAATGCGTAACGGCAGATGCCCTTGGGGGTCGGCCTAGACGAGGTCCGGCCCTGGAGGGTCCGGCTGCTGACTGCTGCAGCTGTGGCTGGGCAGCATCAGTCTCTGCAGCAGCTCGTCGCACCTTGGCTGGGGGAGTGGCAGTGGCGGCTGCAGCAATGGGGGCAAGCTGGCTGATGCCAGGCGCTCGCTGGTCGCCAGAGACATTGGCACTCGGCCGGGCTGGCACTGCAGCAAGCGCAGCAATCTGGTGGAGGCCAGACCGCTGTGCTGCAGCAGGGCGGCGGGTGCCCTGTCGATGCTTCCGTGACACAGCGAGTGTGGCAGAAGTGAGTGCCCAAACTGCCCTGTTCTGTGCCCGCATCAGATCAGCCAGTGTCTGCACGGCACCACTCATGAACTCGCGACTCGCGTCCTGTGCTGCCGCGAGTTGGTCGACACCCCTGGCCTGTGCTGCCGCGAGTTGCTCGACACCCCTGGCCTGTGAGTCCCCGAAAGCGGCCACACTATGAGCCAGGGAGTCAATGGCCTGAGGCAACTGTCCCACAACCCCCATGAACTCGTTGTGGCGCCGCTCGGAGGCTGCGGACATTTCATCAAGGAGGCGCACCTCCTGGGCGAGGACCGTCTCCGGACTGGAGGGCGGACTCTCCATCTGGGGAGAAGGCCGCCGAGCTGCCCGACCCTTCCCGCGTGCCTGGACGCCACTGGGCCCAGCAACTGCCCTTCCCTGCAACACTTCCCCCCTCTGGGGAGAAGGCAGCCATGCTGCCCGACCCTTCCCGCCTGCCTGGACGCCACTGGGCCCAGGAGCTCCACCCCCCTGCAACACTTCCCCCTGGCTCTCCTCCAGGCAAGACGTGTCCCCTCCATTGCCATCCCCTGGCGCGGATGAGGGTTCCCCCGATGTGCCGCCTTCCTCTTGGTCCTCGTCGTCCTCCTCTTCCGAGGGACTGGCACTCTCAGCTTCATGGACCTCCTCCTCACCAGCTGAAAGCAGGAAGGCACAAGAGTAGCTTTAGAGTGAGGACAGGGCGTCAGCGAGGGAGGCATGAGTGGTGGCATTATGCGCATTGGTCGGACAGTGGCAAAGGATGTAGATCTGAAGCGCAAGGGGAACGAGAGAGGTCCAAACGGTCATGTCCTTACCATTGGGGCCCAGCACAGGGTCGGCATCTCCAATAGCAACGGGGCCAACCACCCGGCCACGCATGAGTCGAGCCACGCGCTCCTCCAGGTCACTGAGCTCCTGGAACTGGCCACGGCCTCCCCCGGTGACATTCCGGCTCTTCATATTCTTGGCCAGCTTGGCCTGCAAGAGAAAGGACGGCCTCTAAGTACAGTGTGTTGCCCTGTTGTTGTCTGCACTGCCTCCCATGGTCGAATAGCATGGCCAGTGTGGTGCCCTGTTGTTGTGTGCACTGCCTCCCATGGTCGAATAGCTTGGCCAGTGTGTCAAGTGCAGAAAGTGCTATTGATGATCATGCCAGTGCCATAGCTGCGGGAGGAGGGATGGCCATTAGGCCTTTGAGGTCCTTTTGCCCATAATGTGAGGTGCACATGCAAGGATGAGGAGGACACTGGAAAGGCTACTCACCCTGACCATCCGAGTGAGGTCGTTGTACTTCTTGCGGCATTGGTCCGCACTCCTGGGGACATCGCTGGTGGATGACACCCTGTGGGCGATTTCCCTCCAGGCTCTCCTGTACTGCCGCCTGGGAGCCTTCTTGCCACTGTCCGGGCACAAGATCTCTCTTCTCTTTTCAAAAGCCTTAAGCAGCACCCTCAAAGCATGCTCTGAGAAGCGCTGCGCTCGTTCACAGGCCTTCTGCATGGCTTCAGGCGCTATTTGGGTCCACCAGCAGTGTTCAGGCCTAGCTGCAGGGCTCCACTATCCAGGGCGTGGCAGCAGACAAAGTCGACCCTTCCCCCTTTAAGAGCTGGCCGGCATCAGGGTGTCTGCTGTCAATCAAAACATGACCGCACCTGCGCTGCGCTCGGCCTCGGCGTTATCAGTCCGCACTGCCGGCTTAGCGCCTAAAGATAGGAGTGCAACGCCAGTTTCAGCGCTCGCCCAAACTCCTTGGCCAAATCTACTGAATTTCGGCGAAGTGGCCTACACTTTCCGGCGGGCGCTAACTTTAGCGCCCGCCCGACTTTAGCGCCCCAGAAGTGGCGCGACTGAATTTCTAGGCCTCGGTTTTTAGAGGGTTTCGGTTTTCGGAAGTTCGGATAAAGGGTAGTCTACCTGTATTGAGAGGGAGGAGGTACTAGCGGTTTTAGCGCGCTTAAAAGTGGATAAATCCCCAGGCCCTGACGGGATGTATCCCAGGCTGCTGGGTGAGGCAAGGGAGGAGATTGCAGGGGCTCTGACACAAATTTTCAGAACGTCTCTGGCCACAGGGAAGGTGCCAGAGGACTGGAGAACAGCTAACGTAGTACCATTATTCAACAAGCGTAGTAGGGATAAACCAGGGAATTACTGGCCAGTGAGCCGAACATCAGTGGTCGGGAAATTATTGAAAAAAAATCTGAGGGACAGAATTAGTCTCCACTTGGAGAGGCAAGGATTAATCAAGGATAGTCAGCATAGCTTTGTCAGGGGGAGATCATGTCTAACCAATTTGATTGAATTTTTCGAGGGGGTGACTAGGTGTGTGGATGAGGGTAGTGCAGTTGATGTGATCTGCATGGACTTCAGTAAGGCTTTTGACAAAGTCCCACATGGGAGACTGGTCAAGAAGGTAAGAGCCCATGGGATCCAGGGCAATTTGGCACATTGGATCCAAAATTGGCTTAGTGGCAGGAGGTAGAGGGTGATGGTCGAAGGTTGTTTTTGTGACTGGAAGCCTGTGTCCAGTGGTGTAACGCAGGGATCGGTGCTGGGTCCTTTGCTGCTTGTAGTGTACATTAATGATTTAGATATGAATGTAGGAGGTATGATCAGTAAGTTCGCTGATGACACGAAAATTGGTGGAGTGGTAAATAGCGAGGAGGGAAGCCTCAGGCTACAGGAGAATATAGATGGGTTGGTTAGATGGGCAGAACAGTGGCAAATGGAATTTAACCCTGAAAAGTGTGAGGTGATGCATTTTGGGAGGACTAACAAGGGAATACACAATGAATGGTAGAACCCTAGGAAGGACAGAGGGACCTTGGTGTGCATGTACATAAATCCCTGAGGGCAGCAGGACAGCTAGATAAGGTGGTTAAGAAGGCATATGGGATACTTATATTCTATGCCTCGGCTAATGAAGGCAAGAGCAGGGAGGTTATGATGGAGCTGTACAAAACGCTAGTTAGGCCACAGCTGGAATACTGTGTGCAGTTCTGGTTGCGACACTATAGGAAGGATGTGATTGCATTGGAGAGGGTGCAGAGAAGATTCACCAGGATGTTACCTGGGCTGGAGCGCTTCAGCTATGAAGAGAGACTGGACAGGCTGGGGTTGTTTTCCTTAGAGCAGAGAAAGCTAAGGGGGGACCTGATTGAGGTGTACAAAATTATGAGGGGCATAGATAGGGTAGATAGTAAGGAACTTTTCCCCTTAGTAGAGGGGTCAATAACCAGGGGCATAGTTTCAAGGTAAGGGGCAGGAGGTTTAGAGGGGATTTGAGGAAAAGCTTTTTCACCCAGAGGGTGGTTGGAATCTGGAACTCACTGCCTGAAAGGGTGGTAGAGGCAGGAACCCTCACAACATTCAAGAAGCATTTAGATGAGCACTTGAAACGCCATAGCATACAAGGCTACGGACCAAATGCTGGAAAATGGGATTAGAATAGACAGGGCTTGATGGCCGGCGCGGGCACGATGGGCCGAAGGACCCCTTTCTGTGCTGTAGAACTCTATGACTCTATGGTAGCACTCTTGCCTCTGAGGCATAAGGTTGTGGGTTCAAGTCCCACTCCAGAGACTTGAGCACAAAAATCCAGGCTTACACTCCAGTGCAGCACTGAGGCACTGTCAGAGGTGGCGTCTTTCGGATGAGACATTAAACTGAGGCCCTGTCTGCTCTCTCAGGTGGATGTAAAAGATTCCATGGCACTATTTTGAGAAAGAAAGACTTGCATTTATATAGTGCTTTCATGACCAGCAGAAGTCATGAAGTGCTTTACAGCCAATGAAGTACTTTTGAGGTGTAGTCACTGTTGTAATGTGGGAAAGAGCAGGGGAAATATCCCCGGTGTCCCAGCCAATGTTTATCCCTCAATCAATGTAACAAAAGGATAATAGCAAAATACTGCGGATGCTGGAAATCTGAACTAACAACAGGAAATGCTGGAAACACTCAGCAGGCCAGGCAACATCCGTAGAGAGAGAAACAGAGTTAACAAAAAGATAGATTATCTGGTCATTATCACATTGCTGTTTGTGGGAGCTTGCTGTGCGCTATTTGACTGCCGCATTTCTTACATTACAACAGTGACTACACTTCAAAAGTACTTCATTGGCTGTAAAGCACTTTGGGTCATCCGGTGGTGGTGAAGGCGCTATAGAAATGCAAGTGTTTCTTTCTTCACTGGTCTCACCAGCGACCTCTTCTGGCTGATGGTTGATTGACTGACGATAGTCCGCGCATGCGCACAGGGAGCGGCGGTTTGGACCGAGTCCGGCACAGCGACCCCTCCTGGTCACCAAGGGCAACAACCGCGCATGCCCAGAGGAGACCAACCCCCCTCCCCCACTCGGAGCTGCGCCTGCGCACTCGGATCCTGCCGGACGGAGTCGGTGCGGGGCATTCCGGGGAAAGGCCTTGGTGTCGGGTCCAGAGTCGCGATCGGTGACGCAAAGTGAGTTTTCTCCGCTCCGATTGGGTGGAGAATCGCGCGGGGTGGAGGGGGAGGGGTGGATCGGGAGAGAATAAAGAGAAATAGAAAAACCTGAGAGTCGGCGAGGCCCCGGACCGAGCGGCGTCAGTTGGACGGAGCACGTGATCTCCTCGGGGACACGTGACCCAGCCCAGGGCCTGATTGACGGGAGCTTCCGACCAATAGGGAGTGAGCGGGGCGTGGCTGGAGGATCGAGCCGGCAGCGGGTCCTCCAGCCAATCGGGGAGCCTGAGGGGTGGGCCTAGTGCCGGCTGATTGTCTGATCCGCAGGGCAGCGAGTTTCTCCAGTCCCTTGTTCAGGGCCCGGGGCCCGGGGAGGCTGTGGGCCTTTATTCCCCTCATTGGACACAAGGCTCTTTGGCTCACAACACACTGGCTCAGGTTTTAATAGAGACTTTTTAAATTCATCAATAAAAGCAGATAAACCCCGTGCTTCTGTGGAACAAACTTTCTAATATTTTATAGAATCATAGAATGGTTACAGCACAGAAGGAGGCCATTCGGCCCGTCGAGCCCGTGCCGGCTCTCTGCAAGACCACTTCAGCGAGTCCCACTCCCCGCCCTTTCCCCGTAACCCTGCAATTCTTTTTCATTCAGGCACTTATCCAATTCCCTTTTGAAAGCCGTGATTGAATCTGCCTCCACCACCCTTTCAGGCAGTGCATTCCAGATCCTAACCACTCGCTGCGTAAAAAAGTTTTTCCTCATGTCGCCTTTGGTTCTTCTGCCAATCACCTTAAATCTGTGTCCTCTGGTTCGCGACCCTTCCACCAATGGGAACAGTTTCTCTCTATCTACTCTGTCCAGAACCCTCATCATTTTGAACACCTCTATCAAATCTCCTCTCAACCTTCTCTACTCTAAGGAGAACCACCCCAGCTTCTCCAGTCTATCCACGTAACTGAAGTCCCTCATCCCTGGAACCATTCTTGTAAATCTTTTCTGCACCCTCTCTAAAGCCTTCACATCCTTCCTAAAGTGCGGTGCCCAGAATTGGACACAATACTCCAGTTGAGGCCGAACCACTGTTTTATAAAGGTTCATCATAACCTCCTTGCTTTTGCACTCTATACCTCTATTTATAAAGCCCAGGTTCCCGTATGCTTTTTTAACTGCTTCCTCAACCTGCCCTGCCACCTTCAATGATTTGTGCACACATGCCCCCAGGTCTCTCTGTTCATGCACCCACTTTAGGATTGTACCCTTTAGTTTATATTGCCTCTCCTCATTCTTCCTACCAAAATATATCAGTTCGCACTTTTCCGCCCATTCCACCAGCATGTCTATGTCCTCTTGAAGTCTATCACTATCCTCCTCACTGTTCACTTTACTTCCAAGTTTTGTGTCATCTGCATATTTTGAAACTGTGCCCTGTACACCCAAGTCAAAGTCATTAATATATATCAAGAAAAGCAGTGATCCTAGTACCGACCCCTGGGGAACACCACTGTGTACCTTCCTGCAGTCTGAAAAACAACCGTTCACCACTACTCACTGTTTCCTGTCACTTTGCCAATTTCGTATCCATGCTGCCACTGTCCCAATTATTCCATGGGCTTCAACTTTGCTGGTAAGCCTAGTATGTGGCTCTTTGCCGAACGCCTTTTGGAAATCCATGTACACCACGTTAACCGCATTGCCCTCATCAACCCTCTGTTACCTCATCAAAAAACTCAATCAGAATCAGAGCGGCCAGGCCCCAGCACCAGGAAACCCAGGGTGCAGCGCCTCCCCCATCCGAGCTGCCGCTTCCCGGTTTCTGCAGCCGGTTCCACCAAGTCCGACTCGGGACAAAGGACAGGAGCCAGGCTCCCAGAATGGCCCGTGGCCCCGGAGAGCATATGCACTCTCAGCGGGGAAATCAGCGCGTTGGATAGAGCGGTTTCTGGGGCGCGGTGAATTGTGGGTGCTGCGGCCGCCATTAGTCAACAGCTGTGGGGAAGAGTTTTATTGCAGGTGATGGAAGGTAGGTCCCTGGCCGCCTGTGTAGGTCTTTTTGTTGCTTCAGTTTGAGCTGGAGTGGAGATGGAGGAGAAGCTGCTGGGTTTAACCCCCAGTACTTCTGAGCCCAGGGGGACCCAACAGTTTCCAATGTGTGACAGTCAAGGGAGGTGGATTCTGGGGGAGATTAGGTTGTTACACAGACACTGTCCCTACAATGTAAAAGAATATTGTTTTAGGAATAAGTATTTCTGTAGAGGCTTTTAATCCATTTTACATATACAGATTTGTTTTAATTCATTCTTGGGATGTGGGCGTCGCTCGCAAGACCAGAATATGTTGCCAATCCCCATCTTCCCATTGAGAAGGTGATTGTGGGCCGCCTTCTTGAACCGCTGCAGTCCGTGTGGTGAAGGTACTCCCACAATGCTGTTGTGTAAGGAGTTCCAGGATTTTCACCCAGTGATGATGCAGCAACAGCGATATATGTCCAAGTCAGGATGGTGTGTGACTGGGAGAACTTGGAGGTGATGGTGCTCCCATGCACCTTCTGCATTTCTCCTCCTAGGTGCTGGAGGTTGCGGGTTTTGGAGGTTTTGTCAAAGTTCTGGTCGAGTTGCAGATGTATAAAGTCCATCTCCTTCGCCCCCTCCCACTCCCACCTCTCTCTCTCTCTCTCTCTCTCCTCCCATAGAGACCAGAGGCCCAGACCAGGTGGCAGATTCCCTTCACTGAAGGACATTAGTGAACCAGTGGGATTTTATGACAATCCGGCAGCTTTCATGGTCACTTTTTTTCTAGTGCCGGCCCCACAAACAACCAGATTCATTGAGCTCAATTTCACAACCTGCCTCTTTAGTGGGTTCTCTCTCACGCTCCATTTTAAATTCATTTTACAGGGTATTAGAAGGGGAGGATTTGCAGACAGGAAACTCAAACCAAACATCACGTCAAGATCTGACAGTCACTCGATTCATCAGGAACTGAATATCATCGGCCTTTGAATATGGAAGCAAAAAGCACCGTTCACATCGGGGAGAGGCCGTTCACCTGCTCCGAGTGTGGGAAGGGATTCACTAATTCATCCCGCCTGCTGAGACACCAGCGAGTTCACACTGATGAGAGACCTTTTAACTGCTCGGACTGTGAGAAGTGCTTTAAAAGTTCCGGGGCACTGATACACCATCAACGTGTTCACACTGGGGAGAGACCGTTCAGGTGCTCGCACTGCGGGACTGGGTTTGGGCAGTCATCTGACCTCACTGTACACCAGCGAGTTCACACTGGGGAGAGGCCGTTCACCTGCTCCGTGTGTGGGAAGGGATTCACTCGCTCATCCCACCTGCTGACACACCAGCGAGTTCACACTGGGGAGAGGCCATTCACCTGCTCCGTGTGTGGGAAGGGATTCGCTCGTTCATCCACCCTGCTGATACACCAGCGAGTTCACACTGATGAGAGACCTTTTAAATGCTCGGACTGTGGGAAGTGCTATAAAGTGTCCGGGGAACTGATACGCCATCAACGTGTTCACACTGATGAGAGACCGTTCAGGTGCTCTCACTGCGGGACTGGGTTCAGGCGATCATCTGACCTCACTGTACACCTGTGCACTCACACTGGGGAGAGGCCGTTCACCTGCTCTCACTGCGGGACTGGGTTTAGGCAGTCATCTGAGCTCACTATACACCAGCGCACTCACACTGGGGAGCGGCCGTTCACCTGCTCCGTGTGTGGGAAGGGATTCACTCGCTCATCCCACCTGCTGACACACCAGCGCACTCACACTGTGGAGAGGCCGTTCACCTGCTCTGAGTGTGGGAAGGGATTCACTGAGTCATCCCACCTGCTGACACACCAGCGAGTTCACACTGGGGAGAGGCCGTTCACCTGCCCTGAGTGTGGGAAGGGATTCACTCAGTCATCCCACCTGCTGAGACACCAGCGAGTTCACACTGGGGAGAGGCCGTTCACCTGCCCTGAGTGTGGGAAGGGATTCACTCAGTCATCCAACCTACTGACACACCAGCGAGTTCACAAGTGACTGCAGGGATTGGATTCTGTTGTTGCTGCTGTTAATCACATCCAGGACTGAACCATGTTCATTCTGACAGGTGGGGATTGTTTCTGCTGATGTTAATAAGTCCGGGAACTGGGCTGGAGTTTAATATTCTGGATAGATGTCAAATAAATCAGCTTTGTGTTAAACACATTGTAGCAGATTTTCTTCTTTCCCACCTGAGTGTTTAGCATCACCTGGCTGGAGCTCAGAAAGGACAATCTGGGGGAGGATCATACAGTGGGAACAGAACTCCAGCCTGGACACAGTCCTTCAGGGCCACACTGAGAGGGGCAAACGGCACTTTGGTCTTTCTCGTCTCTCTTCACTGACAGCAAAGTTGCCGTGCGGGTTAATCTCGAGGCGTGTGAGAAATGTGTCCCAGCTGCTCTCTGCCATGGTTTAGAGCTCCTAGACACGGAACTGGAGGCTCCTTTACGAATGTAGCCCAGTGCTTTTTATTTAATGGCCTTATTAACCTGTGTTGCTACTTTTAGTGATTTGTGTATCTGTATCCCTGGATCCCTCTGCTCCTCCAGCCCATTTAGACTATTAGGGGGAAATTCAGTGGCGCCCCCTTTGGGTCGCTAACGTCACCGGGGCTAATTTTAGCGCCCTGAAAAAGTTAGCGCCCCTGCGCATTAAATTCAGTGGTAGCGCCCCAGGCAGGAGGCAGGGTGGTAATGGAAGCGCGCCCTTCCCTCTTGAGGTGCTACCAGTGAATTTCACGGTGCTTTGTGTAACGTCGCCATACCCGTCGGCACATAGCACCATGTCATAGCAGACCTCCCTCCCTGATTAAAGGGGAGGGGCATGGCACTGCGCACACCGGGGCCCTGCTGGGCCACTGGGGAACGGGGTGTTGGATCAAGAGGAGCGCGGGGCTGAGAGATCGTGGCCGGCACCCCGAAGAATAAAGGGGAAACATAGAAGATAGGAGCAGGAGTAGGCCATTCGGCCCTTTGAGCCTGCTCCGCCATTCAATGAGATCATGGCTGATCATCCAAATTCAGTACCCTGTCCCTGCCTTCTCCCCATATCCCTTGATCCCTTTAGCCTTAAGAAATATATCCAACTCTTTTTGAATATATTTAATGAACTGGCCTCCACCGCCCTCTGTGGCAGAGAATTCCACAGGTTCACCACTCTCTGGGTGAAGAAATTCCTCCTGATTTCAGTCCTAAATGTCCTACCCCTTATCCTTAGACTATGACCCCTGGTTCTGGACTCCCCGGCAATCATAAAAATCCTTCCTGCATCTACTCTGTCCAGACCTGACAGAATTTTATAGGTTTCGATGAGATCCCCTCTCATTCTTCTAAACTCCAGTGAGTATAATCCCAATCGACACAATCTCTCCTCATACGTCATTCCTGCCATCCCAGGTATCAGCCTGGTGAATCTTCGCTGCACTCCTTCCATGGCAAGAACGTCCTTCCTCAGGTAAGGCGACCAAAACTGCACACAATACTGAAGGTGCGGTCTCACCAAGGCCCTGTACAACTGTAGCAAGACATCTTTATTCCTGTACTCGAACCCTCTTGCTACGAAGACCAACATACCATTTGCCTTCTTAACTGCCTGCTGCACCTGCATGCTTACCTTCAGCGACTGGTGCACAAGAACACCCAGGTCTCTTTGCACTTCCCCTTCTCCCAATCTATTGCCATTCAAATAATAATCTGCCTTCCTGTTTTTGCCACCAAAGTGGATAACCTCACATTTATCCACATTATAGTGCATTTGCCATGTTTCTGCCCAATCACGCAATCTGTCCAAATCGTACTGGAGTTTCACGACATCCTCCTCACAGCTTACCCTCCCACTCAGCTTTGTGTCATCTGCAAATTTGGAGATATTACATCCAATTCCCCCATCCAGATCATTAATACATATTGTGAATAGCTGGGGTCCTAGGACCGATCCTTGCGGCACCCCACTAGTCACTGCCTGCCACTCGGAAAATGACCCGTTTATTCCAACTCTTTGCTTTCTGTCCGCCAACCAGTTCTCTATCCAGGTCAATACCTTGCCCCCAATCCCATGTGCCTCAAATTTGTACGCTAATCTCTTATGTGGGACCTTATCGAAAGCCTTCTGAAAGTCCAAATACACCACATCCACTGGTTCTCCCTTATCTATTTTACCAGTTACATCCTCAAAAAATTCCAGTAGATTAGTCAAGCACGATTTACCTTTTGTAAATCCATGTTGACTTTGTCCGATCCTGTCACTGCTTTCCAAGTGCTCTGCTATTACATCTTTTATAATAATAGATTCTAGCATTTTCCCCACTACCGATGTCAGGCTTACCGGTCTATAATTCCCCGCTTTTTCTCTACCACCTTTTTTGAATAGTGGGGTAACATTAGCTACCCTCCAACCCATGGGTACTGTTCCAGAGTCTATCGAGTTCTGGAAGATGACCAGCAATGCATCTACTATTTCTAGGTCCACTTCCTTAAGTACCCTGGGATGTAGATTATCAGGCCCTGGGGATTTATCTGCTTTCAGTCCCATCAATTTTCCTAACTCCATTTCCCTACAAATACTGATTTCTTTCAGTTCCACCCTTTCATCAGGCCCTATGTCCCCCGGCATCTCTGGGAGGTTATTTGTGTCCTCCTTTGTGAAGACAGAACCAAAGTATGAATTTAGTTGGTCTGCCATTTCTTTGTTTCCCATTATAAATTCCCCTGATTCTGACTGCAAGGGACCTACGCTTGACTTCACCAATCTTTTTCTCTTCACATGTCTATTAAAGCTTTTACAGTCAGTTTTTATGTTCCCTGATAGCTTACTCTCATATTCTATTTTCCCTTTCTTAATTAATCCCTTTGTCCTCCTTTGTTGAATCCTAAATTGCTCCCAATCCTCAGGATTATTGCTTTTTCTGGCCAATTTATATGTCGTCTCCTTGGATCTTATGCTATCCCTAATTTCCCTTGTTAGCCACGGTTGAGTCACCTTTTTTGTTTTATTTTTATGCCAAACTGGGATGAACAAATTCTGTAGCTCATCCATTTGGTCTTTGAATGTTTGCCATTGCCTATCCACCGTCAACCCTTTGAGTGCCATTCCCCAATCAATCCTACCCAACTCGCTCCTCAGACCATCGTAGTTTCCTTTATTTAAATTGAGGACCCTAGTCTCTGAGTCAACTACTTCATTCTCTATCTTAATGAAGAATTCAATCATATTATGATCGCTCAGACCCAAGGGGCCTCGTACAAAATAAAAAGTTGCCGCCCAACACCTGCCCTTTAAGTGGCGTCGCCATGGTTGCAGGAACGACCCCTGACCCTGTCAGACATATCGTCCAGCGATAGGTCAGAGGTCGCAACCCTAGGTTGCAGCCGGGGTGCTGCACATGGTGATGACGTCATTGCCGGCGGTGCAGTGCCATGGGGCGTTACCGGCTACCGCCACCGCTAACCTCCCACTGAATATCACAGGAGGCACAAAGCAACCCAATTTCACCCCCTTGTCCAAGTAGTGAGTGGCCTCCTTATTCTTCCCACCAAAACACACCACCTCACACTGATCTACAGTGAAATTCATTTGCCAATTACATGCTCATTCTGAAATTTATTAATGTCTTCTTGCATTTTGTCTTCCTCAGTATTAACTCTACCTCCCAATTTGGTGTCATCGACAAACTTTGAAATTGTTCTTCTGATTCCCGAGTCCAAATCGTTTATGAACAACAGTGATCCCAGCACCGATCCCTGTGGAACTCCACTTCCCACCTTTTGCCAGTCTGAGTAGCTGCTCCCAACCCCATCTCTCTGTTTTCTGTTTTGTGACCAGCTTGCTATATCAATAAACAGTATGTAAGACTGACAAGATGACCAAGGTCAGGCCGTGTGGAGTGAAGGGCCCGGCAGCAGAATGGATGGAAAGCTGGCTACAAAACAGAAATCAGAGGGTTGGAGTTAAGGGAAGTTTGTTGCGATCTTTCCATCCATTCTGCTGCCTGGCCCTTGACTCCACATGGCCTGACCGTGTTCATCTTGTGGACCGTACATACTGCAGACACAGCGCACCAGTGGTGGATATTGAGTCCTGTGGCAGGGGCGTCCCTGACAGGGTTACAGACCCTTCAGCCACTGGAGCAACATGGAGGCTCTTGTTCGGGGCCTGAGGCCCACCCTGGGTGTTTGTAAAGCGGATAATGTTGAGTGTTTTAATAATGGGGCTCGGGGCCTACCTGCAGTTTATTAACCTCCCGACCCCGCTCCCGCCGACCAGCAGCTCCGCCCGGCGACCGCGCGGGGCTTTCTTTGTAAAGTCGGTGAGACACGTGACCCAGGCCCAGGGCCTGATTGACAGGAGCTTCTGACCAATAGGGAGCGAGCGGGGTGGTGCTGGAGGAGCAAGCCGGCAGCGGGTCCTCCAACCAATCGGGGAGCCTGAGGGGCGGGACTTGCGCCGGCTGATTGTCTGATCCACAGGGCAGCGAGTTTCTCCAGTCCCTTGTTCAGGGCCCGGGGCCAGGGGAGGCTGTGGGCCTTTATTCCCCTCATTGGACACAAGGCTCTTTGGCTCACAACACACGGGCTCAGATTGCAATACAGACTTTTTAAATTCATCAATAAAAGCAGATAAACCTCGTGCTTCTGTGGCACAAACTTTCTAATATTTGGGAGTAAAAGTACAAGTTTTTGTCCCTCTGGGGAATTTGTTATTAGTTTCAGGAAACAACAACCACTTGTATTTATAAAGCGCCTTTAATGTAGTAAAACATCCCAAGGCTCTTCACAGGAGCGTTAGAAAACAAAATTTGACACCGAGCCACATAAAGCGATATTCGGGCAGATGACCAAAAGCTTGGTCAAAGAAGTAGGTTTTAAGGAGCATCTTAAAGAAGGAGAGAGACAGGTAGAGAGATGGAGAGGTTTAGGGAAGGAATTCCAGAGCTTAGGGCCCAGGCAGCTGAAGGCACGGCCACCAATGGTGGAGCGATTAAAATCGGGGAGGCTCAAGAGGCCGGAATTAGAGGAGCGCAAATATCTCGGAAAGTTGTGGGGCTGGAGGAGATTCCAGAGATAGGGAGGGGCGGGGCCACGGAGGGATTTGAAAACAAGGATGAGAATTTTAAGGATGAGACACTTGAGGAAAAGCAGGGAGTGGGGGAGGGTCAAGCCCTTATGGGACAGGGTCGCTAATTCTGTTGTGCGACAGTTACTGGGACAGACTGTATCTCCCCTCTCCTCCACACAGGGATTTGTGGTAGTTAAAGGGACAGTAATTCTCCTTGTTTTGCGAGATTGTAATTAAAGGGACACTACTTTGAGATGGCTGCGAACTTTTAGTGTCGCCAGCCTTTCTAAAACATCTTCCTTTTTTGAGGATCTGTGTGAACAGGCTGGTGACTCAGCAGGTGGGATGAACTCTGAAACCTCTTTGCACAGTCAGATCATTTAAAGGGTCTCTCATCGGTTCTGGGGCAGGAGGGATCTGGTTAACAGTGATCACAATATCATTAGGTTTAAAGTAGTTATGGAAAGGGACAAAATAAAATCAACGGTGAAAATACCCAGCTGGAAGAGAGCCAGTTTCAGTGATTTGAGAAGGGATCGAGCACAGGTGGACTGGAAACAAAGATTGTCCAGGAAAACAGTGAATGACCAATGGCAGGCCTTCAAGGCTGAGATAGTTCGGGTACAAACCAAGCATATTCCCATAAGGAGGAAAGATGGGCCATCCAAAGCTAGAGCTCCCGATGACAAAGGACATCGAGGTTAGAATAAAACAGAAAAAGGTTTACGACAAATGTCAGGTACAGAATACAGTCAAAAACCAGGCAGAATACAGAGAGTGCGGGGGAAATTGAAACAGGATATAAGAAGGGCAAAGAGAGAATATGAGAAAAGATTAGGGGGTAACATAAAAGGGAAAAAATCTTCTATAAACATATGAAAAGTAAAAGGATAGTTAAAGGAATGGTGGGACCAATTAGCGACCAAATAGGATCTCATCATAAGAACATAAGAAATAGGAGCAGGAGTCGGCCATTTGGCCCCTCGAGCCTGCTCCGCCATTCAATGAGATCATGGCTGATCTGATCTTGGGTTCAGCTCCATTTCCCTGCCCGCTCCCCATAACCCATCACTCCCTTATCGTTCAAAAATCTGTCTATCTCCACCTTAAATGTATTTAATGACCCAGCCTCCACAGCTCTCTGGGGCAGAGAATCCCACAGATTTACGACCCTCGGAGAGAAGAAATTCCTCCTCATCTCAGTTCTAAAAGGGCGACCCTTTATTCTGAAACTCTGCCCCCGCGTTCTAGATTCCCCCACGAGGGGAAACATCCTCTCTGCATCTACCTTGTCGAGCCCCCTCAGTATCTTATATGTTTCAATAACATCCCCTCTCAGTCTTCTAAATTCCAGTGAGTACAGGCCCAACCTGCTCAACCTTTCTTCATAAGTCAACCCCTTCATCTCTGGAATTAACCGAGTGAACCTTCTCTGAACTGTCTCCAATGCAAGTATATCCCTCCTTAAATAAGGAGACCAAAACTGTACGCAGTACTCCAGGTGTGGTCTCACCAATACCCTGTACAGATGTAGCAGGATTTCCCTGCTTTTATACTCCAGCCCCCTTGCAATAAATGCCAACATTTCATTTGCCTTCCTGATTACTTGCTGTACCTGCATGTTAACTTGTGTTTCATGAACAAGGACCCCCAGGTCACTCTGTACTGCAGCATTTTGTAATCTCTCTCCATTTAAATAATAATTTGCTTTTTTACTTTTGTTACAGTTTGCCAACCTGAAAATACATAGAAACATAGAAGATAGGAGCAGGAGTCGGCCATTCGGCCCCTCGAGCCTGCTCCACCATTCAATGAGATCATGGCTGATCATCCAAATTCAGTACCCTGTCCCTGCCTTCTCCCCATATCCCTTGATCCCTTTAGCCTCAAGAAATATATCCAACTCCTTCTTGAATATATTTAGTGAATTGGCCTCCACCGCCTTCTGTGGTAGAGAATTCCACAGGTTCACCACTCTCTGGGTGAAGAAATTCCTCCTCATCTCTGTCCTAAATGGCTTACCCCTTATCCTTAGACTGTGACCCCTGGTTCTGGACTCCCCGACCATCGGGAACATCCTTCCTGCATTTGACCCATTTATCCCAACTCTCTGTTTTCTGTTAGTTAGCCAATCCTCTATCCATGCAATATATTACCCTCAACCCCGTGAGCTCTTATCGTGTGCAGTAACCCTTTATGTGGCACCTTATCAAATGCCCTCTGGAAATCCAAATGCACATCCGTTGTTTCTCCTTTATCCACCCTGCTCGTTACATCCTCAAAGAACTCCAGCAAATTTGTCAACAAGATTTCCCTTTCATAAAACCATGCTGACTCTGCTTGACTGTATTATGATCATACGGAGGCAGAGGGTGTGGCTGAGGTACTGAATGAGTACTTTGCATCTGTCTCCACAAAAGAAGAGGATGAAGTTAATGTCGCAGTAGAGGAGGGGGGGAGTAGAGAAATTGGATAAAAATGGATAGAAAGGAGGTGCTAAATAGGTTGGCATCACTCAAGGTTAACGAGTCACCCGGTCCAGATGTAATGCATCCTAGGTTGCTGAGGGAAGCTAGGGTGGAAATAGCAGAAGCTCCGACCACAATCTTTCAATCTCCCTCAGATATATGGGAGTGGTGCCAGAAGACTGGAGGATTGCAAATGTTGCACCCCTGTTTAAAAAAGGGGAGAGGGATAAACCTGGTAACTACAGGCCGATCAGTCTAATGTCAGTGGTGGGTGAACGATTAGAGACCATTGTCAAGGACAAAATTATTTCTCACTTGGAGAAGCATGGGTTAATAAGGGGCAGCCAGTATGGATTTGTTAAAGGTAAATCATGTCTGACTAACCTGATTGAGTTCTTTGATGAAGTAACAGAGGGTTGATGAAGGTATTGCGGTAGATGTTATATATATGGACTTTTAAAAGACATTTGATAAAGTACCACATAAAAGACTTACTCGGAAAAGAGAAGCACATGGTATTAAAGGGCTGATGGTAATTTGGGTATATAATTGGCTGAGGGATAGGAGACAGTCAGCGGTGCTGAGGGATGTTTTTCTGACTGGAGGGAAGTATGCAGTGGGTTCCCCCAGGGGTCGGGATTAGGACCATTGCTTTTCTTGTTATATATAACTGACCTGGACTTGGGTATAGGTGTACAAGTTTGAAGTTTACAGATGATACAAAACTTGGCAACGTAGTAAATAGTGAGCATAGTAGTAGCAGACTTCAGAAGGACAGAGACAGACTGTGAAATGAGCAGACACAAGGCAGATGGAATTAAATGAGGATAAGTGTGAAGTGATGCACTTTGGGAGAAACAACAGGGAGAGGCCGTATAATCTAAATGGGACTATTTTGAGGGGGTGCAAGAGCAGAGGGACCTGGGGGTCCATATTCACAAATCTTTGAAAGTGCCGCGGCAAGTTGGTGAGGTGGTTCAGAAAGTGTGTGGGATACTTGGCTTTGTAAATAGGGCCATTGAATACAAAAACAAGGAAGTTACACTAAACCTTTACAAATCACTAGTGAGGAACATAGGACAGGAGGAGGCCATTCAGCCCCTCGAGCCTGTTCTGCCATTCAATGAGATCATGGCTGATCTGTGACTTAACCCCATAGACCCGCCTTTGGCCCATATCCCTTAATACCTTTGGGTAACAAAAACCTATCAATCTCAGATTTAAAATTAACAATTGATCTAACATCAATTGCCATTTGTGGAAGGGAGTTCCAAACTTCTACCATCCTTTGTGTGTAGAAGTGTTTCCTAATTTCACTCCTGAAAGGTCTGGCTCTATTTTTAGACTCTGCCCCCTAGTCCTAGAATCCCCAACCAGCGGAAATAGTTTCTCTCTATCTACCCTATCTGTTCCCCTTAATATCCTGAAAACTTCGATCAGATCACAACTTAACCTTCTAAATTCTAGGGACTACAACCCTAATTTGTATAATTTCTCCTCGTAACTTAACCCTTGGAGTCCAGGTATCATTCTGGTAAACCTACGCTGCACTCCCTCCAAGGCCAATATATCCTTCCTAAGCTGTGATGCCCAGAACTGCTCACAGTGCTCCAGGTGTGGTCAAAACAAGGTATTCGGGAAAGATAGAGAACAAAAAAGAGAAGGGGTGGCCGTATTGATCAACTAAACTATTACAGCGCTGGAGAGGGTGATGTAGTCGAGGGAGCAAAGGCAGGTTTGAATTCAGGAACAATCGAGGAGCGATTACACTGCTGGGTGTTTACTACAGGCCACCAAATAGTGGGGAGGAGATAGAGGAGCGATTACACCGCTGGGTGTTTACTACAGGCCACCAAATAGTGGGGAGGAGATAGAGGAGCGATTACACTGCTGGGTGTTTACTACAGGCCACCAAATAGTGGGGAGGAGACAGAGGAGCGATTACACTGCTGGGTGTTTACTACAGGCCACCAAATAGTGGGGAGGAGATAGAGGAGCGATTACACTGCTGGGTGTTTACTACAGGCCACCAAATAGTGGGGAGGAGACAGAGGAGCGATTACACTGCTGGGTGTTTACTACAGGCCACCAAATAGTGGGGCGGAGATAGAGGAGCTATTACGCTGCTGGGTGTTTACTACAGGCCACCAAATAGTGGGGAGGAGATAGAGGAGCTATTACGCTGCTGGGTGTTTACTACAGGCCACCAATTAGTGGGGAGGAGATAGAGGAGCGATTACACTGCTGGGTGTTTACTACAGGCCACCAATTAGTGGGGAGGAGATAGAGGAGCGATTACACTGCTGGGTGTTTACTACAGGCCACCAAATAGTGGGGAGGAGATAGAGGAGCGATTACACTGCTGGGTGTTTACTACAGGCCACCAAATAGTGGGGAGGAGATAGAGGAACAGATTTGCAGGCAAATTACAGAAAGATGCAAGAACTACAGAGTAGTGATAATGGGGGACTTCAATTATCTGAATATAGACTGGGATAATAACAGTGTAAAGGGCAAATTGGGGAGGAATCCCTGAAATTTGTACAAGAGAACTTTCTGGATCAGTGTGTTTCCAGCCCAATGAGGAAGGAAGCAGAGCTGGATCTAGTTCTGGGGAATGAAGTGGGGCGCGTGGAGCGTGTTTCAGTGGGGTGTATTTAGGGGATCAGTGATCATAATATCATCAGGTTTAGAATAGTTATAGAAAAGGACAAAGAACAATCAAGCGTAAAAAATAACTGCAGTGAGAGGAAAAGGGATCTGGCCCAGGTGATTGGAGTCAAAAACTGGGAGGCAAAACAGAAAATGACCAATGGGAGGCCTTCAAAGAGGAGCTGGTTCGGGTACAGAGCAGACACATTCCTATGAGCGGGAAAGGAAGGGCATCCAAAGCTAGAGCTCCCTGGATGACTAAAGATAGAGGTTAAAGTGAGAGAGAAAAAGGAGGTTTATGACAAATGTAAGGTTGATAATACAGTGGGGAATCATGCTGAATATAGAAAGTACAGAGGAGATCTAAACAATGGAATAAGAGGGGCAAAGAGAGAGTATGAGAGCAGATTAGCAGCTAACATAAAAGGGAACCCAAAAGTCTTTTATAAACACTTAACTAGTAAAAGGGCAGTCAAAGGAAGGGAGGGGCTGATTGGGGACCTAAAGGGAGATTGTCTTGTGGAGGCAGAGGGCTGGGCTGAGGGACTAAATGAGAACTTTGCATCTGTCTTCACTGGAGAAGAGGATGCTGCCAATGTAGCAGTAAAGGAGGAGGCCGGAGCGATACTGGACAGGATACAAATAGATAAAGAGGAGGGACTTCAAAGGTTGGCAGTCCTCAAAGTAGAAAAGTCACCGGTCCGGATGGGATTTGTCCTCGGTTACTGAGGGAAGTAGGGGTGAAAATTGCGGAGGCTCCGGCCACAATCTTCCAATCCTCCTTGGACATGGGGGTGGTGCCAGAGGACAGGAGGATTGCAAATGTTACAGCCCTGTTTAAAATAGGGGAGAGGGATAAACCCGGCAACTACAGGCCAGTCAGCCTAACGTCGGTGGTGGGGAAACTTTTAGAGACATTAATCCGGGACAAAATTCATTGGCCCTTAGAAAACTACCATGGGATTGAAGGGATCAAGGGATATGGGGAGAGTTGGAATAAATGGGTCTTTTTCTGAGTGGCAGGCAGTGACTAGTGGGGTACCGCAGGGATCGGTCCTTGGACACCAGCTATTCACAATATATATTAATGATCTAGACGAGGGAACTAGATGTAATATCTCCAAGTTTGCAGACGACACAAAGCTGGGTGGGCGTGTGTGCTGTGAGGAGGATGCTGAGAAACTCCAGCATGATTTGGACAGGTTGGGTGATTGGGCAGATGCATGGCAGATGCAGTATAATGTGGATAAATGCAAGGTTATCCACTTTGGTGGCAAAAACAGGAAGGCAGATTATTATCTGAATGGCAATAGATTGGGAGAAGGGGAAGTGCAACGAGACCTGGGCATCCATGTGCACCAGTCGCTGAAAGTAAGCATGCAGGTGCAGCAGGCAATTTTAAGAAGGCAAATGGTATGTTGGCCTTCGTAGCAAGAGGGTTCGAGTACAGGAACAAGAATGTCTTGCTGCAGTTGTACAGGGCCTTGGTGAGGCCACACCTTGAGTATTGTGTGCAGTTTTGATCACCTTATCTGAGGAAGGATGTTCTTGCCATGGAGGGAGTGCAGCGAAGATTCACCAGACTGATACCTGGGATGGCAGGAATGACGTATGGGGAGAGATTGGGTCGATTGGACTTGTACTCGCTGGAGTTTAGAAGAATGAGAGGGGATCTCATTGAAACTTATAAAATTCTGACAGGACTAGACAGACTAGATGCAGGAAGGATGTTCCCGATGGCCGGCGAGTCCAGAACCAGGGGTCACAGTCTACGGATTAGGGGTAAGCCATTTAGGACGGAGATGAGGAGGAATTTCTTCACCCAGAGAGTGGTGAACCTGTGGAATTCTCAACTACAGAAGGCAGTGGAGGCCAATTCATTAAATATATTCAAGAAGGAGTTAGATATATTTCTTAAGGCTAAAGTGATCAAGAGATATGGGGAGGAGGCAGGGACGGGGTACTGAATTTGAATGATCAGCCATGATCTCATTAAATGGCGGAGCAGGCTCGAGGGGTCGAATGACCTACTCCTGCTCCTATCTTCTATGTTTCTATATTTCTATTACTCTCACTATTACCTCAATGCTAATGAATCGGGGGGAAACTCTCCACTGGCTGGAGTCAGACCGAGCACAAAGGAAGATGGTTGTGGTGGTTGGAGGTCAATCATCACAGCCCCAGGACATCGCTGCAGGAGTTCCTCCGGGCAGTGTCCTCGGCCCAACCCTCTTCAACTGCTTCATCAATGACCTTCCCTCCATCATAAGGTCAGAAGTAGGAATGTTCGCTGATGACTGCACAGTATTCAGTTCCATTTGCAACTCCTCAGATAATGAAACCGTCCATGCCCGCATGTAAGAAGACCTGGACGACATTCAGGCTTGGGCTGATAAGTGGCAGGTAACATTTGCACTACACAAGTGCCAGGCAATGACTATCTCCGACAAGCGAGCGTCTAATCACCGCCCCTTGACATTCAACGGCATTCCCATCACCGAATCCCCCACCATCAACATCCTGGGGGTCACCATTGACCAGAAACTTAACTGGACCAGCCACATAAATACTGTGGTTACAAGAGCAGGTCACAGGCTAGGTATTCTGTGGCGAGTGTCTCACCTCCTGACTCCCCAAAGCCTTTCCACCATCTACAAGGCACAAGTCAGGAGTGTGATGGAATACTCTCCACTTGTCTGGATGAGTGCAGCTCCAACAACACTCAAGAAGCTCGACACCACCCAAGACAAAGCAGCCCGCTTGATTGGCACCCCATCCACCACCTTAAACATTCACTCCCTCCACCACCGGCGCACCGTGGCTGCAGTGTGTACCATCTACAAGATGCACTGCAGCAACTCGCCAAGGCTTCTTCGGCAGCACCTCCCAAACCGACAACCTCTTCTACCTGGAAGGACAAGGACAGCAGGCGCATGGGAACACCTGATAGAATACATAGATCCTTGAAGGCAGCAGGACAGGCAGAAAAGGTGGTTAAAAAGGCTTGTGGGATACTTATATTCTATGCCTCGGCTAATGAAGGCAAGAGCAGAGAGGTTATGATGGAGCTGTACAAAACGCTAGTTAGGCCACAGCTGGAATACCGTGCAGTTCTGCTAGCCACACTATAGGAAGTATGTGATTGCATTGGAGAGGGTGCAGAGGAGATTCACCAGGATGTTACCTGGGCTGGAGCGCTTCAGCTATGAAGAGAGACTGGACAGGCTGGGGTTGTTTTCCTTAGAGCAGAGAATGCTGAGGGGGGACCTGATTGAGGTGTACAAAATTTTGAGGGGCATAGATAGGGTAGATAGAAAGGAACTTTCCCCTTAGTAGAGGGGTCAATAACCATTAGTTTCAAGGTAAGGGGCAGGAGGTTTAGAGGGGATTTGAGGAAAAACTTTTTTCCCCCCAGAGGGTGGTTGGAATCTGGAACTCACTGCCTGAAAGGGTGGTAGAGCAGGAGCCCTCACAAAATTCAAGAAGCATTTACATGAGCACTTGAACCGCCATAGCATACAAGGCTACGGACCAAGTGCTGGAAAATGGGATTAGAATAGACAGGGCTTGATGGCCGGTGCAGATACGATGGGCCGAAGGGCCTCTCTCTGTGCTGTATAACTCTATGACTCTATGACCACCAACTCCAAGTCAAACACCATTCTAACTTGGAAGTATATTGCCATTCCTTCATCGTCACTGGGTCAAAGTCCTGGAACTCACTCCCTGACAGCACTGTAAGAGTACCTTCACCACACGGACTGCAGCGGTTCAAGAAGGCGGCTCACCACCACCTTCTCAAGGGCAATTAGGCATGGGCAATAAATGCTGGCCTTGCCAGCGACGCCCACATCCCATGAACGAATTTAAAAAAAACTTCATCCCATAACACGCACACAAGGGCTCAGTAATGTTTAATTCATCAGAAAAAGACAAAGTACAACAACATACTGGTCAGCTTAACAGAGTCTCATCATATTTATGAGGCCACAAACTTAAAATAGTCACTAATAAATCCAGTAATGAATTCAGGAGAAATGTCTTTACCCAGAAAATGGTGAGAATGGGGAACTTGCTACCACAGGGAGTAGTTGAGGTGAACAGCACAGATGGATTTATGGGGAAGCCACACAAGGGAGAAAGGAATGGGAGGAGATGTTGATCGGGTTAATTGAAGTAGAGTGGGTGTGGGGCATAAACACCGGTATGGACCAGTTGGGCCGAATGGCCTGTTTCTGTGCTGTACATTCTATGTAACACCATCAACAGTCAATCGAAGGGAATCATCAGCACAACAGATTGAAAGATTAAACAGCAGTCCAAGAATTTATAAAACATTCATCCATTCCATGTTCATGTCACCCCAGCTGTCAGCAGGGCCCTGTGCTACAGACCAGTGTGACCTCGCTGGTGTCTCTTCAGCTCCCCGGAGCTGTTAAAGCTCTTCGCACAGTCAGAGCATTTAAATGGTCTCTCATCAGTGTGAACTCGCTGGTGTGTCAGCATGTTGGATGACTGAGTGAATCCCTTCCCGCACACGGAGCAGGTGAATGGCCTCTCCCCAGTGTGAGTACGCTGGTGTTCCTTCAGATCTCCGGACCTTTTAAACCTTTTCCCACAGTCAGAACATTTAAACGGTCTCTCATCAGTGTGAACTCGCTGGTGTGTCAGCATGTTGGATGACTGAGTGAATCCCTTCCTGCACACGGGGCAAGTGAACAGCTTCTCCCCAGTGTGAGTACGCTGGTGTATCTTCAGCTCCCCGGTGCTTTTAAAGCTCTTACCACAGTCAGAGCATTTAAATGGTTTCTCATCAGTGTGAACTCGCTGGTGTTCCAGCAGGTGGGATGACCGAGTGAATCCCTTCCCACACACGGAGCAGGTGAATGGTCTCTCCCCAGTGTGAACACGCTGGTGTCCACTCAGATGCCCGCTTTTAAAGCTCTTACCACAGTCAGAGCATTTAAATGGTCTCTCATCAGTGTGAACTCGCTGGTGTATCTTCAGCTCCCCAGTGCTTTTAAAGCTCTTACAACAGTCAGGACATTTAAATGGTCTCTCCCCAGTGTGAACTCGCTGGTGTTCCAGCAGGTGGGATGACCGAGTGAATCCCTTCCCACACACGGAGCAGGTGAATGGTCTCTCCCCAGTGTGAACTCGCTGGTGTATCTTCAGCTCCCCGGTGCTTTTAAAGCTCTTACCACAGTCAGAGCATTTAAATGGTCTCTCATCAGTGTGAACTCGCTGGTGTGTAGTCAAATTGCTGGAGCTTTTAAACCACTTCCCACAGTCAGAACATTTAAATGGTCTCTCATCGGTGTGAACTCGCTGGTGTGCCAGCAGGTGGGATGACTGAGTGAATCCCTTCCCACACACGGAGCAGGTGAATCGCCTCTCCCCGGTGTGAACACGCTGGTGTCCATTCAGATGCGTGGACCTTTTAAAGCTCATCCCACAGTCAGTGCATTTAAATGGTCTCTCATCAGCGTGAACCAACTGGTGTTTCTTCAGATCCCCAGAGGTTTTAAAGCTCTTCCCACAGTCAGAACATTTAATGTGAACAAGCTGGTGTCTCAGGAGGGTGGCAGAATGAGAGAATCGCTTCAAAAACACAGAGCAGGTCAACGGTCTCTCATTGGTGTGGACAAGCTGGTGTCTCAGCAGCACGGAGGGTGCAATTAATCACTTCCCACACACGGAGCAGGTTAAAGGTCTCTCCCTAGTGTGATCTTGCTGGTGTATCATCGGAGCGGATGACTGAGTGAATCCCTTCTGGAACACGGGGCCGGTGAACGGGCTCTCCCCAGTGTGTAGCCACTGGTGTTGCTTCAGGTACTTGTAGATTTTGAAGCTCTTCCCACACTCAGAACATTTAAAAGGTCTCTCATTAGTGTGAACTCGCTGGTGTGCCAGCAGATTGGAAGACCAACTGAATCAGGTCCTGATGAATCGAGCGACTCTGTCTGTTCTTGACGTGATGTTCGGTCTGAGCTTCCTGTCTGTAAATGCTCCACTTCTAAAACCCTGTAAAAGAAGTGTAGAAAAGGGTAAGAGGGAGAATGTTGCTTCATGTCCCCCTTTCCGAGCCCAGGGGCAGTGAAGCTGATTTTCAGGCCCCAGCTGCTGCACAGGTTACATACGAACATACGAATTAGGAGCAGGAGTCGGCCACTCGGCCCCTCGAGCCTGCTCCACCATTCAATAAGATCATGGCTGATCTGATTACTCCACATTCCCACCTACCCCCGATAACGTTTCACCCCCTTCCTTATCAAGAATCTATCTACCTCTGCCTTAAAAATATTCAAAGACTCTGCTTCCACCGCCCTCTGAGGAAGAGAGTTTCAAAGACTCACGACCGTCTGTAAGAAAAAATTTCTCCTCATCTCTGTCTTAAATGGGCGACCCCTTATTTTCAAACAGTGACCCCTAGTTCTAGATTCTCCCACAAGAGGAAACATCCTCTCCACATCCACCCTGTCCAGACCCCTCAGGATCTTATATGTTTCAATCAAGTCACCTCTTACTCTTCTAAACTCCAGCAGATACAAGCCTAGCCTGTCCAACCTTTCCTCATAAGACAACCCACCCATTCCAGGTATTAGTCTAGTAAACCTTCTCTGAACTGCTTCCAACGCATTTACATCCTTCCTTAAATAAGGAGACCAATACTGTACACAGTGCTCCAGATGTGGTCTCGCCAATGCCCTGTATAACTGAAGCATAACCTCCCTACTTTTGTATTCAGTTTCCCTCGCAATAAACAATAACATTCTATTAGCTTTCCTGATTACTTGTTGTACCTGAATACTAACCTTTTGCGATTCATGCATTAGGACACCCAGATCCCTCTGCATCTCAAAGCTCTGCAATCTCTCACCATTTAGATAATATGCTTCTTTTTTATTCTTCCTGCCAAAATGGAACACTTCACATTTTCCCCACATTATACTCCATTTGCCAGATCTTTGCCCACTCACTTAACTGATCTGTATCCCTTTGTAGCCTCATGTCCTCTTCACAATTTACTTTCCGACCTATCTTTGTGTCATCAGCTAATTTAGCAACCATGCCTTCGGTCCCTTCATCCAAGTCATTTATATAAATTGTAAAAAGTTGAGGTCCCAGCACTGATCCCTGTGGCACACCACTCGTTACATCTTGCCAACCAGAAAATGACCCATTTATGCCTACTCTCTGTTTCCTATTAGCTAGCCAATCTTCTAGCCATGCCAACATGTTACTCCCTACACCATGAGCTTTTATTTTCTGCAATAACCTTTGATGTGGCACCTTATCAAATGCCTTCTGGAAATCTAAGTACAGTACATCCACCGGTTCCCCTTTATCCACAGCACATGTTACTTCCTCAAAGAACTCCAATAAATTGGTTAAACATGATTTCCCTTTCACAAAACCATGTTGACTCTGCCTGATTACCGTGAACTTTTCCAAGTGCCCTGCTATAACGTCTTCAATAATAGCTTCTAACATCTTCCCGATGACAGATGTTAAGCTAACTGGCCTGTAGTTTCCTGCTTTCTGTCTCCCTCCCTTTTTGAATAAAGGAGTTACATTCGCTATTTTCCAATCTAATGGAACCTTCCCCGAATCTCGGGAATTTTGGAAAATTAAAACCAACGCATCAACTATCTCACTAGCCACTTCTTTTAAGACCCTAGGATGAAGTCCATCAGGCCCCGGGGACTTGTCAGCCCACAGCTCCAACAATTTGCTCAGTACCACTTCCCTGGTGATTGTAATTTTCTTGAGTTCCTCCCTCCCTTCCATTTCCTGATTTACAGCTATTTCTGGGATGTTACTTGAATCCTCTATAGTGAAGACCGATGCAAAATACCTGTTCAATTCAACTGCCATCTCCTTATTTTCCATTATTAATTCCCCAGACTCACTTTCTATAGGACCAACGCTCACTTTGTTAACTCTTTTTTTTAAATATCTATAGAAACTCTTACTATCTGTGTTTATATTTCTAGCTAGCTTTCTCTGGTACTCTCATTTTTCTCTCCTTATTAATCTTTTAGTCATTCTTTGCTGTTTTTTATATTCTGTCCAATCTTCTGACCTGCCAGCCATCTTTGCACAATTATATGCTTTTTCTTTAAGTCTGATACTATCTTTAACTTTTTTAGTTAACCACGGATGGTGGGTCCTCCCCTTGGAATTTTTCTTTCTCGTTGGAATGTATCTATTCTGTGTATTCTGAAATATCCCCTTAAATGTCTGCCACTGCAACTCTATTGACCTCTCCCTTAACCTAATTTGCCTGTTCACTTTAGCTCGCTCTGCTTTCATGCCCTCGTAATTGCCCTTATTTAAGTTTAAAATACTAGTCTTGGACCCACTCGTCTCTCCCTCAAACTGAATGTAAAATTCAATCATATTCTGATCGCTGCTACCTAGGGGCGCCTTCACTATGAAGTCATTAATTAATCCTATCTCGTTGCACAATACCAGGTCTAGTATAGCCTGCTCTCTGGTTGGCTCCAGAACGTGCTGTTATAAGAAACTATCCCAAAAACATTCTATGAACTCCTCATCTAGGCTCCCTTTGCCCATCTGATTTTTCCAGTCTATATGTAGATTAAAATCCCCCATGATTATAGCCATACCTTTCTGACAAGCTCCCATTATTTCTTCCTTTATACTCCATCCTACCGTGTGGTTACTGTCAGGGGGCCTGTACACCACTCCCACAAGTGACTTCTTGCCTTTATCATTTCTCATCTTAACACGTTGGTGCAGCAAGCAATTAGGAAAGCAAATGGTATGTTAGTCTTTATTACAAAAGGATTGGAGTATAAGAGTAAAGTCTTACCGCAATTATATAGGGCCTTGGTGAGACCACACCTGGAGTATTGTGTACAGTTTTGGTCTCCTTACCTAAGGAAGGATATACTTGCCTTAGAGGGAGTGCAACAAAGGTTCACCAGACTGATTCCTGGGATGGGGGGATTGACCTATGAGGAGAGATTGAGGAGACTGGGCCTATATTCCCATGAATTTTGAAGAATGAGAGGTGATGTCATTGAAACATCTACAATTCTTACAGGGCTTGACAGGGTAGATGCTGGGAGACTGTTTCCCCTGGCTGGGGAGTCTAGAACCAGGGGTCACAGTCTCAGAATAAGGGGTCGGCCATTTAGGACTGAGATGAGGAGAAATTTCTTCACTCAGAGGGTGGTGAATCTTTGGAATTCTCTGCCCCAGAGGGCTGTGGAGGCTCAGACATTGAGTATAATCAAGGCTGAGATCGATAGATTTTTGGACTCATGGGGAATCAAGGGATATGGGGATCGGGCGGGAAGGTGGGGATGAGGTAGAAGATCAGCCATGACCTTATTGAATGGCGGAGCAGGCTCGAAGGGCCGAATGGCCTGCTCCTGCTCCTATTTCTTATGTTCTTAAGAAAGCTGTTTGCTATAGCCTGCTGCGCCATGACAAATACACAGAGGATTTCAGTTACGTGGAGAGACTGGAGAAGCTGGGATTGTTCTCCTTGGAGCAGAGAAGGTGCAGCGGAGATTTAATGGAGGTGTTCAGAACAGGAAGGGTTTTGATAGAGTAAATAGGAGCATGGGAACAGGAGGAGGCCATTCAGCCCCTCCAGCCTGTTCCACCATTCAATGAGATCATGGCCGATCTGTGTCTTAACTCCACCCACCTGCCTTGGCTCCATATCCCTTTGCTCCCTTGTCTAGCAAAAATCTATCACTCTGGGATTTAAAATGATTAATTGAGCTGGCATCGACTGCTTCCTGTGGGAGAGGGTTCCACACTTCTACCACCCTTTGTGTGAAGAAGTGTTTCCCAACTTCTCTCCTGAATGGCCTGGCTCTGATTTTAAGGTGATGTCCCCTTGTCCTCGACTCCCCCACTGGCGGAAAAAGTTTCTCTCTGTCTACTCTACCAATTCCTTTCAAAATCCTAAAATCCTCAATCACTCCTTAACCTTCTAGATTCCAGGGAACACAAGCCTAGTTTATGTAATCTCTCCTCATAATCTAACCCTTGGAGCCCAGGTAACATTCTGGTGAATCTGTGCTGCACTCCTTCCAAGGTCAGTATATCCTTTCTGAGGTGCGGTGCCCAGAACTGTACACAGTGCTCCAGGGAGTTCCTGGGAGTTAATGTGCGCAGGTCCCTGAAGGTGGAGGGACATATTGAGAGAGTGGTTAACAAAGCATATGGGATCTTGGGCTTCATAAATAGAGGTATTGAGTACAAAAGTAGAGAAGTTATGCTGAACCTTTATAAAGCGCTGGTTAGGCCACAACTGGAGTATTGCGTCCAGTTCTGGTCACCACAGTTTAGGAAGGATGTGAAGGCCCTTGAGAGGGTGCAGAGGAGATTTACCAGAATGGTTCTGGGGATGGGGGATCTTAGCTACAAGGAGAGGTTGGAGAAGCTGGATTTGTTTTCATTAGAGCAAAGGAGGTTGAGGGGTGATTTGACAGAGGTGTACAAGATTATGACGGGTGTGGATAGGCTAGACGGGGAAAGGCTGTTCCCACTAGTTGATGGTACAAGGACTAGGGGACACAGATTTAATGTTTTGGGCAAGAGATACAGGTTGGATGTGAGGAAAAACTTTTTTATGCAGCGAGTGGTGAGGACCTGGAACTCGCTGCCGACGGAAATGGTGGAAGCGGAGACACTCAATGTTTTCAAGGGGAGACTGGATAGGCACTTGAGGGAAATAAACTTGCAGGGCTACGGGGATAGAGCGGGGGAATGGGACTGATTGGATTGTATACAGAGAGCCGGCAGGGACTCGATGGGCTGAATGGCCTCCTTCTGTGCCGTTATGACTCTGTGACTGGGGTCTAACCAGGGCTTTCTTTAGCTGTAGCTTATAAGGAGAAACTGTTTCCAGTGGCAGGAGGGTCGGTAACCAGAGGACACAGATATAAGGTCATTGACAAAAGAACCAGAGGCGAGGTGAGGAGAATTTTATTTACGCAGCGAGTTGTTGTGATCTGGAATGCGCTGCCTGAAAAAAGAATCAGTGGTCCGAATCAATGTTCACGTTAAGTTGCGCGGCCACGCAGCGGTCTGGAGGTCCCACGCAGCCGGCTCACCGCCCTGTAAATGGAAAATCGCGCATGCGCGGAAATTTGAATGGGTCGTGCAGCCCGTTAAACGGGCCACGCTCCTCAATAAAAAAGAGGGAACATTGATCCTAATATCGACCTCTGGGGAACATCACTGTTTACCTCCCTCCAGTCTGAAAAGAAACCGTTCACCACTACTCTCTGCTTTCTGTCCCTTGGCAGAAAATTGGGAGGGGGCGAGTGCAAACAGCACCTGATTTCTCACCAAGCACTCAGGGGATTTGCCCTACTTTAAATGTCAGTCTCTTACATATACATTATAAAAAGGGAGACGCTGTCCCTTTAAAATCGGTAATCCATGGGACACGGTCCCTTTAATGAAAATCTCATAGAAAGAGAGCGCCTGTCCCTTTAAGAGAACCCCCACCACTCCCATATTTCTCTTAAAGTGCTTGAAATTAATAATTAAAAACGCAGAAAATTAATATTAATAAAAATTAATTGAGGGAGAAAAAATATTTTTACTCACATTTGCTCCACAGGATTTCTTGTTTCTGTTCCATCAATTTAAAAACTGCTTTTATTATGATCAGCCTGTCTTCTATGTTTCTATGTACTTTCAGTGATGACTTTTATAAACCGGTTTTACAGGAAATTAGAAGAGGCGGGGAGAGATTTGAAGACACTCGGTCCCTTTGTGACTCCAAAGTTGCAGCTGACCCCGCGCATGCGCCCCATGGCCCCGCCCTCTCCTGCTCCACAGGCGCCCGGCCCGCACTGCGCATGCTCAGCACACCCCCTGGGCCCCTGTCAATCATCCTTCCCCACTGAACAGGCCCCGCCCCCTCCACCTACTCCGCATGCGCCGCCGGGCCCCGCTCCCGAAGTTGAGCCGCTACCGCGCCTGCGCAGGGCCTCGCATTCTGGGTCGGCCCGGGCAACCGCGAGAGTCCGGATCACCGGCGGAAAGTGAGTTTTATCAGGGTTTTTTTTATATAGCGGAGAGAAGCGCGGGCGGGGAGATAAATAAAAAGAAAATACAAACCAGACCGTCCCAGCACCCTCCCGGCACCGAGCGAAGCAGATTCAGCGGCCGCAGCGCCTTGTCTTCTGCAGGGAGCGGGACTGGGACACGTCATCAACTCCACGGCGGTGACTGACGGGAGCTCGGACCAATAGGGAGAGAGCGGGCGGAGCTCGGAGGACTGAGGTGGCGGCGGGTCCTCCAACCAATCAGGGTGTCCAAGGGGCGGGACTTCCGCCGCCTGCTTCTCCCGCTGCTGAGACAAGTGGAATGCAGCAGAGGGCGCTCTTCTGAGTTTGGGGCTCAGGCCTGTTAGTGGAGCTGTGCAGAGAGAACTTTACTCTGCACTGGGCTTTACTCACTCAGCACTGCACTGGAGGGGCAGCACAGAGTTTTAGACTCGAGTCTCTGGAGTGGGACTTCAACCCACAACCTTCTGACTCAGAGGAGAGAGTGCTGCCGCCTGAGCCACGGCTGACACTCTGTATCTAACCCGTGCTGTACCTGCCCTGGGTGTGTTTGATGGGACAGTGTAGAGGGCGCTTTACCCTGTATCTCACCCGTGCTTGTACCTGCCCTGGGAGTGTTTGATGGGACAGTGCAGAGGGAGCTATACTCTGTATCTAACCCATGCTGTACCTGCCCTGGGAGTGTTTGATGGGACAGTGTAGAGGGAGCTTTACTCTGTATCTAACTTATGCTGTACCTGCCCTGGGAGTGTTTGATGGGACAGTGTAGAGGATGCTTTACTCTGTATCTAACCCGTGCTGTACCTGCCCTGGGAGTGTTTGATGGGACAGTGTAGAGGTAGCTTTACTCTGTATCTAACTCATGCTGTACCTGCCCTGGGAGTGTTTGATGGGACAGTGTAGAGGATGCTTTACTCTGTATCTAACCCGTGCTGTACCTGCCCTGGGAGTGTTTGATGGGACAGTGTAGAGGGAGCTTTACTCTCTATCTAACCCGTGCTGTACCTGCCCTGGGGGTGTTTGATGGGACAGTGTAGAGGGAGCTTTACTCTGTATCTAACCCGTGCTGTACCTGCCCTGGGAGTGTTTGATGGGACAGTGTAGAGGGAGCTTTACTCTGTATCTAACCCGTGCTATACCTGCCCTGGGAGTGTTTGATGGGACAGTGTAGAGGGAGCTTTACTCTGTATCTAACCCGTGCTTGCACCTGCCCTGGGAGTGTTTGATGGGACAGTGCAGAGTGAGCTTTACTCTGTATCTAACCCATGCTGTACCTGCCCTGGGAGTGTTTGACGGGACAGTGTAGAGGGAGCTTTACTCTCTATCTAACCCGTGCTGTACCTGCCCTGGGAGTGTTTGATGGGACAGTGTAGAGGGAGCTTTACTCTGTATCTAACCCGTGCTGTACCTGCCCTGGGAGTGTTTGACGAGACAGTGTAGAGGGAGCTTTACTCTGCATCTAACCCGTGCTGTACCTGCCCTGGGAGTGTTTGATGGGACAGTGTAGAGGGAGCTTTACTCTGTATCTAACCCATGCTGTACCTGCCCTGGGGGTGTTTGATGTGACAGTGTAAAGTGTAATGATATCAGCAAATAGTGATGATATTTGTCTGTTTTTGATTACTTATGCCTTACAGCATATTTGTCTGTGTTTGATTGCTTGTGCCTGAGCAGCAGAGGTCATGTGACACAGACAAGCAGGCTGAAGTTTCAGTTTCATTCTTAGCTGGAGCTGGAAGCATGGTCTCCTGAAAAGCTGTATGAATTCTTGAACAAACCTTAGATTAAAAGTTATTCTCTTTTATAAATGTCTCATCATTGAGCCCACAAGGAAATCAATACATGGTGTCAGAAGTGGCTCGATTGAAAGAGATGAAGAGAAAAAATCGGAAGTTAGCAACTCGATGGGACAGTGAAAGGAGTTGTGGCAAGTAAGCGAAATCAGCTCTCCACATATTAGCAAGCCAGAAGAGAACATCGTTGCTTACCATTAGAGAATAGCTAACGAAAGGAAAAATGGAAGGTTTACTCCCACCGGCGATGCTTCAGTTGTCAGGTAATGTGGCTGAAAATTGGAGAAGGTTCAAACAACGTTTAGAGTTGTATTTAGCGGCAACCGGAGCTGACGAGAAAAGTGATAAACAGAAATCGTCCGTGTTCTTACATGTAGTGGGTGATGCAGCGCTGGAGGTATATAATAATTTCATATTTGCTGTTGATGGAGACAAAATGAAGCTAGATAAAATAATGGAACAGTTTGAGGCCTACTGCATACCTAAACGCAACGTGACCTTTGAGAGGCACAAATTTTTCACATGTGTACAGAAAACGGGCGAGACTATTGATCAGTATGTGACTGAACTGAGAAACCGAAGCAAATCGTGTGAATTTGGGGGACTGACAGACTCGCTGATAAAAGACAGACTGGTGTGTGGTATTCCAGATAATGGTCTAAGGGAAAGACTGCTAAGAGAGCAAGATCTAGACCTGGGAAAAGCCATAGCACTGTGTAGGGCTACAGAGACTGTGAAGTTGCAGGCAAAGGAGCTGTTCAGTGACAGTAGCTGCAATGTGGATGCAGTGAGAAAGAACGGATACAAACCGTTTAACAAAGAGAGCGCCAATGGGAAAAGAGACGTGGCCAGGAAACAAAAATGAAAGGGACAATCGGAAGTCATGTAGTCGATGCGGTACACAGCATCCACCAAGAAAGTGTCCAGCATATGGTAAAACATGCAATAGCTGCAACAAAAACAACCATTATGCCCGTTGCTGTAAGAACCAAGCGCAGCAAAGCAAGGTCCATACAGTAGATGAAAGTGAGATAGAGGAATTCAATGTAGATGTTGTGTCTGAAAACAAAAAAGAAGAAAGAGACTGGATGTTGACACTAAAAGTGAATGACATACACATTCCATTTAAATTGGATACTGGAGCACAAGTTAATGTGATATCAGAGACCGATTTTAAGAGAATTAGACCCAGACCAAAGTTACATGGAATACAAGTGAAAGTGACCGGATACTCAGGTACTGATATACCAGTGAAAGGAAAATGCATTGTCAAAGTAACACACAAGGACAGAGAGCACACGCTAGCATTAATCGTGGTGCCAAAGGATGTGCAAGCCATACTAGGTTTAAAAGCCTGTGAGAGACTGAACCTGGTAAAGAGAGTCCTCATTGTGGAAAGCGAAGGAGAGACAGTCTATGATGAACTCATGAAAGAGTACAAAGACCTATTTAAGGGTCTAGGCTGCATTCCAGGAGAACACACGATCAGAGTAGATAAAAGTATGACACCGGTCATACATCCATGCAGAAAAGTTCCGTTTGCTCTTCAAAAGCAACTGAAGGCAGAGTTGGACAGGATGGAAAGCCTGAACGTGATTCAGAAGATAGATGAGCCAACTGAGTGGGTGAGTTCCCTCGTCGTAGTGGACAAAAAGAATGGAAAGCTCAGAATTTGCCTGGATCCAAGAGATCTAAACAGAGCAATAAAGAGAGAGCACTTCAAGCTTCCTACACGTGAGGAAATCATGGCACAGTTTGCAAATGCAAAATATTTCAGCAAGTTAGATGCATCCTCAGGATTTTGGCAGATGAAGCTGGATGAAGCAAGTTCAAGACTGTGCACGTTCAACACTCGATTTGGCAGATACAGATTCCTAAGGTTACCATTTGGCATTGCCTCAGCTCCTGAAGTGTATCACAAGACTATCCATATGATCTATGAGCACCTGGAGGGAGTTGATACATCAATGGATGACATCATAGTATGGGGAACCACGAGAACTGAGCATGACGAGAAACTGAAAAAAGTGCTGGAAGCAACAAGGAAAACAAACCTGAAGCTGAATAGAGAGAAATGCCAGCTCGGGTTGACAGAACTGACATTCGTCGGAGATATCCTTAGCAGTGAGGGCATCAGACCAGATCCCAGAAAGGTGTCCGCCATTGAGAACATGCCAAGGCCACAATGCAAAAAGGACGTGCAGAGGTTTAATGGAATGATCAACTACATGGGTAAATTCATATCCAACCTCTCAGAAAAAATAGCGCCACTGAGAAGACTAACTGAAAAGAACATAGAATGGGAATGGAATCATGAGCATGAGAAGTCATGGAGCAATCTAAAGAAACTGCTCACAGAGGAACCAGTTCTGAGGTTTTATGACCCAGCGAGACCCATCAAGATATCATCAGATGCATCACAGAGTGGGCTCGGTGCCGTTCTTCTGCAACAATATGACTACTGGCAACCTATTGCATATGCATCGCGCTCAATGACAGACGCGGAGACGCGATATGCTCAAATAGAAAAGGAGCTGCTCAGCATCACATACGCCTGTGAAAGATTTCACCAGTTTGTGGCAGGACAAGCAATCAGTGTAGAGACTGACCATAAGCCCTTGATTGCATTGTTCCAAAAGCCACTGAATAGCTGTCCGCTTAGAATACAAAGAATGATGATCAGGCTGCAACGCTATACACTGAATGTTGCGTACACACCGGGTAAGCTGATGTATACAGCAGACACGTTGTCCAGAGCTGTTGACCCAAGTGAGCCCGCAAACACCACAATGGATGAAAAAGTGAACGCCTACGTGGACATGATCACAAGTGCACTGCCCATAGCAGATGCAAAAATGGAGCTCATAAAGACTGAGACAAACAAAGATGAAACAATGAGACGACTGAGAAAAAGCATCTTGGATGGATGGCCCAACATGAAGCAAGACTGCTCACCTGACATGGCAGAGTACTGGAACTGCAGGGCGGAACTATCAGTGGTGGAAGACATCATCTACAAAGGAAGTAAAATAGTTATCCCAAAGAGTCTGAGAAAAGAGATGCTAAAAAAGATCCATGGAGGACATCTGGGAATCGAAAAGTGTAAGAAAAGAGCACGAGAGGTGATGTACTGGCCACGAATGAACCAAGATGTGACAAATGAGGTGTCAAACTGCACAATATGCCTGAAATATCGAGCAAGCAATCCGGTAGAACCACTAAAGCCACACCCAGCACCAGACAGACCTTACCAGAAGGTAGGCGCTGACCTATTCGTATGTCAAGGGAAGGACTATCTTGTCGTCACAGACTATTACTCCCTGTATCCAGAGGTTTGTAGACTGTACACCACCACTGCAGAAGCTGTGATAAGAAGTATGAAAGCCATATTCTCCAGACATGGTGTGGCAAGCGAGGTCTTCACAGACAATGGACCCCAGTTTAACAATGCAAATTTCCGACACTTTGCCAAAGAGTGGGACTTTGTCCACACAACGTCAAGTCCTCACTATCCACAGTCCAATGGACTAGTGGAAAAATCGGTCCAGACAGTGAAAAGACTGATGTACAAGGCAAAAGACAGTGGAACTGACTTCTACCAAAGCATGCTTGTATACTGCACAACGCCGCTCGAGTGTGGGATGTCACCAGCCCAACTCCTGATGGGATGTCGGCTAAGGTCAAACCTACCCATCCCGGAGAACCTCCTGAAAACAAAAGAGGGAGAAAGTGAGAAAGTTCAAAGAACAACAGAAAGAAAAGCAAAAGTACTATTATGACAGAGGAACACAAAACCTACCTGAACTCCACACTGGTGACCAAGTAAGGTTCAAAGACAAAACAAACACATGGACGGAGAAGGGAATTGTCCTGAGTGAAGTTCAACCAAGATCATACACCATTCAGACAGATGAGGGTGCTGTTCTGAGAAGAAATCGTCGAGATTTTCTTATGGAACCAGCCACAGCAGGTCAAAAGACTGATACTGTTGAACAACCTGATCACACAGCAGGTCAAGAGACTGATACTGTTGAACAACCTGATCACACAGCTGAGAACCAATCATCTAAGGCAACAACTCAGATTCAAGGACAATCAATCAGAAAATCCTCAAGACACATGAAGCCTCCTGAGAGACTCATTGAGCAAATTTAAGGACTATTGTTATAGAAGGAAGTAATGTTATCTTATTCTTTCTTCAAGTTCTAGTGTATTGACATACTTCATGTGAACACACAAAGAAAGGGTAAAAAAACCTTGATCATGATAATGTAAGTTCATTAAATGTTAGTTAAAATGCAGATTAATACAAAGAAAACATGTTGTTAGTTAAAAGTAAAATACTTTTGTTTTAAGAAAGGGAGATGTAATGATATCAGCAAATAGTGATGATATTTGTCTGTGTTTGATTACTTATGCCTTACAGCATATTTGTCTGTGTTTGATTGCTTGTGTCTGAGCAGCAGAGGTCATGTGACACAGACAAGCAGGCTGAAGTTTCAGTTTCATTCTTAGCTGGAGCTGGAAGCATGGTCTCCTGAAAAGCTGTATGAATTCTTGAACAAACCTTAGATTAAAAGTTATTCTCTTTTATAAATGTCTCATCATTGAGCCCACAAGGAAATCAATACATAAAGGGAGCTTTACTCTGTATCTAACCTGTGCTGTACCTGCCCTGGGGGTGTCTGATGGGACAGTGTAGAGGGAGCTTTACTCTGTATCTAACCCGTGCTGTAACTGCCCTGGGAGTGTTTGATGGGACAGTGTAGAGGGAGCTTTACTCTGCATCTAACCCGTGCTGTACCTGCCCTGGGAGTGTTTGATGGGACATTGTTGAGGGAGCTTTACTCTGTATCTAACCCGTGCTGTACCTGCCCTGGGAGTGTTTGATGGGACATTGTAGAGGGAGCTTTACTCTGTATCTAACCCGTGCTGTACCTGCCCTGGAAGTGTTTGATGGGACAGTGTAGAGGAAGCTTTACTCTGTATCTAACCCGTGCTGTACCTGCCCTGGGAGTGTTTGATGGGACAGTGTAGAGGGAGCTTTACTCTGTATCTAACCCATGATGTACCGGGAAACATGATCGGCGAGGCTTAAAAAGGCCCCAGAGGCTCAGGTAGGTTTACTAATCTCCAATCTCAGAGAGGGAGAGCAGTAAAAAGTAATCGAAGTGTGACGTCACCAGAAAGCAGGTAAGTGATTGGTTGGCGAGTATTTCTTTCTTTTTTAAACTCTAACTCTGTGGTTTATAGTTTCTAGGGTCTCTGTGGTGGTAAACCAGGGCCCTAAAATATATAATTTATCTGTAGTGTAATTGGTGGGATTGATTTGATTTAATTTAATTTCAATTAATTAAAGTGTAATTCATGGCAGGACAGCCCGGTGCCGTGGTATGCTCCTCCTGCGCTATGTGGGAACTCGGACACTTCCTGTGTCCCTGACAACTACGTGTGCAGGAAGTGTGTCCAGCTGCAGCTACTGGCAGACCGCATTGCAGTGCTGGAGCAGCGATTGGATACATACTGGACCATTCGCGATGCTGAGGACATCGTGAATAGCACATTTAATCAGTTGGTCACACCGCAGGTAAAGGTGGCACAGGCAGAAAGGGAATGGGTGACCAACAGGCAGAGTAGTATGCGCAGGCAGGTAGTGCAGGGGTCCCCTGTGGCCATCCCCCTCTCAAACAGATATACCGCTTTGGATACTGATGGGGGGGATGGCTTACCAGGGGAAGGCAGCAGCAGCCAACTTCCTGGCACCAGGGGTGGCTCTGTTGCACAGGACGGGAGGAAAAAGAGGGGGAGAGCTATACTAATAGGGGATTCTATTGTAAGGGGAATAGATAGGTGTTTCTGCGGCCGCAAATGAGACTCCAGGATGGTGTGTTGCCTCACTGGTGCAAGGGTCAAGGATGTCTCGGAGCGGCTACAGGGCATTCTGGAGGGGGAGGGTGTACAGCCAGTTGTCGTGGTGCATATAGGTACCAACGATATAGGTAAAAAACGGGATGAGGTCCTAAAAGCTGAATATAGGGAGTTAGGAGGTAAATTAAAAAACAGGACCTCAAAGGTAGTAATCTCAGGATTGCTACCAGTGCCACGTGCTAGTCAGAGTAGAAATAGAAGGATATTTCAGATGAATACGTGGCTAGAGGAATGGTGCCAGGGGGAGGGATTCAAAATCCTGGGACATTGGAACCGGTTCTGGGGGAGGTGGGACCAGTTCAAACTGGGTGGTTTGCACCTGGGCAGGGCTGGGACCGATGTCCTAGGGGGAGTGTTTGCTAGTGCTCTGGGGGAGGGTTTAAACTAAAATGGCAGGCGGTTGGGAACCTGAGCGGGGAGACAGAGGAAAGGGAAACAAGGATAAAAGCAAAAGACAGGAAGGAGAAAAACAAACGTGGCAGTCAGAGATATCAAGGCTTTAAAATCAAACATGGCCACAGTAAATAATAATTCTAAAAGATCTAAGAGTGTTAAAAAAACAAGCCTGAAGGCTTTGTGTCTTAATGCGAGGAGCATTCGTAATAAGGTGGATGAACTAGCTGCGCAAATAGAGGTGAACGAATATGATATGATTGGGATTATGGAAACATGGCTCCAGGGTGGCCAAGGCTGGGAACTCAACATCCAGGGGTATTCAAAATTCAGGAAAGACCGGCAGAAAGGAAAAGGAGGTGGGGTAGCATTGCTGGTTAAAGAGGGGATTAACACAATTGAAAGGAAGGATATTAGCTCTGATGATGTGGAATCTGTATGGGTAGAAATGAGAAATACCAAGTGTCAGAAAATGTTAGTGGGAGTGGTATATAGACCTCCAAACAGTGATGTGGAGGTTGGGGATGGCATTAAACGGAAAATTAGAGATGCGTGCAATAAGGGCACAGCAGTTGTCATGGGTGACTTTAATCTACATATAGATTGGGCCAACCAAATGAGTAACAATACTGTGGAGGAGGAATTCCTGGAGTGTATACGGGATGGTTTCCTGGACCAATATGTCGAGAAACCAACTAGGGAGCAGGCCATCTTAGACTGGGTATTATGTAATGAGAAAGGATTAATTAGCAATCTTGTTGTGCGAGGCCCCTTGGGTCGGAGCGATCATAATATGATCAAAATCTTCATTAAGATGGAGAGTGAAATAGTTGACTCAGAGACTAGGGCCCTGAATTTAAATCAAGGAGACTACGATGGTCTGAGGTGCGAGTTGGGTAGGATTGATTGGGGAATGTCACTCAAAGGGTTGACGGTGGATGGGCAATGGCAAACATTCAAAGATCGCATGGATGAACTACAGAATTTGTTCATCCCAGTTTGGCATAAAAATAAAACAAAAAAGGTGACTCAACCGTGGCTAACAAGGGAAATTAGGGATAGCATAAGATCCAAGGAGAGGACATATAAATTGGCCAGAAAAAGCAGTAAACCTGAGGATTGGGAGCAGTTTAGGATTCAACAAAGGAGGAAAAAGGGATTAATTAAGAGGGGGAAAAGAGAGAATGAGAGTAAGCTGCAGGGAACATAAAAACTGACTGTAAAAGCTTTTATAGATATGTGAAGAGAAAAAGATTGGTGAAGTAAATCGTAGGTCCCTTGCAGTCAGAATCAGGGGAATTTATAATGGGGAACAAAGAAATGGCAGACCAATTAAATACATACTTTGGTTCTGTCTTCACAAAAGAGGACACAAATAACCTCCCAAAGATGTCGGGGAACATTGGGTCTAATGAAAGGGAGGAACTGATAGAAATCAGTATTTGTAGGGAAATGGTGTTAGGGAAATTGATGGGATTGAGGGCTGATAAATCCCCAGGGCCTGATAATCTACATCCTAGGGTACTTAAGGAAGTGGCCCTAGAAATAGTTGATGCATTGCTGGTCATCTTCCAAAATTCGATAGACTCTGGAACAGTACCCATGGATTGGCGGGTAGCTAATGTTACCCCACTGTTTAAAAAGGGTGGTAGAGAGAAAACGGGGAATTACAGACCGGTAAGCCTGACATCGGTAGTGGGGAAAATGCTAGAGTCCATTATAAAAGATGTAATAGCAGAGCACTTGGAAAAAAGGCAATTATCTGAATGGCAATAGATTGGGAGAAGGGGAAGTGCAATGAGACCTCGGCGTCCTTGTGCGCCAGTCGCTGAAAGTAAGCATGCAGGTGCAGCAGGCGGTTAAGAAGGCAAATGGTATGTTGGCCTTCGTAGCGAGAGGGTTTGAGTACAGCAACAAGGATGTCTTGCTGCAGTTGTACAGGGCCTTGGTGAGACCACATCTTGAGTATTGTGTACAGTTTTGGTCGCCTTCTCTGAGGAAGGATGTACTTGCCGTGGAAGGAGTGCAGCGAAGATTCACCAGGCTGATACCCGGGATGGCAGGAATGACGTATGAGGAAAGATTGGGTCGATTGGACTTGTAGTCGCTGGAGTTTAGAAGAATGAGAGGGGATCTCATCGAATCTTATAAAATGCTAACAGGACTAGACCGACTAGATGCTGGAAGGATGTTCCCGATGGTCGGGGAGTCCAGAACCAGGGGTCACAGTCTAAGGATAAGGGGTAAGCCATTTAGGACTGAGATGAGGAGGAATTTCTTCACCCAGAGAGTGGTGAACCTGTGGAATTCTCTACCACAGAAGGCAGTAGAGGCCAATTCATTAAATATATTCAAGAAGGAGTTGGATATATTTCTTAAGGCTAAAGGGATCAAGGGATATGGGGAGAAGGCAGGGACAGGGTACTGAATTTGGATGATCAGCCATGATCTCATTGAATGGCAGAGCAGGCTCGAGGGGCCGAATGGCCTACTCCTGCTCCTATCTTCTATGTTTCTATGTTTAGCTGCCATGGGAGTGTTTGATGGGGACAGTGTAGAGGGAGCTTTACTCTGTATCGAACTCGTGCTGTACCTGCCCTGGGAGTGTTTGATGGGACAGTGTAGAGGGAGCATTACGCTGTATCTAACCTGTGCTGTACCTGCCCTGGGAGTGTTTGATGGGACAGTGTAGAGGGAGCTTTACTCTGTATCTAACTCGTGCTGTACCTGCCCTGGGAGTGTTTGATGGGACAGTGTAGAGGGAGCTTTACCCTGTATCTAACCCGTGCTGTACCTGCCCTGGGAGTGTTTGATGGGACAGTGTAGAGGGAGCTTTACTCTGTATCTAACCCGTGCTGTACCTGCCCTGGGAGTGTTTGATGGGACAGTGTAGAGGGAGCTTTACTCTGTATCTAACCCGTGCTGTACCTGCCCTGGGAGTGTTTGATGGGACAGTGTAGAGGGAGCTTTACTCTGTATCTAACCCATGCTGTACCTGACCTGGGAGTGTTTGATGTTGACACCAGGGAATGTTAAAATGTTCCATTCCCCCACAATCTCAATGGTAATAAAACGCATAAAGTAACAGAAGCTTCTCTCCTGGACACAGATATTGAGAGGACTGGGAACGTCTGTAACTAGTCATCAATTAACTCTCGTCTTATCTTAGAAACAACGACTCAATCGACTGTGTTTCAAACAAATCTGATTTATTTATACAGAATATTAAATTGCAGCCCAGTTATTGGGGTTTTAACATCCACAAAATATAAGATGGCCACGAATAAATTCAAGAGGGAATTCAGGAGAAACTTGTTTACCCAGAGAGTGGTGAGAATGTGGAACTCGCCACTACAAAGAGTAGTTGAGGCTAAAAGTACAGATGCATTTAAGGGGAAGCCATGAGGGTGAAAGGAATAGGAGGATATAGGAGGAAACTCTCCACTGGCTGGAGTCAGACCGAGCACAAGGAAGATGGTTGTGGTGGTTGGAGGTCAATCATCACAGCCCCAGGATATCGCTGCAGGAGTTCCTCAGGGCAGTGTCCTCGGCCCAACCATCTTCATCTGCTTCATCAGTGACCTTCCCTCCATCATAAGGTCAGAAGTGGGGATGTTCGCTGATGACTGCACAGTGTTCAGTTCCATTTGCAACTCCTCAGATAATGAAGCCGTCCATGCCCGCATGTAACAAGACCTGGACAACATTCAGGCTTGGGCTGATAAGTGGCAGGTAACATTTGCACTACACAAGGGCCAGGCAATGACTATCTCCGACAAGCGAGCGTCTAATCACCGCCCCTTGACATTCAACGGCATCACCATTACCGAATCCCCCACCATCAACATCCTGGGGGTCACCATTGACCAGAAACTTAACTGGACCAGCCACATAAATACTGTGGTTACAAGAGCAGGTCAGAGGCTGGGAATTCTGCGGCGAGTGTCTCACCTCCTGACTCCCCAAAGACTTTCCACCATCTACAAGGCACAAGTCAGGAGTGTGATGGAATACTCTCCACTTGCCTAGATGAGTGCAGCTCCAACAACACTCAAGAAGCTCGACACCATCCAGGACAAAGCAGCCCGCTTGATTGGCACCCCATCCGCCACCTTAAACATTCACTCCCTCCACCACTGGTGCACCGTGGCTGCAGTGTGTACCTTCAACAAGATGCACTGCAGCAACTCGCCAAGGCTTCTTCGGCAGCACCTCCCTTCCCGCGACCTCTTCCACCTAGGACAAGGACAGCAGGCACATGGGAACACCTGATAGAATACATAGATCCCTGAAGGCAGCAGGACAGGTAGATAAGGTGGTTAAAAAGGCATATGGGAGACTTGCCTTCATTAGCCGAGGCATAGAATATAAGAGCAGGGAGGTTATGATGGAGGTGTACAAAACGCTAGTTAGGCCACGGCTGGAATACTGTGTGCAGTTCTGGTCGCCACACGATAGGAAGGGTGTGATTGCATTGGAGAGGGTGCAGAGGAGATTCACCAGGATGTTACCTGGGCTGGAGTGCTTCAGCTATGAAGAGAGACTGGACAGGCTGGGGTTGTTTTCCTTAGAGCAGAGAAGGCTGAGGGGGGACCTGATTGAGGTGTACAAAATTATGAGGGGCATAGATAGGGTAGGTAGAAAGGAACTTTTCCCCTTAGTAGAGGGGTCAATAACCAGGGGGCATAGTTCCAAGGTAGGGGCAAGAGGTTTAGAGGGGATTTGAGGAAAAACTTTTTCACCCAGAGGGTGGTTGGAATCTGGAGCTCACTGCCTGAAAGGGTGGTAGAGGCAGGAACCCTCACAACATTCAAGAAGCATTTAGATGAGCACTTGAACTGCCATAGCATACAAGGCTACGGACCCAGTGCTGGAAAATGGGATTAGAATAGACAGGGCTTGATGGCCGGCGTGGACACGATGGGTCGAAGGGCCTCTTTCTGTGCTGTATAACACTATGACTCTATGACCACCAACTCCAAGTCAAACACCATTCTAACTTGGAAGTATATTGCCATTCCTTCATCGGCGCTGGGTCAAAGTCCTGGAACTCCCTCCCTGACAGCACTCTGGGAGTACCTTCACCACACGGACTGCAGCGGTTCAAGAAGGCGGCTCACCGCCACCTTCTCAAGGGCAATTAGGGATGGGCAATAAATGCTGGCCTTGCCAGCGACGCCCACATCCCATGAACGAATTAAAAGAAACTTCATCCCATAACACGCGTACAAGGGCTCAGTAATGTTTAATTCATCAGAAAAAGTCAAAGTACAACAACATACTGGTCAGCTTAACAGAATCTCTTCATATTTGTATTGCTACAGTTGTACAGGGCCTTGGTGAGACCGCACCTTGAGTATTGTGTGCAGTTTTGGTCGCCTTACCTGAGGAAGGATGTTCTTGCCATGGAAGGAGTGCAGCGAAGATTCACCAGGCTGATACCTGGGATGGCAGGAATGACGTATGAGGAGAGATTGGGTCGATTGGGCTTATACTCGCTGGAGTTTAGAAGAATACTCGCTGGAGTTTAGAAGAATGAGAGGGGATCTCATTGAAACTTATAAAATTCTAACAGGACTAGACAGACTAGATGCAGGAAGGATGTTCCCGATGGTCGGGGAGTCATGAACCAGGGGTCACAGTCTAAAGATAAAGGGTAATCCATTTAGGACAGAGATGAGGAGGAATTTCTTCACCCAGAGAGTGGTGAACCTGTGGAATTCTCTACCACAGAAGGCAGTTGAGGCCAATTCATTAAATATATTCAAGAAAGAGTTGGATATATTTCTTAAGGCTAAAGGGATCAAGGGATATGGGGAGAAGGCAGGGACAGGGTACCGAGTTTGGATGATCAGCCATGATCTCATTAAATGATGGAGCAGGTTCTAGGGGCCGAATGGCCGACTTCTGCTCCTATCTTCTATGTTTCTGTATTTATGAGGCCACAAACTTAAAATAGTCACTAATAAATACAGGAGTAATGAATTCAGGAGAAACTTTTTTACCCAAAGAATGGTGAGAATGGGGAACTCGCTACCACAGGGAGTGGTTGAGGTGAACAGCATAGACGGATTCATGGAGAAGCCACACAAGGGAGAAAGGAATGGGAGGAGATGTTGATCGGGTTAATTGAAGTAGGGTGGGTGTGGAGCATAAACACTGGCATGGACCAGTTGAGCCAACAGTCTTAAAGATTAAACAGCAGTACAAAAATTTATAAAACATTCATCCATTCCACGTTCATGTCGCCGCAGCTGTCTGGCAGGGCCCTGCACTACAGAACAGTGTGAACTTGTTGGTGTCTCAGCAGGTGGGATGACCGAGTGAATCCCTTCCCACACACGGAGCAGGTGAACGGCCTCTCCCCAGTGTGAACTCGCTGGTGTCCATTCAGATTCCTGGAGCTTTTAAAGCTCATCCCACAGACAGAACATGTAAACAGTCTCTCATCGGAGTGAACTCGCTGGTGTTGCTTCAGATCCCCAGAGCTTTTAAAGCTCATCCCACAGTCAGAACATTTAAATGGTCTCTCATCGGTGTGATATCGCTGGTGTGTCAGTAGGTCGGATGACTGAGTGAATCCCTTCCCACACACGGAGCAGGTGAATGGTGTCTCCCCAGTGTGAACTCGCTGGTGTCTCAACAGGTGGGAGGGCCGAGTGAATCCCTTCCCACACACGGAGCAGGTGAACAGCTTCTTTCCTGCTCTCTCCAGCTGGTGTCCCTTCAGCTCCTGGGACATTTGAAAGCTTTTCTCACAGTCGGACTGTTTCACCAGCCTCTCCCCAGTGTGAACTTGCTGGTGTGCCAGCAGATTTGAGGACCGAGTGAATCTCTTCCCACACACGAAGCAGGTGAACAGAATCCCTCCTGCTCTCTCCAGCTGGTGTCTCTTCAGATCCTGGGACCTTTTAAATCTCTTCCCACAGTCAGAACATTTAATGTGAACAAGCTGGTGTCTCAGGAGGGTGGCAGAATGAGAGAATTGCTTCAAAAACACGGAGCAGGTCAACGGTCTCTCATCGGTGTGGACAAGCTGGTGTCTCAGCAGCACGGAGGGTGCAATTAATCCCGTCCCACACACGGCGCGGGTTAAAGGTCTCTCCCTCGTGTGAACTTGCTGGTGTATCATCGGAGCGGATGACTGAGTGAATCCCTTCCCACACACGGGGCCCGGGTTTCCCCCAGTGTGTGGCCACTGGTGTCGCTTCAGGTATTTGTAGATTTTGAAGCTCTTTCAGAACATTTAAAAGTTCTCTCCCCAGTGTGAACTCACGGGTGTGCCAGCAGATTGGAGGAGCGACTGAATCAGGTCCTGAGGAATCGCGTAACTCTGTCAGAATTTGAGGTGATGTTTGGTTTGAGCTTCCTGTCTGTAAATGCTCCACTTCTAAAACCCTGTAAAAGGAGTGTAGAAAGGGTAAGGGGGGAGCAGGAATTTTTTTTGGCTTATTTTGCCTCAAAGAACAAACAGGGCAGAGCCGGTCCCACTGGTGTCCACCCGTGCCCACAATAACCAACGGGCCAGAAACAGCCCAATCCACCTCACTGACTTGGCCCTGAAGTCAAATCAAGTCTCATCAAAGTCTCATCAAATGACATCCTTTGTGACTGTGACAAAGGTAAACTATCTCTCCTCGTCCTTCCTGACTTGTCTGCAGCCTTTGACACGGTTGACCACTCCATCCTTCAATGCCTCTCCACCATCGTCCAGCTGGGTGGGACTGCACGCGCCTGTTTCCATTCTTATCTATCTAATCGTAGCCACAGAATCACCTTCAACGGCTTCTCTTCCCGCTCCTGCATCGTTACCTCTGGTGTCCCCCAAGGATCTATCATTGGTCTCCTCCTATTTAGAGTCATAGGCATAGAAATTCAGTTGGTAGCGCTGGCGCCGAGCGCCTAAAGAGACCTAGAATTGGGGCGATACCCTATGTTGGGGCGGACGCTATGAAGATAGCGACAACTCAGATATTGACTATACATTTAGCGCCTGCGCTAAGTGTTTGCGCGCGCCCGCAAGCAGATCATGACGTCATTTCAGTGTGCAACGCCTTCTAGGAGCGCCTGAGCGCATATTGGGTGGCGCCCGGAGCCTTAACGCCGATCGCTATTCGTGACAGTTCGAGGGAGGGCTAGCAGGCCCTTCTTGGAGTAGGGGGGTGCTATTTAAAGGGGACAGCTCTAGTGCAGAATCTTCAGCCACTTGACCTGCTCATTGCTGGATAGAGTTGGCGAGCTACTGTGGAGCGGAGTTTTGGGAATTTAGCTTTAGAGTACTTGGGACCTTCAAACCTGTCCGAAGCACTTGCAGCACTACACCTAAAAGCCTTTTGACCAACTGGCATCGGAATGGGAGCTTCTTTGGAGGGCGATGGCCTCATCGCCCAACACTGTGAAGGGGCAGAGAGACGGCGGGAGAGAGGGCCGGGATTGGCCAGAAGGAGGAGGGGCAATGGAGGTCGGCCAATCCGACGGGATGCTGCGAGGGTCTTTAGGCAGCAGGTGTCAAGCCTTGACATGTCGGAGGAGCAGTGTTTGCGAAGGCTCCGATTCTGGAGGGACATTGTTACTGATCTGTGCCACCTGCTTGGTCAGGATCTGCAGCCGCGTGAACGGTGCAGAACCTCACTGTCCGTGATGGCTACACTGACTGATGGCCTCCATTTTTATGCCAACGGATCCTTTCAGTCAGCCATTGGGGACATTGCGACTGTCGCTCAGGTTGCAGTCCACTGTTGCATCCGGCAAGTTACAGATGCCCTTTATAGGCGAAGGCGTCAATTCATGACCTTGCCTCTGACCCTGCACAAGCAGGCGGAGCACGCGCAGGGTATCGCTTCTATTGCGGACTTCCCCATGGTGCAGGGGGCGATTGACAGCACACACGTGGCTTTGAGGGCGCCATGCCATCATCCTTAGGACTTCCGCAACCGCAAGGGGTTCCACTCCCTCAACATGCAGCTGGTCTGTGACCAACGCCAAATCATCATGGCAGTCACCGCGCATTTCCCAGGGTGCAGCCACGATGCCTTTATCCTGCGGTTGACCTCAGTTTGTAACCTTTTTAAGCGGATGGCTCGAAGACGAGGCTGGCTTACTGGGGACAAGGGCTATCCTCTCTGGCCATGGCTGATGACAACACTCCGTGTGGCCGACACCCCAGCAGAATAGCTGATCAGCAGCGGCCATCAGGCGACCAGGCACAGTAAACAGCACACTATTGGTGTTCTCAAAAAGCGTTTCCGATGTCTGGAACATTCGGGGGGATCCCTGCAGTACTCGCCGCAGCAAGTGGGACACATCGTCGTCGTCTGCTGCATGCTCCACAACTTGGCGATTCGACGCACCCAGCCAATTCCAGCTGTCCCTCAACGACCAGTAGAGCAGGCGGAGGAGGAGGAGGAGGAAGAGCAGGCGGAGGAGGATGAGGAGGAGGAGGAAGAGCAGGCGGAGGAGGAGGAGGAGGAAGAGCAGGTGGAGGAGGAGGAGGAGGAGGAAGAGCAGGCGGAGGAGGCGGAGGAGGAGGAGGAAGATGGAAGGGCTGCTGAAAGTGGAAGGGCCATACGTCAGAGGCTCATCAGGACTCGTTTCGAGACCCCTGTGGCGGAATGATGAGAGTCTTAACTCCTGCGCACTTTGGATGTTTGACGGCCTCTGAATGCCAGCATCACTGAAAGTAGTCACGTGCACCATGCCACATTGAAACTTCTGTTTATTGGCACAAAAGTCTATCATTACAGCAAAACAACGTAATATCAACAGAAACCATAACTTACTAAATAACTGTGAACTCTTCGGCAAAGCCGCAAAACTCAACAAACCTTCTGCAAATATAACAACAGGTGAGGGTGTCCTTGAATTTGGACAAAGAAACGTCTCAGCACCTCCCTCTACAACTGGCCCCTTGAGGGAGAACGACTTCTCTTTCGCGCCCGGCCCCTTCCCTCCCTGCTGCTCCTACGTAATTGCACCCCAGTGGTGGGCTCAAGGCTGGGGGACGCCTGCTGACTGTCTGGAAGCGCAGATGCCCTGAGGGACGGCCTGGCTGACCTCTGGGCTTGGAGGGTGCGGACGCAGGATGCTTGATCTGAGCATGGCTGGAAGCAGTGTGCCCTGCAGGTGGTGGCAGCTGCACTGCAGACGTCCCAGCGCTGGCATGTGCAATGGTCTCCTGCCGAGAGAGGACACCTGCACCATGGTCGGACGACACACTGGCTATCTGAGGGGAGCGGCTCGGCTCATCCGCCACAATCGCATGCTCCACTGATTCCTGGCCTTGTATGGGACTGGAAGGGCCCGGGGTGATCCTATCTGATGCAGAGAGGGTGGCTGCAGTGAGAGATCGTGTTGCCTCAATCTGGGTGTGGAGGAGCCCAGCAAGTGACTGCGTGGCAACAGTGAGGACCTGTGTGCCAGGTGCCAGTGCTTCGGAGAAGCCCTGGACAGTTCTTCCCATTGCTTCGGACAAGGCAGGTGCCGACCGCTCCACTGCCTCGGACAAGCCCTGGACAGACCTTTCCAGGGATTGTCCAAAGCCCTAAACAGTCCTTTCCATAGCCGACTCAAAGCCGTGGCCAGTCCTGTCCATTGTTGGGCCGAAGCCCTGGATAGTCCTGTCCATTGTTGGCCTGAAGCCCTGGATAGACCTGTCCATTGTTGCCCCGAAGACCTGGAGAGTCCTGTCCATTGTTGCCCCAAAGCCCTGGAGAGTCCTCTCCATTGTTGCCCCGAAGTCCAACATACTCTTAGCCAATGAATCTATTGACTCAGGCATCTTCTCCACTGCAGCCATCAGCTCCGTGTGTCTGACCCAGGCCTGTTTGCTCATTTCAGCCAGGTGACGCACCTCATCTGCACTCTGTGCAGCAGTCATCACTACCTGCCTTGCCCTCCGAGGAGACGGTGGCCGAACTTGCCTATCCCCCGTGCGTTGCTGCATGCCGCTTGTTCCGGCAACTGGTTCATCCTCAGAGGCCCCCCCCCATCCCTCCAGGGGACTACTATCCCCAGTCTGTAGATGTGTCCGCTCCCTGGATTCTGCAACGGCTGGTCTGGATTCCTCCTGATCCTCGCCTCCGGTGGCACTGGCAGCTTCAGTGCGTTGAGCCCGAGTTGGTGCTGCTTCATCTGAAAGTAGGGAGGTGGAAGAGTGGCTTTAGCAAAAGGACAGCTTTGCTGAAAGGCATGCCACATTGCGGCAAGGCTCTGACATGGCTGCACCCTGAGGATGCATGCTGGCGGGGGGACCAAGTGGAAGGCAACAGGTGGAAAAGGTGAGAGTCTTACCCTCGCTGTCGGTAATGGGGTCGGCAGATGCAGTGGTCACTGGACCAGACAGACGTCCTCCAAGTATCTGGTGCACTCTCTCCTCCAGATCCGTGAGAGTGACCACTTGTGGAGGTCCGCCACCAGTTCGACGCTGCTCCTTTCGGATCATCGCCAGCTTGGACTGCAGGGGAAAGAAGGGGAGGTTCTGTAACATGATGCCTTGAGAGCTCATCGCATGCCCCCCATGGTGCAAGAGCCCTTACATGAGGCCTTGAGACATCATCGCATGCCCCCCATGGTGCAAGAGCCCTTACATGAGGCCTTGAGACATCATCGAATGCCCCCCATGGTGCAAGAGCCCTTACATGAGGCCTTGAGACATCTGTCCATGTGTGTGCCCAGAAAGGGCCATGGGTGCTTGCTGACAGATGGCCATTGGGGCATCATGGCAACAGGATGCCCGAAGTCAGCTGCAGATGGAGGTAATCAGAAGTTTGGTAAACCATCACTCACCCTAACGATCCGTGTGAGGTCGTTGAATTTCTTCCTGCACTGAACAGGGGTCCTGGTCACCATGCTGCTGGAGTTGACCCTCACAGCAACCTCTCTCCAAGATTGTCGGTAAGCCTTCTGATTCGGCCTCTTGCCATTGTCCGGATACAGGACATCTCGACGGCGCTCAACTGCAGCCACCAACTGGTCCAGAGCCTCAGTGCCGAAGCACTCTGCTCTCTGCCTAACCTTCTCCATGCTGAACAAGTTTCTAACGCCAGAGAAGGGCGAGCACCGAATCTGAGGCCTACAGGGCGTTGGGTGTTGAAGCTCAGGCTGACTGACCCACCCCTTTAAGAGCCGGCCGGCGCCTGGAAGTCTCGTGGTTTCCCGTAATTGAGATCACCTGCGCTGCGCCCGTCCGTGTCGATATTCAGTAGCGCCTGAACTTTTGCGCCTTAGGAGCACCGTGCAACGGCTGAATTAGCGCCTCAATCCCCTTTGGGGGCGATGCAACCCAATATCTCGCCAGGCAGCGATAAGTTTCGCCAGTTCTAGCGCCTCAAGCGGGGCTATACCCAATTTCTAGGCCATAGAGTTATACAGCACAGAAAGAGGCCCTTCGGCCCATCGTGTCCGCACCGGCCATCAAGCCCTGTCTATTCTAATCCCATTTTCCAGCACTGGGTCCGTAGCCTTGTCTGCTATGGCATTTCAAGAGCTCATCGAAATGCTTCTTGAATGTTGTGAGGGTTCCTGCCTCTACCACCCTTTCAGGCAGTGAGTTCCAGATTCCAACCACCCTCTGGGTGAAAAAGTTTTCCCTCAAATCCCCTCTAAACCTCCTGCCCCTTACCTTGAAACTATGCCCCCTGGTTATTGACCCCTCTACTAAGGGGAAAAGTTCCTTTCTATCTACCCTATCTATGCCCCTCATAATTTTGTACACCTCAATCAGGTCCCCCCTCAGCCTTCTCTGCTCCAAGGAAAACAACCCCAGCCTGTCCAGTCTCTCTTCATAGCTGAAGCGCTCCAGCCCAGGTAACATCCTGGTGAATCTCCTCTGCACCCTCTCCAATGCAATCACATCCTTCCTATAGTGTGGCGACCAGAACTGCACACAGTATTCCAGCTGTGGCCTAACCAGCGTTTTGTACAGCTCCATCATAACCTCCCTGCTCTTATATTCTATGCCTCGGCTAATGAAGGCAAGTATCCCATATGCATTTTTAACCACCTTATCTACCTGTCCTGCTGCCTTCAGGGATCTATGTACATGCACACCAAGGTCCCAGTGGATGTGGTGTATTTGGACTTCCAAAAGGCATTTGACAAGGTGCCACACAAAAGATTACTGCACAAGATAAAAAATCACAGGATTGGGAGCAATATACTGGCATGGGTGGAAGATTGGCTATCTAACAGAAAACAGAGAGTGGGGATAAATGGTTCATTCTCGGGTTGGCAATCAGTAACTGGTGCTGTTCCGCAGGGGTCAGTGCTGGGTCCCCAACTCTTTACAATCTATATTAACGATTTGGAGGAGGGGACCAAGTGCAACGTATCCAAGTTTGCCGACGATACAAAGATGGGAGGGAAAGCAGTGAGTGAGGAGGACATTAAAAACCTGCAAACGGACATAGACAGGCTAAGTGAGTGGGCAGAAATTTGGCAGATGGAATATAATGTTGGAAAGTGTGAGGTTATGCACTTTGGCAGAAAAAATCAAAGAGCAAGTTATTATCTAAATGGAAAGAAACTGCAAAGTGCTACAGTATAAAGGGATCTGGGGGTCCTGGTGCATGAAACACAGAAGGTTAGTATGCAGGTACAGCAGGTGATCAGGAAGGCCAATGGAATCTTGGCTTTTATTGCAAGGGGGATGGAGTATAAAAGCAGGGAAGTCTTGCTGCAGTTATACAGGGTATTGGTGAGGCCACACCTGGAATATTGCGTACAGTTTTGGTTTCTATATTTAAGAAAAGATATACTTGCTCTCGAGGCAGTTCAGAGAAGGTTCACTCGGTTGATTCTGGAGATGAGGGGGTTGACTTATGAGGAAAGGTTGAGTAGGTTGGGCCTCTACTCATTGGAATTCAGAAGAATGAGAGGCGATCTTATCGAAACATATAAGATTGTGAGGGGGCATGATCGGGTGGATGTGGTGAGGATGTTTCCACTGATGGGTGAGACTAGAACTAGGGGGCATAATCTTAGAATAAGGGGCTGCCCTTTCAAAACTGAGATGAGGAGAAACTTCTTCACTCAGAGGGTAGTAAATCTATGGAATTTGCTACCCCAGAGAGCTGTGGAAGCTGCAACATTAAATAAATTTAAAACGGAGATAGACAGTTTCCTAGCTGATAAGGGAATTAGGGGTTACGGGGAGAGGGCAGGGAAATGGACGTGAGTCTAGGTTCGGATCAGCCACGATCCTATTGAATGGCGGAGCAGGCCCGAGGGGCCGTATGGCCTACTCCTGCTTCTTATGTGTTCTTATATAAGAATTAAGTCCCTCTGATCCTCTGTCCTTCCTGGGGTCCTACCATTCATTGTGTATTCCCTTGCCTTGTTTGTCCTCCCAAAATGCATCACCTCACACTTTTCAGGGTTAAATTCCATTTGCCACTGTTCTGCCCATCTGACTAATCCGTCTATATCATCCTGTAGCCTGAGGCTTCCCTCCTCGCTATTTACCACTCCACCAATTTTTGTGTCATCAGCGAACTTACTGATCATACCTCCTACATTGATATCTCAATCATTAATGTACACTACAAACAGCAAAGGACCCAGCACCGATCCCTGCGGTACACCACTGGACACAGGCTTCCAGTCACAAAAACAACCTTCGACCATCACCCTCTGCCTCCTGCCACTAAGCCAATTTCGGATCCAATGTGCCAAATTGCCCTGGATCCCATGGGCTCTTACCTGCTCATCTAAATGCTGCCCCTTGGCGACATCATCCGAAAACACAGCGTCAGTTTCCACATGTACGCTGACGACACCCAGCTCCACCTCACCACCACTTCTCTCGACCCCTCCACGATCTTCTAATCCAGTTATGGATTAAATATTGGGAAGACTAAAGCAATTGTTTTCGGTCCCTAGCCACTGACTCCATCCCTCTCCCTAACATCTGTCTGAGGCTGAACAACACTGTTCATAACCTCGGTGTCATATTTGACCCCGAAATGAGCTTCCGAACACATATCCGCAGCATAACAAAGACCGCCTATTTCCACCTCGGTAACATTGCCCGTCTCCAGCCCTGCCTAACTCATCCGCTGCTGAAACCCTCACCCGGCCCTTTGTTACCTCTAGAATCGACTATTCCAGCGCACTCCTGGCTGGCCTCCCACATTCTACCCTATGTAAACTTGAGGTGATCCAAAACTACCCGTGTCGTAACTCAACGCCAAGTCCCGTTCACCCATCACCCCTGTGCTCACTGACCTACATTGGCTCCCGGTTAAGCAATGCTTTGATTTCAAAATTCTCATCCTTGTTTTCAAATCCCTCCATGGCCTCGCCCCTCCCTATCTTAGTTATTCCCTTCAGCCTCACAACCACCCGCCCCCCGCGATAGAATCACAGAAAAATTACGGCACAGGAGGAGGCCATTCGGCCCATCTTGTCCGTGCCGGCCGATTAAGTGCTATCCACACTAATCCCACTTTCCAGCACTTGGTCCGTAGCCTTGTAGGTTACGGCACTTCAAGTACACATCCAAGTACTTTTAAAATGTGATGAGAGTTTCTGCCTCTACCACCCTGTCAGGCAGTGAGTTCCAGACCCCCACCACCCACTGGGTGAAAACATTTCTCCTCAACTCCCCTCTAAACCTCCGACCAATTACTTTAAATCTACGCCCCCTGGTTGTGGACCCCTCTGCCAAGGGAAATAGGTCCTTCCTATCTCGGCCCCTCAGAATTTTATACACCTCAATCAGGTCTCCCCTCAGCCTCCTCGGTTCCAAAGAAAACAACCTCCACCCCCCCCGAGACACCTGCGTTCCTCCAATTCTGCCCTCTTGAGCATTCCTGATTAGAATCGCTGCACCATCAGTGGCCGTGTCTTCTGTTGCCTCGGCCCTAAGCTCTGGAATTCCCTCCCTGAACCTCTCCGCCTCTCTTTCATAGAAAATAGGAGCAGGAGTCGGCCATTCGGCCCCTCGAGCCTGCTCCGCCATTCAATGAGATCATGGCTGATCAAAACCCACCTCTGTGACCAAGCTTTTGGCCATCTGCCCGAATTTCTCCTTCTGTGGCTCGGGGTCACATTTTTCAATCTCTTACAATACTCCTGTGCAGCGCCGTGGGACGTTTTCCTACGTTAAAGGTGCTATAGAAATACAGGTTGTTGTTGTTCTCATTGTTGGAGCTGAGCTCTGAACAGGCCCCGACCCCTCCCCCTACTCCGCATGCGCCGCTCCAAGGTGAGCGCGGGCTCTGAACAGGCCCCGCCCCCTCCCCCTACTCCGCATGTGCCGCTCCAAGGTAAGCGCGGGCTCTGAACAGGCCCCGCCCCCTCTCCCTACTCTGCATGCGCCGCCGGGCCCCGCTCCCGAGGATGAGCCGCTACCGCGCCTGCGCAGGGCCTCGCATTCTGGAGAAGGCCCGGGCAACCGCGAGTGTCCACATCACCGGCGGAAAGTGAGTTTTATGAGGGTTTTTTATATATATAGCGGAGAGAAGCGCAGGCGGGGAGATAAATAAAAAGAAAATACAAACCGCACCGTCCCAGCGCCCTCCCCGCACCGAGCAGAGCGGATTGAGCGGCCACAGCCCCCTGTCTTCTGCAGGGAGCCGGACTGGGGCACGTCATCAACTCCACAGCGGTGACTGACGGGAGCTGCGACCAATAGGGAGAGAGTGGGCGGAGCTTGGAGGACTGAGGTGGCAGCAGGTCCTCCAACCAATCGGGGTGTCCAAGGGGCGGGACTTCCGCCGCCCGCTTCTCCCGCTGCTGAGACAAGTGGAATGCAGTAGAGGGTGCTCTTCTGAGTTTGGGGCTCAGGCCTGTTAGTGGAGCAGTGCAGAGGGAACTTTACTCTGCACTGGGCTTTACTCCCTCAGCACTGCACTGGAGGGGCAGCACAGAGTTTTAGACTCGAGTCTCTGGAGTGGGACTTCAACCCACAACCTTCTGACTCAGAGGAGAGAGTGCTGCCGCCTGAGCCATGGCTGACACTCTGTATCTAACCCATGCTGTACCTGCCCTGGGTGTGTTTGATGGGACAGTGTAGAGGTAGCTTTACTCTGTATCTAACCCGTGCTGTACCTGCCCTGGAAGTGTGTGATGGGACAGTGTAGAGGGAGCTTTACTCTGTATCTAACCCGTGCTGTACCTGCCCTGGGAGTGTTTGATGGGACAGTGTAGAGGGAGCTTTACTCTGTATCTAACCCGTGCTGTACCTGCCCTGGGAGTGTGTGATGGGACAGTGTAGAGGGAGCTTTACTCTGTATCTAACCCGTGCTGTTCCTGCCCTGGGAGTGTTTGATGGGACAGTGTAGAGGGAGCTTTACTCTGTATCTAACCCGTGCTGGACCTGCCCTGGGAGTGTCTGATGGGGACAGTGTAGAGGGAGCTTTACTCTGTATCGAGCCCGTGCTCTACCTGCCCTGGGAGTGTTTGATGGGACAGTGTAGAGGGAGCTTTACTCTGTATCTAACTCGTGCTGTACCTGCCCTGGGAGTGTTTGATGGGACAGTGTAGAGGGAGCTTTACTCTGTATCTAACCCGTGCTGTACCTGCCCTGGGAGTGTTTGATGGGACAGTCTACAGGGAGCTTTACTCTGTATCTAACCTGTGCTGTACCTGCCCTCACGAGCAAATTTGGCTAGGGTAAATAAAATTAGAGAGTTAAATGCGTGGCTCAAAGACTGGTGTGGGAGAAATGGGTTTTGCTTCTTGGGACACTGGCACCAGTACTGGGACAGGAGAGAGCTGTTCCGTTGGGACGGACTTCACTTGGCCAGTGCTGGGACTAGAATCCTGGCGAATCGAATAACTAGGGCTGTAGAGAGGGCTTTAAACTAATTAGTGGAGGGGAGGTTTCAAGAGAGCGAAAAATAAAAATGTCAGCGGAGAAGGCAATAGAGCAAGGTAGCAGTGGAGGAATTAAAAACCAGAGCGTGTCAGGAAGGAACACAATATATAAAGATAAAGGTAAATTTGTAAAGGGGGTATAAGCAGGAATAAATTGTCACAAAACATATTTAAAAGTTCTTTATCTGAATGCACGCAGCATTCGTAACAAAATAGACGCGTTGACGGTACAAATAACTACACATGGGTATGATCTGGTGGCCATTACGGAGACATGGCTGCAGGGTGACCATGACTGGGAACTAAACATCCAGGGGTATTTGACTATTAGGAAGGACAGACAGGAAGGAAAAGGAGGTGGGGTGGCTGTGTTAATAAAGGATGGAATCACTGCAATAGTGAGAAATGATATTGGGTCAAAGGATCAGGATAGTGAAACGGTTTGGGTGGAAATAAGGAATAATAAGGGGAAAAAGTCACTAGTGGGCGTAGTCTATAGGCCTCCTAACAGTTGCAACTCTATTGGTCGGAGTATAAATCAGGAAATAGTTGGGCCTTGTATTAAGGGAACAGCTATAATCATGGGAGATTTTAACTTTCATATTGACTGGACAAATCAAATTGGGCAGGGCAGCCTTGAGGAAGAGTTCATAGAGTGCATTAGGGACGGGTTCCTTGAGCAGTATGTTACTGAACCAACCAGGGGGCAGGCAATCTTAGATCTGGTCGTGTGGAATGAGACAGGATTAATAAAAAATGTCCTAGTAAAGGATCCCCTTGGAATGAGTGACCATAACATGGTTGAATTCCAAATTCAGTTGGAGGGTGAGAGAGTTGGATCTCAAACCAGCGTACTAAGCTTAAATAAAGGAGACTATGAAGGTATGAGAGCAGAGTTTCTATAGTTATATAAAAAGAAAAAGGGTGGCTAAAGTGAATGTTGGTCCCTTAGAGGACGAAACTGGGAAGTTAGTTGTGGGGGACATGGAGATGGCAAAAACGCTGAACAAATATTTTATATCAGTCTTTACAGTAGAGGACACTAAAAATATCCCAACACTGGACAAACAGGGGGCTATGGGGGGGGGGGGAGGAGCTAAACACGATTAAAATCACTAAGGAGATGGTACTCGGTAAGATAATGGGACTTAAGGCGGATAAATCCCCTGGACCTGATGGCTTACATCCTAGGACCTTGAGAGAGGTAGCAGTGGGGATTGCAGATGCATTGGTGGTAATTTTCCAAAACTCCCTGGATTCAGGCAAAGTCCCAGCAGATTGGAAAACTGCTAATGTAACGACATTATTTAAAAAGGGAGGTAGACAAAAGGTTGGAAACTATTGACCAGTTAGCCTAACATCTGTGGTTGGTAAAATGTTGGAGTCCATTATTAAGGAAGCAGTAACAGGACATTTGGATAAGCATAATTTAATCGGACATAGTCAGCATGGTTTTATAAAGGGGAAGTCATGCTTGACAAATTTGCTCGAATTCTTTGAGGATGTAACAAACAGGGTGGAAAAAGGGGAACCAGTGGACGTGGTGTATTTGGAATTCCAAAAGGCATTTCACAAGGTGCCACACAAAAGATTACTGAACAAGATAAAAAATCATGGGAAAAGGACATAGACAGGCTAAGTGAATGGGCAGAAATTTGGCACATGGAATATAATGTTGGAAAGTGTGAGGTTATGCACTTTGGCAGAAAAAATCAAAGAGCAAGTTATTATCTAAATGGAGAGAAACTGCAAAGTGCTACAGTACAAAGGGATCTGGGGATCCTGGTGCATGAAACACAGAAGGTTAGTATGCAGGGACAGCAGGTGATCAGGAAGGCCAATGGAATCTTGGCTTTTATTGCAAGGGGGATGGAGTATAAAAGCAGGGAAGTCTTGCTTCAGTTATACAGGGGACTGGTGAGGCCACACCGGGAATATTGCGTACAGTTTTGGTTTCCATATTTAAGAAAAGATATACTTGCTCTCGAGGCAGTTCAGAGAAGGTTCACTCGGTTGATTGCGGAGATGAGGGGGTTGACTTATGAGGAAAGGTTGAGTAGGTTGGGACTCTACTCATTGGAATTCAGAAGAATGAGAGGCGATCTTATCAAAACATATAAGATTGTGAGGGGGCTTGATCGGGTGGATGCGGGGAGGATGTTTCCACTGATGGGTGAGACTAGAACTAGGGGGGCATAATCTAAGAATAAGGGGCTGCCGTTTCAAAACTGAGATGAGGAGAAACTTCTTCACTCAGAGGGTGGTAAATCTATGGAATTTGCTACCTCCGATAGCTGTGGAAGCTGCGACATTAAATAAATTTAAAATGGAGATCGACAGTTTCCTAACTGATAAGGGAATTAGGGGTTATGGGGCGCGGGCAGGGAAGTGGACGTGAGTCTAGTTTCGGATCAGCCATGATCCTATTGAATGGCGGAGCAGGGCCGAGGGGCCGTGTGGCCTACTTCTGCTCCTACTTCTTATGTTCTTTTTCTCTTCACATATCTATAAAAGCTTTTAGTCAGTTTTTAAGTTCCCTGAAAACTTACTCTCATATTCAATTTTCCCCTTCTTAATTAATCCCTTTGTCCTCCTTTGTTGAATCCTAAACTGCTCCCAATCCTCAGGTTTACTGCTTTTTCTGGCCAATTTATATGTCCTCTCCTTGGATCTTATGCTATCCCTAATTTCCCTTGTTAGCCACGGTTGAGTCACCTCTTGTTTTATTTTTATGCCAAACTGGGATGAACAAATTCTGTAGTTCATCCATGCGGTCTTTGAATGTTTGCCATTGCCTATCCACCGTCAACCCTTTGAGTGACATTCCCCAATCAATCCTACCCAACTTGCTACTCAGACCATCGTAGTTTCCTTTATTTAAATTTAGGACCCTAGTCTCTGAGTCAACAACTTGATTCTCCATCTTAATGAAGAATTCGATCATATTATGATCACTCCGACCCAAGGGGCCTCGTACAACAAGATTGCTAATTAATCCTTTCTCGTTACATAACACCCAGTCTAAGATGGCCTGATCTCTGGTTGGTTCCTCGACATATTGGTCCAGGAAACCATCCCGTAAACACTCAAGGAATTCCTCCTCCACAGTAGAGGACATGAGAGGGGGGGAGGGTATCCCTTTAAATGTGGATGAGGTAGGTGTCCCTTTAAATGTGGCGGGGTGGGTGTCCCTTTAAATGTGGAGGGGTGTGTGTCCCTTTAAATGTGGAGAGGATGGGCCACGCATGCTCATTCGGCACCACCACAACATCTGTGGCTAAGTAAAGAAATTAAGGATAGTATTCAACTAAAAACAAGGGCATATAAGGTAGCCAAATCTAGTGGGAGGACAGAGGATTGGGAAAACTTTAAAAGACAGCAAAAAATAACAAAAAGATTGATTAAGAAAGGGAAGATAGATTATGAAAGTAAATTAGCAAAAAATATAAAAACAGATAGTAAGAGTTTTTATAGTTATATAAAAAGAAAAAGGGTGGCTAAAGTAAATGTTGGTCCCTTAGAGGATGAGACCAGGAAATTAATGGTGGGAAATATGGAGCTGGCAAAAACACTGAATGAATATTTTATATCAGTCTTTACAGTAGAAGACACTAAGAATATCCCAACACTGGACAAACAGGGGGCTAAAGGGGGGGGAGGAGCTAAACACGATCAAAATCACTAAGGAAGTGGTACTCGGTAAAATAATGGGACTCAAAGCGGATAAATCACCTGGACCTGATGGCTTACATCCTAGGGTCTTGAGGGAAGTGGCGGTAGGGATTGTGGATGCATTGGTAATAATTTTCCAAAACTCCCTGGACTCGGCAAAGGTCCCGGCAGACTGGAAAACTGCTAATGTAACACCCTTATTTAAAAAGGGCAGTAGACAGAAGGCTGGAAACTATAGACCGGTTAGCCTAACATCTGTGGTAGGTAAAATTTTGGAGTCCATTATTAAGGAGACAGTAACAGGACATTTGGATAATCATAATTTAATAGGACAAAGTCAGCATGGTTTTATGAAGGGGAAGTCAGGGTTGACAAATTTGCTGGAGTTCTTTGAGGAAGTAACATATAGGGTGGATAAAGGGGAACTAGTGGACGTAGTGTATTTAGACTTCCAAAAGGCATTTGACAAGGCGCCACACAAAAGATTATTGCTTAAGATAAAAAATCACGTGATTGGGGGTAATATTCTGGCATGGATAGTGAAGTAAGATATTAAAAATTGGATTTAATAAGGAAAAACAAACCAGGATTCATCTGTAACACCAATATACAAAATGGAGGGAATAGGTTAATTCGTGCTCCGAGTTGAACAATAGAAGTCTGTAAAAGTTGTATAAACCCAGATAAGGTTTAAACAGGACTACGGGGTAACTGCTGAGAGATTAAAACTGTCAAAACAACCCCTTAGAAAGAGGGAGAGATATATGGGTTCGGCCACGCGAGTCGACACCTTTGCACTTAAGGGTTTGTTAAGTGTGAAGCTCAATAGGGTTCTATTCTTTTAACTAACTAAAGTGTTTTTGCTCTGTAGAAATAATTCAAGAGAGAGAGACAGAAAGTCTGCGGATTGCCCGCTTTGGAAAGATCTACTATCTTAGAGAAATACTTAGAAAGACCAAGCCATCTGACAACAGCAAATGGACGATCGTAAAGTAATAAAATTGAGGCCCGGGTCATGAGAAAGTAACAAGACCAACTGATAACGAAATGTGAGATTTGTAAGCGACTGGAAGAATGGAATGTCATGGTTTTATAATTACAATTTAACTATAATTCTGTATATGTTAATAAGCTTATCCCCGCCTTTAGGGCAGGGCCTTAAGTTTTGTATAACTGTGTGAACCTCAAGAGATTCGGTGGAGTTGGAGCCTTGTGTTGGGACGCAAGAGCCATAGCTCCCCAGGCCTGAATAAACCGTTTTTACTTCAATTATTGGGTCTGTCTTTCTTACAACAAGCCAGTGTTGTCGACTGTGTATATCACTCAGTCCACACTTTGGGGGCTTACATCAATTGGCGACGAGGATGGGATTCGCGTTCTGAACCAGACTCTCGGACAGCGTTAACCTAAGACGGGTGAGTATGTTTTAATTACCACCTGTAAAATTAGGGGTTAATCGCTGGCGAGACGGTGAGTCAGAATCGACGTATAAAAGAACTATAAAAAGAAAGACACCCTTAATTGAAGGCGGTTAAAAAGATAGGGATAAGGTGTTCCCTAAGCCGTATAGCGGCAAACCGACGGGGCGGAAAACCCTGGGAGGCAGAGAAGTCCTCATTTAGCCGTAGGTAGGCGAACCGACGGGGCGGAAAACCCTGGGAGGCAGAGAAGTCCTCATTTAGCCGTAGGTAGGCGAACCGACAGGGGCGGAAAGACCCCTACCCCGGGGAGGCGGGAAATCCTCTTTATCCGTGAGACGGCGAAATCTCAACAATTGAATGAATGGGTGCACCGTGGTGAGTGAATGAGATAAAACCCTGCGGTCATAAGGAGGTTAGAACGGACAAGGGTGAGGTCTGTCCCCAGCACCTCGCCTGAGCCTGAATTAAGAGGACAGTAGTCCCACGTGACGGCCAGGATCAAGTAGGACGCCGGGAGCTACAGACCCCACAGTACCAAAACCTCGGGACTAAAGGGTTGGTGTGTGTCTAACGAAACGAAGTGACTAATAGAAAGCAAGAAACTAATGAAGGTGACGCTATGGGGCGAACAACGTAGCGTACAAACCTAATTCCTCAACATCGTGAATTATGCGTGAAACATAGCAGTTAGTTATGACTAAGAGGGTGGAAGAAGAATCCTCAAGGGACCTGGATTCTATAACCCGACTCCTGGAAAATAAAAAGAAACAGTGCAGAGAGCCAAAGGCTTGGTGGGGAGGAGCTAAAGATAAAGAGGCAACAGATAATGTAAGGAATTGAAACAGAAGGGAGAGATAAAGAAGGAAAAAGATCTAATTTGCAGGCGAACCAATTTGAAACCCCAGCAAAAAAAAAACAAACAAACAGGGATTTGGAAACTAGGGAAAGCTGTTGAGTCACAGATTTAAAAAGGAAGGAAAAGATAAACTTAAAGCTTTACCAACATGGAAGTTATTAGCATCTGTACCAAGACAAGTAAAACACGAGATTTGCTGAGTGAAAGGAACCTTAGACATATGCTGAAATTACAGTTTGTATAAAAATGTGAGAGTGTGGATGTTTTCCTGATTAGGAATGTTTAAGAGGATTCAATATTCCTTTGTCTGAAAATCTGTCCGTTAAGAAAAAGAACTGTCTGCTGTGTGTTGTAGCTCCACCCACTTCTCTGTGTTAAAGTAAAAGCATTTAACCCCTTTGTCTTGTCGGGGATTTTGGAAGTTTAAGAATGTGCAAATAAGATTGTGCCCTCAGAATGAAAAAAAACCTATTACAATTTAAGTTAAGCTGGAGTGTAAAAACTGAGAAGAGCAACAAAAAGTTTGCTTAATGAAAGATTAAGTTTCAGTCTAAGATCTAACCTTGAAGTTATGAGGTAAATTAACCTATTAAAACCAGACTTTCATTGTGGCCACAGCGAAATTCTGGTTGATGTAAATTGGTGTAGTCCGAATTGAATAAGATAACTCCACTCCGCAAGAATATCTGATAGTGGCAGGTCCCGCTACAATATTTAATTGACTATGGTACTGGAAGCCTTATAGAAGGCGGGACTAGAGTTAAACCTTAGAAAGGTATAGGTAGGGAAGGATGAAGTAGTCTACCTAGGATACATAGTGACACAAGGGAAGAGACAAATGCCCGAAAACAGATGGGAGGGGCATTAGGACTGGCTGCGTGCTTTGATTGCTCGCAAGCTTCTAGGGATGGCAGCAGGAAGGGACCGCGCCAGAGAGGGGAGGGGGATCCGAGGATGTTTGTTGATGCATTGGTAGGGGGCCGACAGTGCAAAATGTTAATAGACACAGGAGCCACAATCTCATTGACAGACTTACCCTTACCCCGAACGAAACTTTCAGTTAGTATAGCAAGAATCGGTGGATGAAGAATCAGGGCTTATAAGAGCGAAACAGTCTTACTAGAAATTGGCTATAATAATAATACCTACACAGTTGTGGGTATGCGAGAACACCGAAGGAACAATCCTAGGGATAGATATACTGCGAGAAGTAGGAGCTTTAGTCGACCCTAAAGCGAATGAAGTGTACTGGCCCCCAGATTATAAGTCAAACAAACAGGCAGGCCCGGGAAACAAAGTAGAAATGGCCCAGCCTATACAGGATTTGATCAAAGGGGGGTAGCCAAAGGAAAATGTGTAAACCTATATAGATAGTCGGAATGCCTTTGGGGTGGTGTCTGATTACATGATAGCGGGAGTAGGCAGGGATATATGACACCAGAGACAAGAATATAATCAAGGAATGAGTAGGAATCTCTCTCCTACCCAAAGAGTCCGTAATAATAAGTTAAAGCACACAAGAGGATGGGCAGCTAAACGATCAACTGAGAGAGGGAATCTGACCAATGAAGCCCAAATGTTCATGTTGAATCAAAGTGTGAAACCACAACTGTCTTTCAGTCAGGGATGTTTTTTTGGGTTGCGTGAAGTGACGCAATAATGTTTAGCTCCACCTTCAAAAGCCTGCGAAGGAGTTAACCCTTTCCACTGACAGCTGTTTGAGTTCACCAAGTAACAACTTCAGTATTACTGAACAGAATTTAAAGATATTGGACATTATTAAATGTAAATTTCTTAATGTTGAGTTAATATTTCCCCACAGTGATAGAAGGAAAATTAGGATTTGATAAATGGAAGTTATCTTATAAACTAATTGCAGCACCGTCTCAAACGGCCAGGAGACTGCTTGGGAAGCTGTCCTGTTACCCAAAGATAAATCTGGACAGATAGTTAGAGACATGAGGCCAAAGACCAACAGATTATACGGGATCGAGAACAGGATACACGGGACGACCAGAAGGAGGTCTTTGCAATAGACAGCAAAGTGATAGCAGAAATAATACCAGCCAAACCAGGGCTAGCACCCAGATGGTCAGGACCTTATGAAGTATTAATGAATAATGACACGTGCTCATGTAGATGGGTCTGGAACGGGTAAAGGAAGGTGGAAACACTGGACCCAGCTAAAAATATATAAGAAAGACAATGAGTAAACCAGAGATGGTGCCCTTTTTGAGAGTGAGGAGTATACTAGAAGATATAAAGAATGGGAAGGGGAGTTACTACATATATCAATGATAGGGCTGTGGATGATAATATTATATGCCATAGTTTGCATCTTCAGGTATGTCTGGGGACAGAGCCACAGAACAAGAAATGAACCAGATGTACAGCATTTTGAACTGATAAAATGGATAAGAGCAGAATAATTCTGACTGGCTGGTGACGACCAGCCCCCTTTTTGTAATTACAGGAACATTGGACATCCGGAATGAGATGGAGCGTCCTCGCCTTGATTCTAGGGATAAATATAAGTATTGCCATTATCAAGGGGGATTAGTAATAAGGAGAACACAGGATGAGGTGTATTTTAGTGTAGCACATAGAGTTACTAAGCTTGCCATTAATATGAGTACTTTTGAGATACAAAACAAACTTGGAACTCCCTGTGGGTAAAACAATTAGAGGATCCACAGGAAAAATCTATCTTACAAAGATGTAAGAAACGGGGAGTATTGGAAACGACCGGAGCAGGGTATGCGGCCGGGTTAGCAACAGTTAATAGCTTGGACATAGAAGGAGTAAACGAAGGAGTAGAAGAATGACAAGCAAAAATAGAGAAGTTACTAAAACAAGCTACTGGAAATAGCCAGCAATTGACACTGGCAGGGAAACCAAACAATAATGCAATTGTCGGGGGTGGAAGAGATAGTAGCCCCCCATGCAGAAACAATCAATACAATTATTGATAGACTTAATAATGCTTCTCACTAAACCGATAAGGAACTAATATGTGCCACGTAGGGCTCATGGCTATTGTCGAATGCTCAGCATAACATGAGGCAAATAAATAATGGACAGATCCCTGATTGGATTACTAATAAGGATCTGGAACCTTGGATTGACACAAATAAAAGCCTATGTAAGGAATGTAAAATGGGACAAGTACACCGGGCAGGTGATTGTCTGACCCCATGGACTAAGATGATTGGCTTTGTACTGGCCATCCCACAATTCCCAGAAGGGGGACAACTCCGATACGACGTGATTAATATATGAGAAGTACAAAGGGAAAGTGGGTTAAATATCATGATGTCCCTACCAAGGTGCTTTGGGAAAGGGATGAAGATAATAAACAGAAGAATGAAACCTAAAGGGGGGTGGTAGTGGACGGGTGCCACCACAAGGGAAGGACATGGGTGTGCACACACCCCCCCCACCGAGGGAGACACATCCGAGTACGGATTTACGAAAATTACCAATTGCACCCTCGAGGTTCACCCAAGGGGATACACTGGACCTGGGTAGCATCAAGGAACAATGGGACCTGTTGTGTCACCACAATTGAACAGAAATATGAATATCAAGATATGGCTTATACCATTCCCCAACCAAACCGTTGTATTGGTCGAAAGATACTTATACAGATAGGAAAACCTGGTCATTTGATAATATGAGACTTACTAAAAAGGGTTGAAACTTATGTCATACCAGAGCCCAAGACAATTCCTAAGTTAGAGGAAGCTTGGCAGAAGTTACGGCAGGAAACAAAGGAAATTTTAAAGTACTATCATAAAATAGAAGAAGGCTTAAAGAAACAACAAAAAGACATTAGTGCAACATTAGAGGAAACTCACCCACTTCCTCATATTTTGATAATTGGGGACCAGGATGGTCGGGGACTGTGGGCGCCTCGGTGGTACAAGGCATAATGATATTCCTCTTGATTGTTATTCTGATATATTGTGTATTTTTATTTCTCCAGTGCCTTTGTGCCAGAATGAGTAAGGCCGAAAGTGGTGTGGTGAAGGAAGTAGAGCCTGAGGAGGGGCAGGCAGCGATGTTAAGAATGGACAACTCCCCTGCCTCTCCAAGGCAAATGGTGTAAGACGCGATGGGAAGCGACTGAAATTATGTGGGATTAATTGGGCATGGTAATTAATGACCGGGCCGGCCAACCGTAAGATGGAGGTGGCAGAAGGAGGGTGGCAGAAGGAGGGTGGTGAATGAGGACTGGTGTGTGATGACAGTCTCGAATTGGCACGTCACACACCCCACGTGGGAATGAGGGACAGGCTTGAGCAGGAAAGCCTCAACCATTAGTGTAGGGTCTAAGGGGCCCCGGGAATGGTTACACCGGACGGAGTGCATAAAGGAAAGCCCACCCTAAAGGAAAGACCACCGTAAAGGAAAGACCACCATACCACAGAGGGGGAAGTCGGCCTCCAAATTGATAAGATATATATACATGTATAACCTAAACTGGTAGAAGGCCAGGGAGTGCACGCTCTGGCAGACACCAGGAAGTGGAAATACATGTTGACCTGTTTGGAGCAATTGTCCAAAGGTCAAAAGGGGGGACTGAAGTAAGATATTAAAAATTGGATTTAATAAGGAAAAACAAACCAGGATTCATCTGTAACACCAATATACAAAATGGAGGGAATAGGTTAATTCGTGCTCCGAGTTGAACAATAGAAGTCTGTAAAAGTTGTATAAACCCAGATAAGGTTTAAACAGGACTACGGGGTAACTGCTGAGAGATTAAAACTGTCAAAACAACCCCTTAGAAAGAGGGAGAGATATATGGGTTCGGCCACGCGAGTCGACACCTTTGCACTTAAGGGTTTGTTAAGTGTGAAGCTCAATAGGGTTCTATTCTTTTAACTAACTAAAGTGTTTTTGCTCTGTAGAAATAATTCAAGAGAGAGAGACAGAAAGTCTGCGGATTGCCCGCTTTGGAAAGATCTACTATCTTAGAGAAATACTTAGAAAGACCAAGCCATCTGACAACAGCAAATGGACGATCGTAAAGTAATAAAATTGAGGCCCGGGTCATGAGAAAGTAACAAGACCAACTGATAACGAAATGTGAGATTTGTAAGCGACTGGAAGAATGGAATGTCATGGTTTTATAATTACAATTTAACTATAATTCTGTATATGTTAATAAGCTTATCCCCGCCTTTAGGGCAGGGCCTTAAGTTTTGTATAACTGTGTGAACCTCAAGAGATTCGGTGGAGTTGGAGCCTTGTGTTGGGACGCAAGAGCCATAGCTCCCCAGGCCTGAATAAACCGTTTTTACTTCAATTATTGGGTCTGTCTTTCTTACAACAAGCCAGTGTTGTCGACTGTGTATATCACTCAGTCCACACTTTGGGGGCTTACATCAGATAGAGGATTGGCTATCTAACAGAAGGCAGAGAGTTGGGATAAATGGTTCATTCACAGACTGGCAATCAGTAACTAGTGGTGTTCCGCAGGGGTCAGTGCTGGGTCCCCAACTCTTTACAATCTATATTAACGATTTGGAGGAGGGGACCGAGTGTAACATATCAAAGTTTGCAGATGATACTAAGATGGGAGGGAAAGTAGTGAGTGAGGAGGACATAAAAAACCTGCAAGGGGACATAGACAGGCTAAGTAAGTGGGCAGAGATTTGGCAGATGGAATACAATACTGGAAAGTGTGAGGTTATGCACTTTGGCAGGAAAAATCGTAGAGCAAGTTATTATCTTAATGGCAAGAAACTGGAAAGTACTGAAGTACAAAGGGATCTGGGGGTCCTGGTGCACGAAACTCAAAAGGTTGGTATGCAGGTGCAGCAAGTGATTAAGAAGGCCAATGGAATGTTGGCTTTCATTGCTAGGGGGATAGGATATAAAAATAGGGAGGTATTGCTTCAGTTGTACAAGGTATTGGTGAGACCGCACCTGGAATACTGCGTACAGTTTTGGTGTCCATACTTAAGAAAGGACATACTTGTTCTCGAGTCAGTACAAAGAAGGTTCACTCGGTTAATCCCGGGGATGAGGGGATGGACATATGAGGAGAGGTTGAGTAGATTGGGACTCTACTCATTGGAGTTCAGAAGAATGAGAGGCGATCTTATTGAAACATACAAGATTGTGAAGGGGTTGGATCGGGTGGATGCGGGGAAGATGTTCCCGATGATGGGTGAAACTAGAACTAGGGGGCATAGTCTTAGAATAAGGGGTTGCTCTTTCAAAACTGAGATGAGGAGGAACTACTTCACTCAGAGGGTGGTAGGTCCATGGAATATGCTGCCCCAAAAAGCTGTAGAAGCTACATCATTACATAAATTTAAAACAGAAATAGACAGTTTCCTAGAAGTAAAGGGAATTAAGGGTTACGGGGAGCGGGCAGGAATTTGGACATGAGTCTAGGTTTGGATCGGACATGGCCCTGTGGGTAGCGGAGCGGGCCCAGGGGCCGTGTAGCCTGATCCTGCTCCTATTTCGTGTGTCTAATTATGTTCGATTCAGGAGATGGTTCTGTGATAGTAGATTGGCGGTTAGGATCAGATCAGCCATGATCTTATTGAATGGCGGAGCAGGCTCGAGGGGCCGATTGGCCTACTCCTGCTCCTATTTCTTATGTTCTTATGTCCTTATGCCAGTGCGCCTGCGCAGGGCCTCTGGGGAGAAGAGGGAAGGCCGGGCCCAGGGAAGAGGCGGAATCAGCGGCCGTGGTAAAGTGTTGGGGAATCGATTCAAATCGAGGCGAGGAGGAGAGCAAGATTATAAAGTAACATACCAGAAAAACCAAACCTGAGAGTCGGGCGGAACCTCCGTGGACGCCGAACGGAGGGGTTTGAGTTGCGCGGGGTGACGGAGTGAGCCGGAGCAATGTGATTCTGACTGACGGGAGCGCTGACCAATAGCACGAGGGCTGAGCTGGGAGGACTGAACTAGGCGGCCTGGTCCTCCAACCAATGGCGGCGCGGCAAGGGGGCGGGACCTTCCTCCCCGGCGCTGAGGCTGGGGACCGGTTGTGACGTCATCACTGGAAGAGGCCATTCAGAGAAGAGGCTGCGACCGCTCAATCTGCTCCACTCGGTGCCGGGAGGGCGCTGGGACGGTGCGGTTTGTATTTTCTATTTATTTATCTCCCCGCCCGCGCTTCTCTCCGCTATATCAAAAAAACCCTGATAAAACTCACTTTCCGCCGGTGATCCGCACTCTCGCGGTTGCCCGGGCCTTCCCCAGAATGCGAGGCCCTGCGCAGGCGCGGTAGCGGCTCAACTTCGGGAGCGGGGCCCGGCGGCGCATGCGGAGTAGGGGGAGGGGCCTGTTCAGAGGGGGAGGATGATTGACAGGGGCCCAGGGTGTGTGCTGAGCATGCGCGGTGCGGGCCGGGCGCCTGTGGAGCAGGAGAGGGCGGGGCCATGGAGCGCATGCGCGGGGTCAGCTGCAACTTTTGACAAAGGGACCGAATGTCTTCAAATCTCTCCCCCCCTCTTCTAATTTCCGGCAAAACCAGTTTATAAAAGTCATCACTGAAAGTACATAGAAGATAGGGCCCAGGGCCTGATTGACGGGAGCTCCCAACCAATAGGGAGCGAGCGGGGCGGGGCTGGAGGAGCGAGCCGGCGGCGGGTCCTCCAACCAATCGGGGAGCCCGAGGGACTTGCGCCGGCTGATTGGGACAGAGGAGGCTGACGGGAGATTTAATTTAAGTGAATTTAATTTCCCGCCTGCTCCAACCGCCCACCCTGCAACGTCACGACATCGCCGGCGTGCACTGACTGACACTGAGCTCTCCACCAATGAGCGAGGGGAGGCGGAGCCTGGAGGACCGACCGAGGGGCTTTGGTCCTCCAACCAATCGCGGCGAAGGAGGAGGTGGGACCTGGGATCGGCCCGCCGCCATTTTGTAAAGCGGCTTGGTCAGGATCTGTGATCCTGGGAAAGTTTATTTTTAATGTTCCTTTCACATTTTACAGCTCAAAATAATTTATTTTACAGAAGATACTTGTTTTAAACATAGAAACATTGAAGATAGGAGCAGCAGTAGGCCATTCGGCCCTTCGAGCCTGCTCCGCCATTCAATGCGATCATGGCTGATCATAAAAAAAGCAGTTTGTTTTTAAATTGATGAAACAGAAACAAGAAACCCTGCGGAGCAAATGTGAGCAAAAATATTTTTTCTCCCTGAATTAATTTTTTAAATAATTTTCTGCGTTTTTAATTATTAACTTCAAGCACTTTATTATTAAGAGAAATATGGGAGTGGTGGGGGTTCTTTTAAAGGGACAGGCACTCTCTTCTGTATGATTTTCATTAAATGGACCGCGTCCCCTTGGATCACCGGTTTTAAAGGGACAGCGTCTCCCTTTTTATTAATGTATATGTAAGAGACTGACATTTAAAGTGGGGCTAATCCCCTGCTCCCCTGAGTGCTTAGCGAGAAATCAGGTGCTGTTTGCTCTCGCCTCCTCCCAGTTTTCTGCCAAGGGACAGAAAGCAGAGAGTAGTGGTGAATGGTTGCTTTTCAGACTGGAGGGAGGTAAACAGTGATGTTCCCCAGGGGTCGGTATTAGGACCAATGTCCCCTCTAATTTCTTTTGAGGTGCGTGGCCCCTTTAACGGGCTGCACAGCCCATTCAAATTTCCGCGCATGCGCGTTTAATCCATTTATAGTGCGGTGAGCCGGCTGCGCGGGACCTCCAGACCGCTGCGTGGCCGCGCAACTTAACGTGAACATTGATTCGCACCACTGCTTTTTTTGATATATATTAATGACCTGGACTTGGGGATCCAGGGCAAAATTTCAAAATTTACAGATGACATGATACACGAAAATGTAGCAAACAATGAGGATAGGGTGAGATATGTGTTGGTGTAGGGGTTACGGGGATCGGGTGGGATATGTGTCGGTGCAGGCTCGATGGGCCGAAATGGCCTCTATCTGCACTGTGGGGTTTCTGTGATTCTGTGATAGTAACAGAATTCAGGAGGATGTAGCCAGACTGGTGAAATGGGCAGAAACGTGGCAGATTAAATTTAATGTAGAGAAGTGTGAAGTGATTCATTTTGGTAGGAAGAATGAGGAGAGGCAATATAAACTAAATGGTCCAGTTTTAAAGAGGGTGCAGGAACAGAGAGGCCTCGGGGTGTATGTACACAAATCTTAGAAGGTGGCAGGACAAGTTGAGAAGCCTGTTAAAAAAGCATACAGGATCCTTGACTTTATTAATAGAGGAATAGAGTACAAAAGCAAGCAGGTTATGCTAAGCACTGGCTAGCCTTCCGCTGGGCACCACACTTTAGGAAGGATGTCAAGGCCTAAGAGAGGGTGCAGAAGAAATTTACGAGAATGGGACCAGGGATGAGGGACTCGAGTTACGTGGAGAGACGGGAGAAGCTGGGGTTGTTCTCCTCGGAGCAGAGAAGATTAAGAGGAGATTTGATAGAGTTGTTCAAAATCAGGATGGATTTTGAGAGAGTAAATAAGGAGAAACCGTTTCCAATGGCTGAAGGGACAGAAACCAGATTTAAGGCGATTGGCAAAAGAACCAGAGGTGACATGAGGAAACAGATTTTTACACCAAGTTGTTGTGATCTGGAATGCGCTGCCTGAAAGGGCGGTGGAAGCAGATTCAATATTATAATTCAAAAGAGATTGAGATAAACACTTGAAGGTAAAACATTTACAGGGCTTTGGGGAAAGAGCAGGGGGAGTGGGATTAATTGGATCGCTCTTTCAAAGAGCCGGCACAGGCACGATGGGCCGAATGGCCTCCTTCTGTGCTGTATCATTCTATGATGCTATTCTACACAGACACACACACATACAGTCAGACAGACACACAGACACAGATACTCACTAAAATACAGTCAGACACACACTCACATTTTTTCTGCATCAGCATTTATTATTAATTTCAAAGACTTTACGAAAAAGGTGGGAATGGTGGGCAGCGGGCTCTTAAAGGGACAGGGACTCTCCTTTTCAATGTGATTTTCATTAAAGGGACCGAGTCCCTCCTTGCCTGTGGAGGACCAATTTTAAAAGGACAGCGTCTCGAAATCAGGTGCTGTCTGCGTGTGAACCACCTCCTCCCAATTTCCTGCCAAGCGATCCCTGCGGGCACCACTCCACTCTAGGAGTGGCTGCTAGAATCATACAGCACAGAAGGAGGCCATTCAGCCCATCGTGCCTGTGCCGGCTCTTTGAAAGAGCTCTCCATTTAGTCCCACTCCCCTGCTCTTTCCCCATAGCCCTGCAAATTTTTCCCCTTCAAGTATTTATCCAATTCCCCAGTGAACGTTATTATTGACTCTGCTTCCACCGCCCTTTCAGGCAGCGCATTCCAGATCACAACAAGTCGCTGCGTCAATAAAATTCTCCTCACCTCGCCTCTGGTTCTTTTGTCAATGACCTTATATCTGTGTCCTCTGGTTACCGACCCTCCTGCCACTGGAAACAGTTTCTCCTTATAAGCTACAGCTATACAAAGCCCTGGTTAGACCCCAGAGAGTGATAACGGCACAGAAGGAGGACATTCGGCCCATCAAGTCCGTGCCAGCTCTCTGTAGAGCAATCCAGTCAGTCCCATTCCCCCGCTCTATCCCCGTAGCCCTGCAAGTTTATTTCCCTCAAGTGCCTATCCAGTCTCCCCTTGAAAACATTGAGTGTCTCCGCTTCCACCACTTCCGTCGGCAGTGAGTTCCAGGTCCTCACCACTCGCTGCGTAAAAAAGTTTTTCCTCACGTTCAACCTGTATCTCTTGCCCAAAACCTTAAATCTGTGTCCCCTAGTCCTTGTACCATCAACTAGTGGGCACAGCCTTTCCCCGTCTAGCCTATCCAAACCCGTCATAATCTTGTACACCTCGATCAAATCACACCTCAACCTCCTTTGCTCTAATAAAAACAAATCCAGCTTCTCCAACCTGTCCTTGTAGCTAAGATCCCCTATCCCCAGAACCATTCTGGTAAATCTCCTCTGCACCCTCTCAAGGGCCTTCACATCCTTCCTAAAGTGTGGTGACCAGAACTGGACGCAATACTCCAGTTGTGGCCTAACCAGCGCTTTATAAAGGTTCAGCATAACTTCTCTACTTTTGTACTCAATACCTCTATTTATGAAGCCCAAGATCCCATATGCTTTGTTAACCACTTTCTCAATATGTCCCGCCACCTTCAGGGACCTACGCACATTAACTCCCAGGAACTCCCTGGAGCACTGTGTACAGTTCTGGGCACCGCACCTCAGAAAGGATATACTGACCTTGGAAGGAGTGCAGCACAGATTCACCAGAATGTTACCCGGGCTCCAAGGGTTAGATTATGAGGGAGAGATTACATAAACTAGGCTTGTGTTCCCTGGAATCTAGAAGGTTAAGGAGTGATTGAGGATTTTCGGATTTTGAAAGGAATTGGTAGAGTAGATAGAGAGAAACTTTTTCCACCGGTGGGGGAGTCGAGGACAAGGGGACATCACCTTAAAATCAGAGCCAGGCCATTCAGGAGAGAAGTTGGGAAACACTTCTTCACACAAAGGGTGGTAGAAGTGTGGAACCCTCTCCCACAGGAAGCAGTCGATGCCAGCTCAATTAATCATTTTAAATCCCAGAGTGATAGATTTTTGCTAGACAAGGGAGCAAAGGGATATGGAGCCAAGGCAGGTGGGTGGAGTTAAGACACAGATCGGCCATGATCTCACTGAATGGTGGAACAGGCCGGAGGGGCTGAATGGCCTCCTCCTGTTCCCATGCTCCTATTTACTCTATCAAAAACCTTCCTGTTTTGAACACCTCTATTAAATCTCCGCTGCACCTTCTCTGCTCCAAGGAGAACAATCCCAGCTTCTCCAGTCTCTCCACATAACTGAAATCCTCTGTGTATTTGTCGTGGGGCAGCAGGCTATAGCAAACAGCTTTCTTAAGAACATAAGAAATAGGAGCAGGAGCAGGCCATTCGGCCCTTCGAGCCTGTTCCGCCATTCAATAAGATCATGGCTGATCTTCTACCTCATCTCCACCTTCCCGCCCGATCCCCATATCCCTTGATTCCCCATGAGTCCAAAAATCTATCGATCTCAGCCTTGATTATACTCAATGTCTGAGCCTCCACAGCCCTCTGGGGCAGAGAGTTCCAAAGATTCACCACCCTCTGAGTGAAGAAATTTCTCCTCATCTCAGTCCTAAATGGCCGACCCCTTATTCTGAGACTGTGACCCCTGGTTCTAGACTCCCCAGCCAGGGGAAACAGTCTCCCAGCATCTACCCTGTCAAGCCCTGTAAGAATTGTAGATGTTTCAATGACATCACCTCTCATTCTTCAAAATTCCTGGGAATATAGGCCCAGTCTCCTCAATCTCTCCTCATAGGACAATCCCCCCATCCCAGGAATCAGTCTGGTGAACCTTTGTTGCACTCCCTCTAAGGCAAGTATATCCTTCCTTAGGTAAGGAGACCAAAACTGTGCACAATACTCCAGGTGTGGTCTCACCAAGGCCCTATATAATTGCGGTAAGACTTTACTCTTATACTCCAATCCTTTTGTAATAAAGACTAACGTACCATTTGATTTCCTAATTGCTTGCTGCACCTGCGTGTTAACTTTCAGTGCCTCGTGTACAAGGACACCCAGGTCCCTCTGAACACCAACATTTCCCAATCTCTCACCATTTAAAAAATACTCTGCTTTTCTATTTTTCCTACCAAAGAGGGTTGGAGTATAAAAGCAGGGAAGTCCTGCTACAACTGTACAGGGTATTGGTGAGACCACACCTGGAGTACTGCGTACAGTTTTGGTCTCTGTATTTAAGGAAGGATATACTTACATTGGAGGCAGTTCAGAGACGATTCACTAGGTTAATTCCAGAGATGAGGGGGTTGACTTATGAGGAAAGGTTGAGCAGGCTGGGCCTATACTCATTGGAATTTAGAAGACTGAGAGGTGATCTTATTGAAACATATAAGATACTGAGGGGGCTCGACAAGGTAGATGCAGAGAGGATGTTTCCCCTCGTGGGGAAATCTAGAACTCGGGGGCACAGTTTCAGAATAAAGGGCCGCCCTTTTAGAACTGAGATGAGGAGGAATTTCTTCTCTCAGAGGGTCGTAAATCTGTGGGATTCTCTGCCCCAGAGAGCTGTGGAGGCTGGGTCATTAAATACATTTAAGGTGGAGATAGACAGATTTTGGCAAGATACGGGAGTGAAGGTTTATGGGGAGCGAGCGGGGAAGTGGCTTTGAGCCCAAGATCAGCCATGATCTTATTGAATGGCGGAGCAGGCTCGAGGGGCCAAGTGGCCTATTCCTGCTCCTATTTCTTATGTTCAAAGCGGATAACTTCACACTTCTCCACATTATATTCCATCTGCCATGTTCTTGCCCATTCACTTAACCTGTCGATATCCCTTTGCAGCCTCTTTGTGTCCTCCTCACAACTTATTTTCCCACCTAGCTTTGTATCGTCAGCAAACTTGGACACATTGCACTCGGTCCCCTCATCTAAGTCATTGATGGAGATTGTGAATAGCTGAGGCCCCAGTACTGATCCTTGCGGGACCCCACTAGTTACAGCCTGCCAGCCCGAAAATGAGCTGTTTATTCCTACTCTCTGTTTTCTGACCGTTAACCAATCCTCAATCCATGCTAATATTACCCCCAATCCCATGAGCCCGAATTTAGTGTGACAGCACCCTGGGAGGAAAGGGCACCTGCTCCTGATCGCCACCCACTTAACTTGACAAGGTCGGACTGTCTACACCACAACTCCAGATATCCACAGCCATGCCTCAGCTGTCCAGAGCCTTGCTCAGGCCCCATCCGGAGGACTGCCTTCAGTTTCAGGCACCGCACCTCAGAAAGGGACACACTGGCCTCGGAGGGGGTGCCGGGCCGATTCACCAGGAGGACACCGGGGTTGAGAAGGTCTCATTATGGGGACGGAACCATCGAATGAAACAGCACAGAAGGAGGCCATTCGGCCCACCGGGCCTGTGCCGGCTCTTTGGTCGAGCTCTCCGATTAGTCCCACTCCCCCCTGCTCTTTCCCCCTCGCCCTGTAAATGTCTCCCCTTCAAGTATTTACCCACTTCTTTATGAAAGCTACGATTGAATCTGCTTCCACCGCCCTTCCAGGCAGCGCGTTCCAGATCATAACTGGCTGTGTTTAAAATCGGTTTCCTCATGTCGCCTCTGGATCTTTTGCCTGAAATCTGTGTCCTCTGGTTACCGACCCTCCAGCCACTGCAAACAGTTTCTCCTTATTTACTCGATCCAAACCCTTCATGGTTTTGACCCCCTCTATCAGATCTCCCCTGAACCTTAGCCGGGCAGGTGGAAGGGGTATCAGTGGGAGAGCATTGTGGGGGGAGTGATCATAAAAACATAGAAACATAGAAGATAGGAACAGGAGTCGGCCATTCAGCCCTTTAATGAGATCATGGCTGATCATCCAAATTCAGTCCCCTGTCCCTGCTTTCTCCCCATATCCCTTGATCCCTTTAGCCTTAAGAAATATATCCAACTCCTTCTTGAATAGCCATGATCGCATTGAATGGCGGAGCAGGCTCGAGGGGCCGAATGGCCAACTCCTGCTCCTATCTTCTATGTTTCCATGTTTCTAAAATAGACTTTGCTGACTCAGCAAACCTCATTTGCTTTGCTGTTTTTTGGCTGACTAAATAAAAGTGTTTTTTTGGCTGCATGCAGGTATTTAATTGAGTTAGTTCAGGCTTGCTGTCAGTCCTGGCCCTGGTCCCGCCCCTTCCTGCACCTCATTGGCTGACACCGCTGTCAATCGACACCACGAGGGGGGGGGAAGGGAGAGTGATTGACAGGTGACGATTGATGGAAGCGCCTGCCCGCGCTGTGATTGGTGCAGAGGAAGGCAAGTGGGCGTGTCCGGCCCCCGGTCCCACGTGGGGGAGGCAAAGGCTGGCTGGAGCGCATGCGCAGCCCGCCTCGCACCGTTCGGAAGCTTTTCAAATATTTTTTTGCGAAGCAAATTGAAAACACTCATTAATTCCCCCAACCTCCTCCCCTCTAAAGTGCGATTATTATTATTTTTGTTTTTCCTCATTTGTATGGGGTGTCTTTTTTTTTACCTTGCGGTGGCGTGCGCCGATCCAACCGACCCCTGGGCGTTGCGTGCTGGCGTCAGCGCGTAATCGGAGGGGGGTTGATTGACGCGAGCTGCCCGCCAATCAGGAGCGCGGAAAACGCTGGGAGGACCAGGCGGGCTGACGGTCCTCCAACCAATGGCGGCGCGGGAGGGAGGGGGCGGGACCTCGGTGGGCTGCAGGCCGCTTTCCTGCTTTCATTGTCTGCAGGAGCTGTTAAAGGGAAGGGGAGGACGGGGTGGAAAAAAAACAAGCTTGTGAGTGTTTATTCCTTTGCATTACCTTTATTGCAAGGCTATTCATCAACTGCATTCATTTAAAAATGAGTGAACCTTTTCTCTTTTCGACTTTTATCCAGAACAAAGAGCCCTGGTGCTGTGAACATTTTGGTGGGCAGCCACTTTTAAAGGGACAAAGACCAGCATTCTTCCTCCTCTCTCTCTCTCTCTTGTGAGTATTTGTGGTGGGTGAGAGGGGTGGGGGGGTGAGTCAAAGGGGACTGCGGCCCCTTTTCAACAAAAAAAATTGCTTTGCCATTTAAAGGGGAATGGGTGCCCCCCCAGGTATTTAAAGGGAACAAGGATGTCTTGCTGCAGTTGTACAGGGCCTTGGTGAGCCCACACCTTGAGTATTGTGTGCAGTTTTGGTCGCCTTATCTGAGGAAGGATGTTCTTGCCATGGAGAGAGTGCAGCGAAGATTCACCAGGCTGATACCTGGGATGGCAGGAATGACGTATGAGGAGAGATTGGGTTGATTGGGCTTATAGTCGCTGGAGTTTAGAAGAATGAGAGGGGATCTCATTGAAACTTATAAAATTCTAACAGGACTGGACACACTAGATGCAGGGAGGATATTCCTGATGGTCAGGGAGTCCAGAACCAGGGGTCACAGTCTAAGGATAAGGGGTAAGCCATTTAGGACAGAGATGAGGAGGAATTTCTTCACCCAGAGAGTGGTGAACTTGTGGAATCCTCTACCACAGAAGGCAGTAGAGGTCAATTAATTAAATATATTCAAGAAGGAGTTTGATATCTTTCTTAATGCTAAAGGGATATGGGGAGAAAGCAGGAACAGGGTACTGAATTTGGATGATCAGCCATGATCGCATTGAATGGTGGAGCAGGCTCGAGGGGCCGAATGGCCTACTCCTGCTCCTATCTTCTATGTTTCTATGAACCCCAGGACCAGGCCCCTATAGGGAATAGGTATGCAGATCTAGCCGCAAAACTAGCTGCGGAAGAACTGCAACCAGAGGACGCGTTAAAACCTAAATAAATATGGTCATGATAGTCAGTGGGGTACAGGAAGTGAATATAATGGAGCTACAAGAAAATACTAGTAAAGAGCAAAAGGAGAAATGGAGACAAGGTGGCGTGCAATTACAAGATGGAATTTGGAAATGGGGCCCACGTAACCAGGTGGTGGCACCGGAATGTTGTAGACAACAACTGATGGCGCTATACCATGGTGTAACACATACTGGCAGAAGTAACATGTTGCACCTACTGACACAGTACTGGTGGTGGCCAAAGATGGGTCGGGAAGTAGCGAAATATTGCCACCGCTGTATAATATGCGCAAGAATAATGTAGGACAGAGATGTCGAGTTGGAGTAGCAAACCAACCCAGGCCCCAAGGACCCTGGGAAAACTTACAAATTGACTTTACCGGCCCCTTAGCGCAGGACCGGGGGAAGAAATATTGCCTGGTAATAATTGACCAATTTACCAGGTCGGTGGAAGCCTTTGCCACCCGAGACTGCTCTGCAAAAACAGTTGCACTAATATTGGCTACCGAGGTTATACCCCGTTGGGGAGTGCCTCTGCAAATTGACTCAGACAACGGCACTCATTTCACCGGCAAAATAATGAAAGAAATCTGTAAGCTGCTACATGTGACACAAAAATATCACATACCATATCACCCCCAGAGCTCGGGGATGGTAGAAAGAATGAATAGGACACTGAAAAACGCACTGACAAAAGCCATCCAAGAAACAGGGAGGGGATGGTCGGAATTATTACCCAGCATACTAATGAGGCTGCGAGCCACCCCAGGACGAACGACCGGACTGACCCCCTATGAATTAATGACAGGACGAGCTATGAGACTACCAGAGGATTTGGCTGGAGGGGTGGGAGAACCAGGAACAGTACAAGATAGATTAAGGCGATACTTAGTACAACGAAATCAGGAGGTACAAGCATTAAATAAAGAAGAAGGAACCAAAAACAGATTAAAGATCCAGAAAGGCAGAATGCTGGACTTAAACCAGACGAGTTGCCCAGAATAGGTCAACAAGTAATGACGCAAGTTATCGGAAGAAAGGGAATGGGTAGCGATATATTGCCACCGCTGTGTAATATGCGCAAGAATAATGTAGGACAGAGATGTAGAGTTAGGGTAGCAAACCGGTATTTAAAGGGGTATGGCCTCTCTCTGTATCATGTAAGAGCAGGGAGGTTCTGCTTGAACTGTAGAAAAACAGCAGTTAGGCCACCGCGTGCAGTTCTGGTCGCCCCCATTGCAGGAAAGATGTGACTGCTCGAGACGGGAGATTTACGAGGATGTTGCCAGGACTAGAGAATTTCAGCTACAAGGAAAGATTGAATACATAGAAACATAGAAAATAGGAGCAGGAGTAGGCCATTCGGCCCCTCGAGCCTGCTCCGCCATTCAATGAGATCATGGCTGATCATCCAAATTCAGTACCCGGTCCCTGCTTTCTCCCCATATCCCTTGATCCCTTTAGCCTTAAGAAATATATCCAACTCCTTCTTGAATATATTTAATGTATTGGCCTCTACTGCCTTCTGTGGTAGAGAATTCCACAGGTTCACCACTCTCTGGGTGAAGAAATTCCTCCTCATCTCTGTCCTAAATGTCCTACCCCTTATCCTTAGACTGTGACCCCTGATTCTGGACTCCCCGACCATCGGGAACATCCTTCCTGCATCTAGTCTGTCTAGTTCTGTTAGAATTTTATAAGTTTCAATGAAATCCCCTCTCATTCTTCTAAACTCCAGTGAGTATAAGCCCAATCGACCAATATATTTCTTAAGGCTAAAAGGGATCAAGGGATATGGGGAGAAGACAGGGACAGGGTACTGAATTTGGATGATCAGCCATGATCGCATTGAATGGCGGAGCAGGCTCGAGGGGGCCGAACGGCCTACTCCTGCTCCTATCTTCTATGTTTCTATGTTAATCTCTCCTCATACATCAGTGCCTCTATTTCTGTATCATGTAAGAGCAGGGAGGTTATGCTTGAACTGTACAAAGCACCAGTTAGGCCACCGCTAGAGTGCTGCGTGCAGTTCTGCTCGCCCCATTGCAGGAAAGATTTGACTGCTCGAGACGGGAGATTTACGAGGATGTTGCCTGGGCTGGGGAATTTTAGCTATAAGGAGAGATTGCGGTTGTTTTCTTTGGAACAGAGGAGGCTGAGGGGAGACCTGATTGAGGTGTATAACATTATGAGGGGCTGAGATGGAGTGGATAGGAAGGACCTATTCCCCTTAGCAGAAGGGTCAATAACCAGGGGGCACAGATTTAAAGTAATTGGTCGGAAGTTTAGAGGGGAGTTGAGGAGAATGTTTTTCACCCAGAGGGTGGTGGGGGTCTGGAACTCACTGCCTGACAGGGTGGTAGAGGCAGAAACTCTCATCAGATTTAAAAAGTACTTGGCTATGCACTTGAAGTGCCGTAACCTACAAGGCTACGGACCAAGTGCTGGAAAGTGGGATTAGGGAGGATAGCTCTTTGTCGGCCGGCATGGACAAGATGGGCCGAATGGCCTCCTTCTGTGCCATAAATTTCTATGATTCTATGAATTGTAGTTAAAAGGACAAACACCCCACAAACTCTGTTCCCGAGCCACTGACTCCATCCCTCTCCCTAACATCTGTCTGAGGCTGAACCAGACGGTTCGCAACCTTGGTGTCATATTTGACCCTGAAATGAGCTTCTGACCACATATCCGCAGCATAACAAAGACATAGAAACATAGAAGACAGGAGCAGGAGTAGGCCATTCGGCCCCTCGAGCCTGCTCCGCCATTCAATGAGATCATGGCTGATCATCCAAATTCAGTACCCGGTCCCTGCTTTCTCCCCATATCCCTTGATCCCTTTAGCCTTAAGAAATATATCCAACTCCTTCTTGAATATATTTAATGAATTGGCCTCCACTGCCTTCTGTGGTAGAGAATTCCACAGGTTCACCACTCTCTGGGTGAAGAAATTATTCCTAATTTCTGTCCTGAAAGGCCTACCCCTTATCCTTAGACTGTGACCCCTGGTTCTGGACCCCCCGACCACATCGGGAACATCCTTCCTGCATCTGGTCTGTCTAGTCCTGCCAGAATTTTATAAGTTTCAATGAGATCCCCTCTCATTCTTCTAAACTCCAGCGAGTACAAGCCCAATCATCCCAATCTCTCCTCATACGTCATTCCTGCCATCCCAGGTATCAGCCTGGTGAATCTTCGCTGAACTCCTTCCATGGCAAGAATATCCTTCCTCAGATAAGGCGACCAAAATTGCACACAATACTCAAGATGTGGTCTCACCAAGGCCCTGTACAACTGCAGCAAGACAGCCTTGTTCCTGTACTCAAACCCTCTCTCTATGAAGGCCAACATACCATTTGCCTTCTTAACCGCCTGCTGCACCTGCATGCTTACCTTCAGCGACTGGTGCACAAGGACACCCAGGTCTCGTTGCACTTCCCCTTCTCCCAATCTATTGCCATTCAGATAATAATCTGCCTTCCTGTTTTTGCCACCAAAGTAGATAACCTCACATTTATTAACGTTATATTGCATCTGCCATGCTTCTGCCCAATCACCCAACCTGTCCAAATCATCCTGTAGTTTCTCGGCATCCTCCTCACAGCAGACATGCCCACTCAGCTTTGTGTCATCTGCAAATTTGGAGATATTACATCTAGTTCCCTTGTCTAGATCATTAATATATATTGTGAATAGCTGGGGTCCAAGGACCAATCCCTGCAGTACCCCACTGGTCACTGCCTGCCACTCGGAAAAAGACCCGTTTATTCCAACTCTTTGCTTTCTATCTGCCAACCAGTTCTCTATCCAAGTCAATACCTTGCCCCCAAACCCATGTGCCTTAACTTTACACGCTAATCTCTTATGTGGGACCTTATCAAAAGCCTTTTGAAAGTCCAAATACACCACATCCACTGGTTCTCCCTTATCTATTTTACCAGTTACGTCCTCAAAAAATTCCAGTAGATTAGTCAAGCATGATTTACCTTTTGTAAATCCATGTTGACTTTGTACAATCCTGTCACTGTTTTCCAAGTGCTCTGCTATTACATCTTTTATAATAGACTCTAGCATTTTCCCCACTACCGATGTCAGGCTTACCGGTCTGTAATTCCCCGTTTTCTCTCTACCACCTTTTTTGAATAGTGGGGTAACATTAGCTACCCGCCAATCCATGGGTACTGTTCCAGAGTCTATCGAGTTCTGGAAGATGACCAGCAATGCATCTACTATTTCTAGGGCCACTTCCTTAAGTACCCTAGGATGTAGATTATCAGGCCCTGGGGATTTATCGGCCTTCAATCCCATCAATTTCCCTAACACCATTTCCCTACAAATACTGATTTCTTTCAGTTCCTCCCTTTCATCAGACCCTATGTTCACCAGCATCTCTGGGAGGTTATTTGTGTCCTCCTCTGTGAAGACAGGACCAAAATATGTATTTAATTGGTCCTCCATTTCTTTGTTCCCCATTATAAATTCCCCTGATTCTGACTGCAAGGGACCTACGCTTGACTTCACCAATCTTTTTCTCTTCACATATCTATAAAAGATTTTACAGTCAGTTTTTATGTTCCCTGCAAGCTTACTCTCATATTCTATTTTCCCCTTTTTATGTAATCCCTTTGTCCTCCTTTGTTGAATCCTAAACTGCTCCCAATCCTCTGGATCACTGCTTCTTCTGGCCAAATTATATGTCCTCTCCTTGGATCTTTTGCTATCCCTAATTTCCCTTGTTAGCCACGGTTGAGTCACCTTTTTTGTTTTATTTTTATGCCAAACTGGGGTGAACAAATTCTGTAGTTCATCCATGCGGTCTTTGAATGTTTGCCATTGCCTATCCACTGTCAACCCTTTGAGTGACATTCTCCAATCAATCCTACTCAACTCACACCTCAGACCATCGTAGTTTCCATTATTTAAATTCAGGACCCTTGTCTCTGAGTCAACCACTTCATTCTCCATCTTAATGAAGAATTCGATCATATTATGATCGCTCCGACCCAAGGGGCCTCGTACAACAAGATTGCTAATTAATCCTTTCTCGTTACATAATACCCAGTCTAAGATGGCCTGATCTCTGGTTGGTTCCTTGACATATTGGTCCAGGAAACCATCCCGTAAACACTCCAGGAATTCCTCCTCCACAGTATTGTTACTAATTTGGTTAGCCCAATCTATATGTAGATTAAAGTCACCCATGATGACTGCTGTGCCCTTTTTGCACGCTTCTCTAATTTCCCTTTTAATGCCATCCCCAACCTCCGCATTACTGTTTGGAGGTCTATATACCACTCCCACTAACGTTTTCTGCCCCTTAGTATTTCTCAGTTCTACCCATACAGATTCCACATCATCAGAGCTAATATCCTTCCTTACAATTGTGTTAATCCCTTCTTTAACCAGTAATGCTACCCCACCTCCCTTTCCTTTTTGCCTATCTTTCCTGAATATTGAATACCCCTGGATGTTGAGTTCCCAGCCTTGGCCACCCTGTAGCCATGTTTCCGTAATCCCAATCAAAACATGTTCGTTTACCTCTATTTGCGCAGCTAATTCATCCACCTTATTATGAATGCTCCTCGCATTAAGACACAAAGCCTTCAGGCTTGTTTTTTTAATGCTCTTAGACCTATTAGAATTATTGTTTACTGTGGCCATGTTTGTTTTTCTCCTTCCAATCTTTTGCTTTTATCCTTGTTTCCCTTTCCTCTGTCCCCCTGCTCAGGTTCCCGTCCCCCTGCTCAGGTTCCCAAACCCCTGCCATTTTAGTTTAAACCCTCCTCCAGAGCTCTAGCAAACACTCCCCCTAGGACATCGGTCCCAGCCCTGCCCAGGTGCAAACCGTCCGGTTTGAACTGGTCCCACCTCCCCCAGAACCGGTTCCAATGTCCCAGGAATTTGATTCCCTCCCCTGGCACCATTCCTCTAGCCACGTATTCATCTGAGATATTCTTCTATTTCTACTCTGACTAGCACGTCGCACTGGTAGCAATCCTGAAATTACTACCTTTGAGGTCCTATTTTTTAATTTACCTCCTAACTCCCTATATTCAGCTTTTAGGATCTCATCCTGTTTTTTACCTATATCGTTGGTACCTATATGCACCACGACAACTGGCTGTTCACCCTCCCCTTCCAAGATGTTCTGCAGCCGCTCGGAGACATCCTTGACCCTTGCACCAGGGAGGCAACACACCATCCTGGAGTCTCGTTTGCGGCTGCAGCAACGCATATTTATTCCCCTTACAATAGAATCCCCTATTACTATAGCTCTCCCCCTCTTTTCCTCCCATCCTGTGCAGCAGAGCCACCCCTGGTGCCAGGAAGTTGGCTGCTGCTGCCTTCCCTGGTAAGCCATCCCCCCCCCCCCCATCAGTATCCAAAGCGGTATATCTGTTTGAGAGGGGGATGGCCACAGGGGACCCCTGCAATATGTGCCTGCACCTAGTACTCTGCCTGTTGGTCACCCATTCCCTGTCTGCCTGTGCCACCATTACCTGCGGTGTGACCAACTGATTAAATGTGCTATTCACGACGTCCTCAGCATCGCAAATGGTCCAGTATGTGTCCAATCGCTGCTCCAGCACCGCAATGCGGTCTGCCAGTAGCTGCAACTGGATACACTTCCTGCGCACATGGTTGTCAGGGACACAAGAAGTGTCCCTGAGTTCCCACATAGTGCAGGAGGAGCATACCACGGGGCCCGGCTGTCCTGCCATGACTTACCCTTTAATTAATTGCAATTAAATTAAATCAAATCAATCCCACCAATTACACTACAGATAAATGGTATATTTAAGGGCCCTGGTTTACAAACAGTCCCCGCTACACTACAGAGACTTTAGAAACTATAAACCACAGAGTTAAAGTTTATAAAAAGGGAGAAATACTCACCAACCAATCACTTACATGCTTTCTAGTGACGTCACACTTCGATTACTTTTTACTTCTCTGCTTCCCTCTGAGTTCGGAGATCGGTAAATGTACCTGGTCGCTGGGGGCCTTTTAATGCCTCGCCGCTCGCGTTTCCCGCCGCCGCTCACGCCGCACTGAGGCCTACCTGGTCTCTGGGGGCCTTTTAAAGCCTCGCCGCTCGCGTTTCCCGCCGCTGCTCGCGCCGCACTGAGGCCTACCTGGTCTCTGGGGGCCTTTTAAAGCCTCGCCGCTCGCGCCGCACTGAGGCCTACCTGCCTCGGCCTTAAGCTCTGGAATTCCCTCCCTAAACCTCTCCGCCTCTCTTTGCTGCTTAAAGACACTCCTTCAAACCGGTTTCTCTGACCCAGCTTTTGGTGATTTGCCGAATATCTCCTTATGTGCCTCGGGGTCAGATTGTGTTTGCTAACACTCCTGTGAGGTGCCTTGGAACATTTGACTCAGTTACAGGCGCGAGATAAATTGTGATTTTTAGTTTTATTAACTGTCATTCAAGTTTCACCCCCTCGATTGTAAAGGGCAGGTAGGCACTGGGATACAGTTCCACAGTCACTGGTTGCAGTGATTGTTGGCCACCTATTCAACCTTGGGGGGCATCACCCACGAAATCAAGCCCCCTTTGCAGACCCGGCCTTTGCTGCTGGGGGTGACTGGACAGTGATCAGTAGCAGGAGCCCAGGGCACTGAAAGAAAAAAGGAAAGAAAGACTTGCATTTATATAGCGCCCTTCACGACCACTGGACATCTCCAAAGCGCTTTACAGCCAATGAAGGTACTTTCGGAGTGTCGTAATATGGGAAACGCGGCAGCCTATTCCCGCAAACAGTAATGTGATCATCTTTTTGTTATGTTGGTTGAGGGATAAATATTGGCCAGGACACTGGGGAGAACTCCCCCTGCTCTTCGAAATAATGTCATGGGACCTTTTACGTCCACCTGAGAGAGCGGACGGGGGCCTCGGTTTAACATCTCATCCGAAAGACGGCACCTCCGACAGTGCAGGACTCCCTCAGCACTGCACTGGCGTGTCAGCCTAGCTTTATGTGCTCGAGTCTCTGGAGTGGGACTTGAACCCACAACCTTCTGACCCAGAGGCGAGGGAGCTCCCCACTGAGCCACAGCAGACACTGAGGCTGACTGCAGTCTCCCCAGAGCTTTATGTGCTCGAGTCTCTGGAGTGGGACTTTGAACCCACGACCTTCTGACTCAGAGGTGAGGGAGCTGCCCACTGAGCCACACCGGACACTGAGGCTGACTGCAGTCTGCCCAACTGCATCCCAGGCCCGGATCATCTGAGCACCCCCACTGTGTGCAGCTGGAATGTGCAACCTATCCTGGTCTGCACTGGGGAGCGGGGGAAAGGGAGGTCGAGGGTCAGCACAGAATGTCAGTCAACCTTGACCCCCCAGCCTCCCGCACTCAGAAGAACCAAGTGGCGATGACTGCAGCAACTCGCCAAGGCTTCTTCGGCAGCACCTCCCGAACCCGCGACCTCTACCACCTAGAAGGACAAGGGCAGCAGGCGCATGGGAACACCACCACCTCCAAGTTCCCCTCCAAGTCACACACCATCCTGACTTAGAAGTATATCGGCCGATCCTTCATCATCGCTGGGTCAAAATCCTGGAACTCCCTCCCTAACAGCACGGTGAGAGTACCTTCACCACACGGACTGCAGCGGTTCAAGGAGGCGGCTCACCACCACCTTCTCAGGGGCAATTAGGGATGGGCAATAAATGCTGGCCTTGCCAGCGACACCCACATCCCAAAAACGAATTTAAAATAATCTCCTCTGCACCCCCTCTAGTGCAATCACATCCTTCCTGTAATGTGGTGACCAGAACTGCACGCAGTGTTCTAGCTGCGGCCTAACTAGTGTTTTTTACAGTTCAAGTATAACCTCCCTGCTCTTATATTCTATGCCTCGGCTAATAAAGGAAAGTATCCCATATGCCTTCTTAACCACCTTATCTACCTGCCCTGCTACCTTCAGGGATCTGTGGACATGCACTCCAAGGTCCCTCTGATCCTCTGCACTTCTCAGTGTCCTACCAGTTATAGTGTATTCCCTTGCCTTGTTAGCCCTCCCCAAATGCATTACCTCACACTTCTTAATCATACGTCCTACATTCAAGACCAACTCATTGATATGGACCAATCAGCAGAACACGTTCTACTGACGTTATGAAGTCCGCACCTTTTATGACGTCAAGACGTCCCAGTTCGCGTCACCCGCCCACTGCGCCCGCGATCTGTCTCCCTAATGGTCGGCGGACACGTCAATCCCACCCGCTGCTCGCGGTCACGTGCCCCTGAGGCGCTCTCCGGCTCCGCCCGAGTGAAGTCGCTCCGCTCGGTGCCTGTGGAGCCCTCGGACTCTCAGGTTTGGATTCCCCTTTATTCTCTCCCCTCCTCTGATCTCAATCGGATCTGGGGGAAAACTCACTTTCCCTCACTGATTGCGGCTCTTCACCAACACCGACTTTACAAAGAAAGCCCCGCGTGGCAGCCTGGAGCTCAGGGGCCCAGCGCGCAGGCGCAGGGGAAGATGATTGACAGGGGCCCAGGGTGTGTGCTGAGCATGCGCGGTGCGGGCCGGGCGCCTGTGGAGCAGGAGAGGGCGGGGCCATGGGGCGCATGCGCGGGGTCAGCCACAACTCAGCGTGATGGCCGGAGCGCTTTCTGGAGCACGGGGGCTTGTGGGGATTGCAGCCGCCATTACTGTTGATCCTTTCAACCAACCTGTACAGCAGCTGGGGCCTGAAAATCAGCTTCACTGCACCTGGGCTGGGAAAGGGCGACACGAGACAACATTGTCCCGCTTACCTCTTTCTAACCTCCTTTTACAGGGTTTTAGAAATGGAGCATTTACAGGCAGGAAACTCAGACCAAACATCACGTCAAGATCTGACAGAGTCGCTCAATTTATCAGGACTTGAATATCATCGGCCTTTGCACATGGAAGACGAGAGCAGGGATCACAGCGCAGACAAACCGCACACGTGTTCCGTGTGTGGACTCGCCTTCAGCCGATCGCCTGACCTGGCGAGACACGTGCACCATCACACCGGGGAGAAACCGGGTAAAGGTGGGAATGGATTCAGTTCCCCGTCTATGTCAGAAGTTCATCCACACAGTCACCCCGGGGACAGTCCGTTCACCTGCTCCGTGTGTGGGAAGGGATTCACTCAGTCCTCAACTCTGCTCGAACACCAGCAAGTTCACACTGGGAAGAGGCCGTTCACCTGCTCCGTGTGTGGGATGCGATTCATATGCTCATCCAAACTGCTGAGACACCAACGAGTTCACGCTAATGAAAGGCCTTTCACCTGCTCCGTGTGTGGGAAGGGATTCACTCAGTCATTCAACCTATTGGCACACGAGCGAGTTCACACTGGAGAGAGGCCGTTCACCTGCTCAGTGTGTGGGAAGGGATTCACTCAGTCCTCAACTCTGCTTGAACACCAGCGAGTTCACACTGGGGAGAGACCGTTCACCTGCTCCGTGTGTGGGATGCGATTCACCTGCTCATCCAACCTGCTGAGACACCAACGAGTTCACACTAATGAAAGGCCTTTCATCTGCTCCGTGTGTGGGAAGGGATTCACTCAGTCATCCCACCTATTGGCACACGGACAAGTTCACACTGGAGAGAGGCCGTTTAAATGTTCTGACTGTGGGAAGAGGTTTAAAAGGTCCGGAGATCTGAAGGGACACCAGCGTACTCACACTGGGGAGAAGCTGTTCACCTGCTCCGTGTGTGGGAAGGGATTCACTAAGTCATCCAACCTGTTAGCACACGGGCAAGTTCACACTGGGGAGAAGCCGTTCACCTGCTTCGTGTGTGGGAAGGGATTCACTAAGTCATCCAACCTGTTAGCACACGGGCAAGTTCACACTGGAGAGAGGCCGTTTAAATGTTCTGACTGTGGGAAGAGGTTTGAAAGCTCCAGCAATTTGACGGCACACCAGCGAGTTCACACTGGGGAGAGACCATTTAAATGTTCTGACTGTGGGAAGAGGTTTAAAAGGTCCGGAGATCTGAAGGGACACCAGCGTACTCACACTGGGGAGAAGCTGTTCACCTGCTCCGTGTGTGGGAAGGGATTCACTCGTTCATCCTACCTGCTGACACACCAGCGAGTTCATGACTGATGAGAGACCATGTAAATGTTCTGACTGTGGTAAGAGCTTTAAATGGCCGAAGGATCTGAAGAGACACCAGTGAGCTCACATTGTTCTGTAGCGCAGGGCCCTGCGGACAGCTGGGGTGACATGAACATGGAATGGATGAATGTTTTATAAATTCTTGTACTGCTGTTTAATCTTTAAGACTGTTGTGCTGATGATTCCCTTGATTTGACTGTTCATGGTGTTACATAGAATGTACAGCACAGAAACAGGCCATTCGGCCCAACTGGTCCATGCCAGTGTTTATGCCCCACACCCACCCTACTTCAATTAACCCGATCAACATCTCCTCCCATTCCTTTCTCCCTCATGTGGCTTCCCCATAAATGCATCTATGCTGTTCACCTCAACTACTCCCTGTGGTAGCGAGTTCCACATTCTCACCATTCTCTGGGTGAAGACATTTCTCCTGAATTCCCTACGTAATCTATCAGAGACTATTTTATATTGATGGCCCCATAAATATGATGCGATTCTGTTAAGCTGACCCGTATGCTGTTGTACTTTGTCTTTGACCCCTACGTAAACGTGAGGTCATCCAAAACTTGGCTGCCCGTGTCCTAACTCGCACCAAGTCCCGTTCACCCATCAGCCCTGTGCTCGCTGACCTACGTTGGCTCCCGGTTCAGCAATGCCTCGATTTCAAAATTCTCATCCTTGTTTTCAAATCCCTCCATGGCCTCGCCCCTCCCTTTCTCTGTAATCTCCTCCAGCCCCACAACCATCCAAGATATCTGTGCTCTTCCAATTCTGGCCTCTTGTGCATCCCTGATTTTAATCGCTCCACCACTGGTGGCCGTGCCTTCTGTTGGCTCGGCCCTAAGCTCTGGAATTCCCTGCCTAAACCTGCCCAGCTCGCTACCTCTCTTTCATAAGAACATAAGAATTAGAGCAGGAGTGGGCCATACGGCCCCTCGAGCCTGCTCCGCCATTCAATAAGATCATGGCTGATCATCGACCTCAACTCCACTTTCCCGCCCGATCTCCATATCCCTTGATTCCCCTAGAGTCCAACAATCTATCGATCTCAGCCTTGAATATACTCAACGACTCAACTTTCCCCCTTTAAGACGCTCCTTAAAACCTACCTCTTTGACCAAGCTTTTGGTCACCTGCCCTAATTTATCCTTATGTGGATCGGTGTCAAATTTTGTCTTAAAGTACTCCTGTGCAGCGCTTTGGGGTGTTTTACTGCTTAAAGGCGCTATATAAATACAAGTTGTTGTTGTTTTGATGAATGAAACATTACTGAGCCCCTGTACCCGTGTTATGGGATGAAGTGCCAGACAAGTGAAGGCACAATGTCTGGGTGTGAATCTAATAATAACCTCACGGACCGTATAGGTGTGATAACCAGACGGGCTTGTGGTTATAGTCTGGTCACAGATGGACTAAATTCCCTGAATTAGCAGGAGTTCAGGAGGCGGTCAACAGACGGGTCCAAACAATCCCATTTCCTGAGCGGTAACCAAGCTTGTGTATAAGAACAGGCCACTTAAGCCGTTGTCAGTTGGAACAGACTCGAGAAGATCGCGGGCGAATCCACTGTACTTCTATTCTCCAGATTGAGGGAATTATCACCTGATCTGTGTTATGCAGCGCTCTTAATAAAGTCTGGAGAGACAATTTGTGTTCTTGTGAGCTTGATTATCTGGTATCCGAAACCCTGGGACTCCTGATCATTAGAGTCAACCTCAGTGTGTGGAAAGGGATTCCCTGGTGTATCCCACCCGCTGACACACCAGAGTGTCCACAGTGTGACTGCGGTGGGTCGATTCCACTGTTCCCGATGCCTTTAATCACATCCAGGACTGAACCATGTTAATTCAGGCAACTGGGACTTGTTAATGTTAAAACCCCAATAACTGGGCTGGATTTAAAGATTATTCCCTGTCCTCTCAGTACTGGTGAGCAGAGAGAAGCTGATGTTATAGAATCATAGAGCACAGTAGGATGCCTTTCGGCCCATCGTGCTGGTGCTGGCTCTCTGAAAGAGCGATGCAATTAGTCCCACTGCCCTGCTCTTTCCCCACAGCCCTGCAAATTTCTGCTTTTAGTATATATCCAATTCCCTTTTGAAAGTTACTATTGAATCTGCTTCCACCTCCCATTCAGGCAGTGCATCCCAGATCATCACAATTCGCTGTGTAAAAAAAAGTCTCCTCATTTCCTCTCTCGATTCTTTTGCCAATGATCTGAAACCTGTGTCCTCTCGTTACCGACCCTCCTGCCAGTGACAACAGCTTCTCCTTGTTTGCTCGATCAAAACCCCTCCTAATTTTGAGCACCTCGATCACAGCTCCACTTAACCGTCTCTGCTCCAAGTTATATTGCCGCTGTTTTGTGAATTGTTGCTGTGATCGAGGTGCTGGATGTCCGTGCCTGGGGACTGGGGCATTCTATCCTCCGTAGCCTTGTAGGTTACGGCACTTCAAGTGCATATCCAAGTACTTTTTAAATGTGATGAGGGTCTCTGCCTCGACCACCCTTTCAGGCAGTGAGTTCCAGACCCTCACCACCCGCTGGGTGAAAAAAAAATCTCCTCAAACCACCTCTAAACTTCTGACCAATTACTTTAAATCTGTGCCCCCTGGTTATTGACCCTTCTGCTAAGGGAAATAGGTCCTTCCTATCCACTCGATCTAGGCCCCTCATAATTTTATACACCTCAGTTAAGTCTCCCCTCAGCCTCCTCTGTTCCAAAGAAAACAACCCCAGCCTATCCAATCTTTCCTCATAGCTAAAATTCCCCAGCCCAGGCCACATCCTCCTAAATCTCCTCTGCACCCCCTCTAGTACAATCACATCCTTCCTGTAATGTGGTGACCAGAACTGCACGCAGTGTTCTAGCTGAGGCCTAACTAGTGTTTTATACAGTTCAAGCATAACCTCCCTGCTCTTATATTCTATGCCTCAGCTAATAAAGGCAAGTATCCCGTGTGCCTTCTTAACCACCTTATCTACCTGTCCTGCTACCTTCAGGGATCTGTGGACATGCACTCCGAGGTCCCTCTGATCCTCTGCACTTCTCAGTGTCCTACCATTTATAGTCTATTCCCTTGCCTTGTTAGCCCTCCCCAAATGCATTACCTCACACTTCTCCAGATTGAATTCCATTTGCCACTGTTCTGCCCACCTGACCAGTCCATTGATATCTTCCTGCAGTCTACAGCTTTCTTCTTCATTATCAACCACACGGCCAACTTTTGCATCATCTGCAAACTTCTTAATCATACTTCCTACATTCAAGTCCAAATCATTGATTTATACCACAAAAAGCAAAGGACCCAGTACTGAGCCCTGCGGAACCCCACTGGAAACAGCCTTCCAGTCACAAACACCCTTCGACCTTTACCCTTTGTTTCCTGCCTCTGAGCCAATTTTGGATCCAACTTGTCACTTTGCCTTGGATCCCATGGGCTTTTACTTTCGTGACCAGTCTGCCATGTGGGACCTTATCAAAAGCCTTGCTAAAATCCATGTAGACTACATCAAACACACTACCCTCATCATAGCCACGTGCTAGTGAGTATAGGAATGGGAAGACAGAACAGATGAATGCGTGGCTAAAGGGATGGTGCAGGAGGGAGGGCTTTAGTTTCCTGGATCACTGGGTCTGCTTCTGGGAAAGGTGGGACTTGTACAAGTCGGACGGTTTACACCTGAACCAGAGGGGAACCAATATCCTTGCGGGGAGGTTTGCTAGCACTGCTGGGGGGGGTTTAAACTAACTTGGCAGGGGGATGGGGTACAGAGTGGAGCTATAGCAGGGGGTGATTTACAGCCAAATACAGAGAAAAAAACAAGGCAGAGCAAATATGCGAAGGCAAAAGGGAATATGGCAGGGCTGGAAGGCATTTATTTTAATGCAAGGAGTCTTGCAAATAAGGTGGACGAACTGAAGTTGTTGTTGAACACATGGGAGTACGATATTGTTGCTATCACGGAGACATGGTTGAGGGAGGGTCAGGACTGGCAGCTCAATATTCCAGGGTATAGAATCTTCAGGCGAGACAGAGGGGGGTGTAAAAGGGGAGGGGGTGTTGCAATATTAATTAAGGAGTCAATTACTGCTGTAAGGAGGGATGATATATTAGCGGGTTCCTCTAATGAGGCCATATGGGTAGAACTTAAAAACAAAAAGGGGGCAAGCACTTTGCTGGGAGTGTACTATAGGCCCCCAAACAGTCAGGGGGAGATAGAGGAACAGATATGTAGGCAAATCTCAGAAAAGTGCAAAAATAATAGGGTAATAATAGTGGGGGATTTCAACTTCCCCAATATAAATTGGGATAGTCAGAGTGTGAAAGGCTTAGAGGGTGCAGAATTCTTAAAGTGCATCCAGGAGAGCTTTTTGAGCCAACATGTAGAAAGTCCTACAAGAGAGGGGGCGATACTGGACCTAATTCTGGGGAATGTAGCCGGGCAAGTGGTGGAAGTGTCAGTAGGAGAGCATTTTGGCGATAGTGACCATAATTCGGTGAGATTTAAGGTGGTCATGGAAAAAGACAAAGACGGCCCGGAAATAAGGGTTCTAAATTGGGGGAAGGCCGATTTTAATATGATAAGGCAGGATCTGGACAAAGTGGACTGGGAGCAGCTACTTATAGGAAAATCCACATCAAGACAGTGGGAGACTTTCAGAAGGGAAATAGAGAGAGTACAACGCCAACATGTTCCTGTAAAGGTCAAGGGTGGGACCAACAAGCAAAGGGAACCTTGGATGACAAGGGATATACAAAAATGCATTAGAAATAAAAGGGGGGCTTTTGGCAGTTACAAAAGACTAAAGACGGAAGAAGCCCTAGAGGAGTATAAAAAGTGCAGGGGCATACTTAAAAAAGAAATTAGGAGGGCGAGGAGGGGCCATGAAATAACACTGGCGAGCAAAATAAAGGAAAATCCTAAGATGTTTTATAAGTATATTAAGGGCAAGAGGATAACCAGGGAAAGGGTAGGGCCCATTAGGGACCAAAGTGGCAATCTGTGTGTAGAGCCAGATGATGTAGGCGGGGTTTTAAATGAATTTTTTGCATCTGTGTTCACTATGGAGAGAGACGATGCAGACATAGAAATCGGGCAAGGGGACTGTGACATACTTGAACATATTAGCATCGAGAGGGAGGAGGTGCTAGCGGTTTTAGCAGGCCAAAAAGTGGATAAATCCCCAGGCCCGGACGAGATGTATCCCAGGCTGCTGTGGGAGGCAAAGGAGGAGATTGCAGGGGCTCTGACACAAATTTTCAGAACCTCTCTGGCCACAGGGGATGTACCAGAGGACTGGAGAACAGCTAACTGTTGTGTATGTAATATGTGTGCTACTTTGAACCTATGGACAGGACTGCACTACTTGTTGGGCGTAGTGATACGCAGTACCACTCCTGGCCATAGGGGTATAAATAGTACTGTGGGTACTGATCCCCCTCAGTTCCCGCCTGTGGGCATGAAGTAAAGACCTATGTGCAGTCCCTACCTCCAACCAGTAAAGGCCTGTTTGAGTTATACGTTTAAGTCTTTGTGTTAATTGTTCAATACAATACACATACTTAACACTGGCGACGAGTCAGGCTCTTACCCTGCGGCAGTTATTCCAGGCGGCTTCGTCCAAAGACAGGACGTTGAAGAGAGGTTTCAATCCTCAACACCCCACTCAAAACTGAAGGGCAGCAGAAATCCTGACAGCTTCCAGCGACTGGAAGAGACAGGCATTAGGACCCTGAAGCCTCCATCAGCTTGTGAACCGGAGTAAAGACAGGACTGGGGAAGAGAGAGAGGTAGGGCGATAGCGATCGGCAGATAAGGGCCGGGCCGCTTTGAAGTGAGGGGCGCAGCCGGGCCAGCGATCGGGACCAAAGATAAGAGCCGCACTCGGACTGAAAGGCGCGGCGGCTGCAGAAGCTCAAGGTGCGAGAGTCGCGGTGCACAGCGCGGGCTATCGATCGCGGCGAAGATAAGGGCCGCACTCAAGGGCTGAAGGGAGACGGCGTCGGGGGACGGGTGAAGACCGCCAAGCGCGGGAAAACCGCCATTTTGTGGGCGGAGGACGACGGCAAGAGCGGGAAGCCGCCATCTTTGATAACAAGTAAAGAAAATAAAATCTGAGAAATTGCAAATCTACAATGCCTAAACACGGGAATATTAGCACCTTTGATAGTGACCTCGAAGATTGGGCCATATATGTTGAAAGAGTAAAAAATTATTGTAAGGCCAATAAAATTCGTGACCAAGATAAAGCTCTAACATTATTAAATTTAATGGGTGCGAAGACGTACGGGCAATTGAAACACCTGTTATCACCAGATGAACCGGCGGATAAGACGTTCGATGAGATTGTTACTGTCCTGAAAGATCATCTAAACCCCACGCCGCTGATGCTCGCGGAACGATTTAAATTTTACAACAGAAGGCAGCTACAGCATGAAAGCAATGCTGAATATTTGCTGGAATTGCGTAAATTAGCGAAATATTGCCAGTTTGGAACGGGATTGACAGATGCACTACGAGACAAATTTGTGTGTGGTTTATTTAAACAGGATACACAAAAGCGACTGCTCGAGGAGAATGAGCTGACGCTTGAGAAGGCGGTCACTATGGCAGCAGCACACGAAGCCGCAGCGAGAGGCACGGCAGTAATGCAGCTACGGTCACCGGAGCTCAGTGCACACAAATTGGGTGTGAGTTCTGGCAAATGTTATCGTTGTGGAAAGACAACGCATGATCAGAACCAGTGTTGGTTTAAAAACCAAGAATGTAGAACTTGTGGTAGGCTTGGACATATAGCTAGAGTATGCAGGTCAGGGAAGAAGACCAGCAACAAGAAGTCACCGCAAGGAAAATACGCAAAGGTACACAAGGTGACCGAACAGGAGTCCGATTCAGACGCTAGCAGTAATGAACTGGCTAGCTTAAGCTGTAATGAACTGGCTAGCTTAAGAGTACTCAACGCTGGTAAGGGTGCAGACCTCCAGACAATTTGGGTCACTCTTCAGATAGAAGGAGTCCAAGTAAAACTGGAATTGGACACTGGATCGGCATTGACGGTCATAAATAAGAAAGATTACGGAAAGTTATTCCAACATATTCCCCTACAGGATACGGGGATTATATTGAAAACATACACGGGGCAAAGAGTGTACCCCATCGGGAAAATAGAGGTTGCAGTGGCCCACAAGGGCGAAGACAGTCAAATAATGGACTTATATGTGATATCTGAAGGAGGTCCTCCACTACTAGGACGGGAGTGGATTAGGAAAATGAATATGGACTGGCATTTCCTACAAACAATAACGAGTGAGAACTCGGTGAAGATAGTTGGCCCAGACTCTGGAACGGATGATGGTAAGCCCAACTCAGGTGCAAAAGACAAAGTTTCAGCACAGAATTCCACTGAGCAACAACAACATAGTTTAACTGTGGATTCTGAGTCTGGCAAGTCTACTGATGTGCCCATTTCTGAGGGACACCGGGCTCGAACTCAACTCCATTTCAAACTACAACAGCAATTAGAACAAATGCTTCGCCGTTTTGAGCAAGAGTTGAATGCAACGAAAGAGTTCTTTGATATAGAGTTGGAGAATCTGGAAAGACAACAGAAGCAGCTGATGGAGAAAATGGAGCAGGAGCACACAAAACGTCTGATGTCAGAGGAGTTAACGGTCAGCCAACTCCTGCATATGCTGAAGGACAGGACTCTGAAATGGGAAAAACTTGAACATGAACTTCAATATTCAAACAAAAGGGGTTCGGAGCTCTCAAAGGTTATTGGAAGAGCTGAGGTGGCAACACAGACTGAGATGACTGCAACAGAGCAGCCCTTGGATGCCAAAAGTACGCTGACTCACGTCAACGTAGAACAACAGACCGCTGAAACAGCTGCTCCGGTAGAGGGATTGCATAGTCCGATCAATCAATCTCCAAAGGAAGTTGAAGTATTAAAATCACAAATGAGGTCACTAGTAAACGACTTGCTGAAAGCCCAGAAAAAGCTGGATGCAGAGGTACACATGAAGAAGTCTCTTCAGGAAAGATGTCTGGATTTGGAACAAGAGCTGGCTAACGTCCAGCTAGGTATGGAGGAAATAGACGACCCTCTCACTGGTCTAGCTCAGGACGACACCGAATATTACGATGTCCTGTCCTGCCCAGCTTGTAACTTCGACTCCCAAAGTGCAGAAATCATGGAGGAGCACCAAAAGTCTACGGAACATCGGGAGAAGCTGGCTCTACGACGGAAACAGGAGGAAGAGAAGGAGGAACTGCGCATGCAGCTGGCAGCTGTGGCAGCTGACAATGGAGCCCAGAGAGTCTCCAAGAAGCAGAAAAGGAAAAGTAAAAACAGAAGATGACCCATCTGAACCATTATCACCTCTACCAGATCACACACGTGGTCCCTCCGAACGGAGCCAATTCAGTTCGGAAGTTCAAACTGTTAAATCCATGGAAGGACTATTGAATGAGTCACTCTAGCAACGTGAACCGACTACACCACAGAGATTGAATCTGTGAACTGTTTTCCGCAGAGACTGAATCTGTGATCTGTTTTTGACATGAAGTTATCTATGTATCTATGTTATTCTGTTATGTAAACCTGAAGTTATATATGTATATATGTTATTACGTTATGTTAAATGGGGAGATGACTGTAAAGCTAGGAAGGGAGGAATGTTGTGTATGTAATATGTGTGCTACTTTGAACCTATGGACAGGACTGCACTACTTGTTGGGCGTAGTGATACGCAGTACCACTCCTGGCCATAGGGGTATAAATAGTACTGTGGGTACTGATCCCCCTCAGTTCCCGCCTGTGGGCATGAAGTAAAGACCTATGTGCAGTCCCTACCTCCAACCAGTAAAGGCCTGTTTGAGTTATACGTTTAAGTCTTTGTGTTAATTGTTCAATACCCCTCTGGCCACAGGGGATGTACCAGAGGACTGGAGAACAGCTAACGTAGTACCATTATACAAGAAGGGTAGCAGGGATAAACCAGGGAATTACAGGCCAGTGAGCCTAACATCTGTGGTAGGGAAATTATTGGAAAAAATTCTGAGGGACAAAATTAGTCTCCACTTGGAGAGGCAAGGATTAATCGGGGATAGTCAGCATGGCTTTGTCAAGGGTAAATCATGTCTGACAAATCTGATTGAATTTTTCGAGGGGGTGACTAGGGGGGTGGATGAGGGAAATGCTGTGGATGTGGTTTACATGGACTTCAGTAAAGCTTTTGACAAAGTCCCGCATAGGAGACTGGTCAAGAAGGTAAGAGCCCATGGGATCCAGGGTGCCTTGGCGCATTGGATCCTAAACTGGCTGAGTGGCAGGAGGCAGAGGGTGATGGTCGAAGGATGCTTTTGTGACTGGAAGCCTGTGTCCAGTGGGGTACCTCAGGGATCGGTGCTGGGTCCCTTGTTGTTTGTGATCTACATAAATGATTTGGATGAGAATGTAAAAGGTATGATCAGTAAGTTCGCAGATGACACGAAAATTGGTGGGGTGGTAAATTGTGAGGAGGAAAGCCTCAGGCTACAGGACGATATAAACGGGTTGGTCAGATGGGCGGAAAAGTGGCAAATGGAATTTAACCCTGAAAAGTGCGAGGTGATGCATTTTGGATGGACAAATAAGGCAAGGGAATACACAATGAGTGGTAGGACCCTAGGAAGTACAGAGGGTCAGAGGGACCTTGGTGTACATGTACATAGATCTCTGAAGGCAGCGGAACAGGTAGATAAGGTGGTTAAAAAGGCATATGGGATACTTGCCTTCATTAGCCGAGGCATAGAATATAAGAGCAGAGAGGTTATGATGGAGCTGTACAGAACGCTGGTGAGGCCACAGCTGGAGTGCTGTGTGCAGTTCTGGTCGCCTCACTATAGGAAGGATGTGATTGCTTTGGAGAGGGTGCAGAGAAGATTCACCAGGATGTTACCTGGGATGGAGCGCCTCAGCTATGAAGAAAGACTAAACAGGCTGGGGTTGTTTTCCTTGGAGCAAAGAAGGCTGAGGGGGGACCTGATTGAGGTGTACAAAATGATGAGGGGCATAGATAGGGTAGATAAAGAGGAACTTTTCCCCTTAGTAGGGGGGTCAATAACAAGGGGGCATAGATTCAGGGTAAGGGGCAGGAGATTTAGAGGGGATTTGAGGAGGAACTTTTTCACCCAGAGGGTGGTTGGAATCTGGAACTCACTGCCTGAAAGGGTGGTAGAGGCAGGAACCCTCACAACATTCAAGAAGCATTTGGATGAGCACTTGAAATGCCATTGCATACAAGGCTATGGACCAAATGCTGGAAAATGGGATTAGACAGGACAGGGGTGGATGGGCGGCGCGGACACGATGGGCCGAAGGGCCTCTTTCTGTGCTGTAAAACTCTATGACTCTATGACCCTCCTTAAAAAATGCAATCAGGTTAGTCAGACACGACCTTCCCTTAACAAATCTATGCTGACTGTCCCTGATTAATCCGTGTCTTTCTAAATGAAGATTTATCCTGTCCCTCAGAATTTTTCCCAATAATTTTCCCACCACCGAGGTTAGGCTGACTGGCCTGTAATTACTCAGTCTATCCCTTTCTCCCTTTTTAAACAACGGTACCACGTTAGCAGTCCTCCAGTCCTCCGGCACCACCCCTGTAGCCAGAGAGGATTGGAAAATGATGGTCAGAGCCTCTGCTATTTCCTCTCTTGCTTCTCTTAACAGCCTGGGATACATTTCATCCGGGCCTGGGGATTTATCCACTTTCCAAGATGCTAAACCCCTTAATACTTCCTCTTTGACTATGTTTATTTCATCTAATATTTCACACTCCTCCTCCCTGATTGTGATGTCAGCATCGTCCCTCTCTTTTGTGAAAACAGATGTAAAGTATTCATTAATATATATCTGATGTGAGGTTAGTGTCCCCTTACCCCTGTTTATTATTCAATCAGTGATTGCCCCTTTGCCAGGCCCGCTGCTTGCAGCCCCTCTCCCAGATTCCAGCCCCAGCTCTGTGCTGACTGAGCTGTTCTCACCTGGGGACAGCGCGTCACAATCGGCCCCAGTGCACCTGAGCTGGAGAGGAGGTCCCGCCCCCTTGCCGTGCCGCCATTGGTTGGAGGACCCGCCGCCAGTCAGCTCCGCCCGCGCTCTTCCTTTTGGTCAGAGCTCCCGTCAGTCACAGGCCCCGTGATCACGTGCTGCGGTTCACTCCGCCCCCTCGCAAAACTCACTTTCCCTCATTGATTGCGGCTCTTCACCAACACCGTCTTTACAAAGAAAGCCCCGCGCGGCAGCCTGGAGCTCGGGCCCAGCGCGCAGGCGCGGGGGAGGATGATTGACAGGGGCCCAGGGCATGTGCTGAGCATGCGCGGTGCGGGCCGGGCACCTGTGGAGCAGGAGAGGGCGAGGCCATGGGACGCATGCGCGGTGTCAGACACAACTCAGCAGCTGGAGCTGATGAGAGACACAAGAACATAAGGCGTAGGAGCAGGAGTAGGTCATTTGGCCCCTCGAGCCTGCTCCGCCATTCAATAAAATCATGGCTGATCTGATCTTGACCTCAACTCCACTTCCCTGCCCGCTCCCCATAACCCTTGACTCCCTTATCATTCAAAAATCTGACTATCTCCACCTTAAACACACTCAGTGACCCAACCTCCACAGCTCGCTGGGGAAGAGAATTCCAAAGGTCAGAGGCTGGGTATCCTGTGGCAAGTGTCTCACCTCCTGACTCCCCAAAGCCTTTCCACCATTTACAAGGCACAAGTCAGGAGTGTGATAGAATATTCACCACTTGCCTGGATGAGTGCAGCTCCAACAACACTCAAGAAGCTCGACACCATCCAGGACAAAGCAGCCCGCTTGATTGGCACCCCATCCACCACCTTAAATATTCACTCCCTCCACCACCAGCGCACTGTGGCTGCAGTGTGTTCCATCTACAAGATGCACTGCAGCAACTCGCCAATACTTCTTCAGCAGCACCTCCCAAACCCACTCGGCTCCTGCAGAGATACCTGTACATCGAGAATCCTCCTCGATGGTGTGCGCTGGCGACGTATTTCTTCTGTCAGCTGCATAGCCTCAATTACGACACGCAGCTCCTGTTTGTGGAATTGGGTGGTACACATGCCTACCTGCGGGAGCTGCCTGTCTTCTACCAGGAACTGCTATGGGTCTGGAACAGCGTCGCCTCCAGGCGGAGTTCTCCCCCATCAGGAGTGGCGGTTCTCCTTCGGGAGCCGCTGCTCAGGAATCCGCACCTCCATGACTGCTGGATCGGGTGGCTGGCGGAGAGCAGGGCTGTGCCTGGCAAGGTGACTAGAATCAGGGACCTGCTATATGGTGGAGGAGTGGGCTGGATGGTGCCAGAAGAGCTGGCACAGCGCCTGTCCTTGGCCAACGTCTGGCGCACGGCCAAAGCCATCGAGTTGCTGAAAGCGGCAGTGGGCCCCGACTCCACTAGGTGTATCGAGGAGGCTCAAGCACATGGGGTGATCCCGTCTGAACTGACCCCCGTTCGGACAGAATTCCTCATCGGCGCACGACCCTGAAACCCCTCTCAGGAAATGGCACCTCACAACTTGAGCCGCCTCGGGGAAATGTCCTCCATGGAGGACATGGAGGGGTTTCCTGTACGGGCTGCTGCTGCACACTTTCCACTTTGCCATCATCGTCTGCCGTCCGCACACGCCTTGGCGTGCCATCTTGCCATCTGGTGGAGGCGGAGGTCCCCAATGGAGGGCTCTCTATGCGGGAGTCCTCCCTTGTTCTATTGGGGACTTGGCCTGGAGGGTGTTGCACGGAGCCGTCCCTTGCAATAAAATGTTAAGTAGGTTCACAGACTCCCAGGCTGCCTGCCTTTTCTGCAGCCTAGAGGAGTCTGTGTTCCATGTTTATGTGGAATGTGAGAGGTTGCAGCCCCTGTTCCATTTTTTGAAGGGGCTGCTCCTCGATTTTTCGTTGCACTTCAGTCCCACGCTCCTGATCTACGGCCACCCGGTGCGAAGGGGAGCAGGCAGATCGGAGGACCTCCTTGTAGGACTGCTCCTGAGCCTGGCCAAAATGGCAATAAACAGGTCCAGGCAGCGGGCAGTCGAGGGGGTCGTTCGGCCCGATTGCCTGCCTCTCTTCCGCGGCCATGTTCATGCCCGGGTGGCCCTGGAGATGGAGCACGCGGTGTCTGCCGGCACAATTGAGACCTTCCGAGACCGGTGGGTGCCGCGGGGACTGGAGTGCATTGTCACCCTGGCTGGGGTGAATTTAATTTAATTTGATAAGTTTCAAAAATGAATTAAAGTTTTTAAGTTTCATTACAGTCCACTTGTTCGGCCGGGAGAGCGAGAGGCTCCGCTCGGCGATGGAGAAGAATGTCAACCAGAGTCTGCTGGATCTGCACAAACTCTCCACTGGGAGCGCCGACCCTCAACTGTGTGAATTCTTGGAGGCCCATTATCCAGATGAACAAGTGAAGATGACCAAGAAGCTTGTAGAGACTGGGACCCCTGCCTTGTAGGCATGAGGGCTTGTGACTTTGTACAAAGAGCTGAGACCTGAGCTCTGTAAATGTCATTTACTGTAAATAAAATGTTCAATCTTACATTAAAAATTTTTTTTTAAATAACATTATTTAAAGACAAATTTCCTCCAGTTTCACAGACAGCCTTTGTCACTGCAATAATTTCTTAAATGTTTAATCATTAAATCAAAAGCATCAAAAAGGAAGAGAGTAGCAAAAGTAAAGAAAGACTTGCATTTCTATAGCGCCACTCACGACCACTGGACGTCTCAAAGCACTTTACTTTTTGAAGTGTAGTCACTGTTGTAATGTGGGAAGTGCAGCAGCCAATTTTCACTCAGCAAGCTCCCACAAACAGCAATGTGATAATGACCAGATAATCGGTTTTGTTATGTTGGTTGAGGGATAAATATTGGCCCCAGGACAACGGGGATAACTCCCCTGCTCTTCTTCAAAATACTGCCATGGGATCTTTTACATCCACCCGAGAGAGCAGACGGGGCCTCGGTTTAACGTCTCATCTGAAAGACGGCCCCTCCAACAGTGCCGCACTCCCTCAGCACTGCACTGGAGTGTCAGCCTAGCTTTATGTGCTCGAGTCTCTGGAGTGGGACTTGAACCCACCACCCTTTGACCCAGAGGCGAGTGAGCTGCCCACTGAGCCACAGCTAACAACGTTGGTCCCTTAGAGGTAGAGACAGGAGAAATTATTATGGGGAATAAGGAAATGGCAGAAACGATAAAACAAATATTTTGTATCTCTTCACAGTAGAAGACACAAAAGCAAACCAAAGATGGGGAACCGAGGGTTTAATGAGGGTGAGGAATTTAATGTAAAGTACTAGAGAAACTAATGGGACTAAAAGCCGACAAATCCCCTGGACCTGACGGCCTACATCCTAGGGTTCTAAAAGAGGTGGCTGAAGAGATAGTGGATGCATTGGTTTTGATCTTCCAAAATTCCCGAGGTTCTAGAACGGTCCCAGCGGATTGGAAGGTCGCAAATGTAACACCGCTATTCAAGAAAGGAGGGAGAGAAAAAACAGGAAACGACAGGCCAGTTAGCCTGACATCAGTCGTTGGGAAAATGCTGGAATCCATTGTTACGGAAGTTGTATCAGGGCACTTAGAAAATCCTAACATGGGTAGGCAGAGTCAACGTGGTTTTATGGAAGGGAAATGGTGTTTGACAAATTTATTAGAGTTATCTGAGGATGTAACTAGCAGGGTAGATAAAGGGGAACCAGTGGATGTAGTATATTTGGATTTCCAAAGGGCATTCGATAAGGTGCCACATAAAAGGTTATTACACAAGATTCGGGCTCACGGTGTTGGGGATAATATAGTAGCATGGATAGAGGATTGGTTAACAGGCAGAAAACAGAGAGTAGGGATAAATGGATCTTTTTCAGGTTGGCAGGCTGTAACTAGTGGGGTGCCGCAAGGATCAGTGTTGGGGCCTCAGCTATTTACAATCTATATTAATGACCCAGATGAAGGGACCGAGTGTCATGTATCCAAGTTTGCTGATGATACAAAGCTAGGTGTGACAGTAAGCTGTGAGGAGAACACAGAGAGTCTGTAAAGGGATATAGATAGACTGAGTGAGTGGGCAGTAAGGTGGCAGATGGAGTATAATGTGGGGAAATGTGAGGTTATTCACTTTGGTAGGAAGAATAGAAAAACAGAATCTTTTTTAAATGGTGAGAAACTTTCAAATGTTGGTGTTCAGAGAGATTTGGGTGTCCTCGTGCAAGAAACACAGAAAGCTAGCGTGCAGGTACAGCAAGCAATAAGGAAGGCAAATGGCATGTTGGCCTTTATTGCAAGGGGGTTGGAGTATAAGAGTAAGGAAGTCTTGCTACAATTGTACAGGGCCTTGGTGAGACCACACCTGGAGTACTGTGCACAGTTTTGGTCTCCTTATCTAAGGAAGGATATACTTGCCTTGGAGGCGGTGCAACGAAGGTTCACTAGATTGATTCCTGGGATGAGAGGGCTGTCCTATGATGAGAGATTGTGTAGAATGGGCCGATACTCTCTGGAGTTTAGAAGAATGAGAGGTGATCTCATTGAAACATACAAGATTCTGAAGGGGATTGACAGGGTAGATGCTGAGAGGTTGTTTCCCCTGGCTGGAGTGTCTAGAACTAGGGGGCATAGTCTCAGGATAAGGGGTCGGCCATTTAGGACTGAGATGAGGAGGAATTTCTTCACTCAGAGGGTGGTGAATCTTTGGAATTCTCTGCCCCAGAGGGCTGTGAATGCTGAGTCTTTGAGTATATTCAAGGCTGAGATCGATAGACTTTTGGACTCTAGGGGAATCAAGGGATATGGAGATCGGGCGGGAAAGTGGAGTTGAGGTCGATGATCAGCCATGATCTTATTGAATGGCGGAGCAGGCTCGAGGGGCCGTATGGCCGACTCCTGCTCCTATTTCTTATGTTCTTATGGACTTTCAAAAGGCATTTGATAAAGTACCACACGAGAGACCTACTTGGAAAATAGAAGCACATGGTATTAAAGGGCTGATGGTAATTTGGGTATATAATTGGACGAGGGATAGGAGACAGTGAGCAGCGCTGAGGGATGTTTTTCTGACTGGAGGGAAGTATGCAGTGGGTTCCCCCAGGGGTCGGGATTAGGACCATTGCTTTTCTTGTTATATATAACTGACCTGGACTTGGGTATAGGTGAACAAGTTTGAAGTTTACAGATGATACAAAACTTGGCAACGTAGTAAATAGTGAGCATAGTAGTAGCAGACTTCAGGAGGACAGAGACAGACTGTGAAATGAGCAGACACAAGGCAGATGAAATTAAATGAGGATAAGTGTGAAGTGATGCACTTTGGGAGAAACAACAGGGAGAGGCCGTATAATCTAAATGGGACTATTTTGAGGGGGTGCAAGAGCAGAGGGACCTGGGGGTCCATGTTCACAAATCTTAGAAAGTGCCACGGCAAGTTGGTGAGGCGGTTCAGAAAGTGTGTGGGATACTTGGCTTTGTAAATAGTGCCATTGAATACAAAAACAAGGAAGTTACACTAAACCTTTACAAATCACTAGTTAGGAACATAGGACAGGAGGAGGCCATTCAGCCCCTCGAGCCTGTTCCACCATTCAATGAGATCATGGCTGATCTGCGACCTAACTCCATACACCCGCCTTTGGCCCATATCCCTTAATACCTTTGGGTAACAAAAACCTATCAATCTCAGATTTAAAATTAACAATTGATCTAGCATCAATTGCCATTTGCTGAAGAGAGTTCCAAACTTCTACCACCCTTTGTGTGTAGAAGTGTTTCCTAATTTCACTCCTGAAAGGTCTGGCTCTATTTTTAGACTATGCCCCAAGTCCTAGAATCCCCAACCAGCGGAAATAGTTTCTCTCTATCTACCCTATCTGTTCCCCTTAATATCCTGAAAACTTCGATCAGACGACCCCTTAACTTTCTAAATTCTAGGGACTACAACTCTAATTTGTATAACCTCTCCTCGTAACTTAACCCTTGGGTTCCGGGTATCATTCTGGTAAACCTACGCTGCACTCCCTCCAAGGCCAATATATCTTTCCTAAGGTGTGGTGCCCAGAACTGCTCACAGTACTCCAGGTGTGGTCTAACCAGGGTTTTGTACAGCTGCAGGGTTTTGGCCTCAGCTGGAGTCTTGTGTACAGTTCTGGGCACCACACTTTAGGAAGGATGTCAAGGCCTTGGAGAGGGTACAGAGGAGGTTGACCAGGATGGTACCAGGGATGAGGGACTTCAGATATGTGGAGAGATTGGAGAAGCTGGGATTGTTCTCCTTAGAGCAGAGAAGGTTAAGAGGAGACCTAATAGAGGTGTTCAAAATGATGAGGGGTTTTGATCGAGCAAGTAGGAACAAACTGTCTCCTCTGGCAAGTGGGTCGGTAACCAAAGGTCACAGATTTAAAATAGTTGCTAAAAGAACTAGAGGGAAATGAGGAGAATTGTTTTCACACAGAGGGTTGTTAAGATCTGGAACGCACCATCTGAAAGGATGCTGGAATCAGGTTCCACAGGAACTTTCAAACGGTGATTGGACATGTAGTTGAAGAGGACTAGTTTGCAGAGTTCTGGGGATAAAGCTGGGGTTTGGGACTAAATTGGACAGCTCTTTCAAAGAGCTGGCACAGACACGATGGGCCGAATCACCTCCTTCTATGCTGTTAGATTCTATGATCAGTGTGAAGACGCTGGTGTCTTTTAAGGCTCTTAGAACTTTTAAAGCTCTTCCCACAGTCAGAACATTTGACGGATCTCTCGTCAGTGTGAACAAGCTGGTGTGCCAGCAGGTTGGAGGACCGAGTGAATCCCTTCCTACACACAGTGCAGGTGAATGGTCTCTCCCCAGTGTGAAATCATTGGTGTCCATTCAGCTCCCGGGAGCGTTTAAAGCTTTTCCCACAGTCAGAACATTTAAAGGGTCTCTCGTCAGTGTGAACAAGCTGGTGTGCCAGCAGGTTGGAGGACCGAGTGAATCCCTTCCCACACACAGTGCAGGTGAACGGTCTCTCCCCAGTGTGAAATCGTTGGTGTCCATTCAGCTCCCGGGAGTGTTTAAAGCTTTTCCCACAGTCAGAACATTTAAAGGGTCTCTCGTCAGTGTGAACTCGCTGATGTGCCAGCAGGTTGGAGGACCGAGCGAATCCCTTCCCACAGACAGAGAAGGTGAACGGTCTCTCACCAGTGTGAGCTCGCTGGTGTCCCTTCAGCTCCCCAGAGCTTTTAAAGCTCATCCCACAGTGGGAACATTTAAATGGTCTCTTATCAGTGTGAGCAAGCTGGTGTCTCAGCAGGGTGGATGAAGCAGTGAATCCCTTCCCACACACAGAGCAGGTGAATGGGCCCTCCCCAGTGTGAACTCTCTGCTGTATCTGGAGCTTGGATGACTCTGCAAATCCCTTCCCACACACGGAGCAGGAGAACGGTTTCTCCCCAGTGTGAACTCGCTGGTGTGTATGAAGGCTGGATGACTGAGTGAATCCCTTCCCACATTCAATACACGTGAACGGCCTCTCCCCAGTGTGAACTCACTGGTGTATCTGGAGTTTGGATAACTCTGCGAATCCCTTCCCACACACGGAGCAGGTGAACGGCCTCTCCCCGGTGTGACAGTGTCGATGAGTTTCCAGATGGGATAGAAACATAGACACATAGAAGATAGGAGCAGGAGTGGGCCATTCGGCCCTTCGAGCCTGCTCCGCCATTCAATGAGATCATGGCTGATCATTGAAATTCAGTACCCTGTCCCTACCTTCTCCCCATGTCCCTTGATCCCTTTAGCCTCAAGAAATATATCCAACTCTTTCTTGAATATATTTAATGAACTGGCCTCCACCGCCCTCTGTGGCAGAGAGTTCCACAGGTTCACCACTCTCTGGGTGAAGAAATTCCTCCTCATTTCAGTCCTAAATGTCCTACCCCTTATCCTTAGACTATGACCCCTGGTTCTGGACTCCCCGACCATCAGGAACATCCTTCCAGCATCTAGTCTGTCCAGGCCTGACAGAATTTTATAGATTTTGATGAGATCCCCTCTCAATCTTCTAAACTCCAGTGAGTATAAGCCCAATCAACACAATCTCTCCTCATGCGTCATTCCTGCCATCCCAGGACTGTGAGATGGGCAATCGAATCCCTTCCCACAGTCCCCACATTTCCACCGTTTCTCCGTGGTGCGGGTGTCCTTGCGTTTCTCCAGGTTGGACGATCAGTTGAAGCCTCGTCCACACACAGAACACGTGTACGGTTTCTCCCCACTGTGAATGGTGCGATGTTTTTTCAGGCTGTGTAACTGGTTAAACCTCTTTCCACAGTCAGTGCACTGGAACATTCACTCAGGTGTGTGTTTTCCAGTCACACGGATGTTTGAAATCTTTTCCCACAGACAGAACAGACAAACATTTGTCCTTCCATATTCAAAGGTCAATGATATTCAGGTCCTGATGAATGGAGTGACCCTGTCAGATCTTGATGTGATGTTTGGTTTGAGTTTCCCATCTGTAAATCCTCCCATTCTCACACCCTGTAAAAGGAGTTTACAAAAGCCATCACTGTAAATACAGGATAGAAATTCAGAACAGGCAATTCTAGTTTCTATTGAACATTCTTTCCTCTCGTTTCCCCAAAGCTGTAAATCCCCGTCCCACACACTCTCCCTCCTCCCTGTGCTGAAATCCAAACCCATCACACCATCGCCAACATTTCTTTCCTCCACTCCCAGTTTTCCCCCTCCCTCTACTCTGGTTGGGTTCAGTTCTACACCCGCTGTGTGCAGAGTGAGAATAAAATCAATGAGTCAATGATTGTCTCTCCTGGTCACGGGGACCCTGAAGCCCCGCCCACTCGTTGCTCCTGTACCAAGATGGCCACGCATGCGCCATGCTGCAGGTGGAACCGGTCGGTCTTTCCTCCACCAAGATGGCGGTGTGTAACCCGGGCCTGTCCCCGAGAAAAAGCCTCACCGCTGCTGTCCGGTGGAACATAGACCAGGCCGCTGGATCTCATTCGGGCCTAAGGCCATTCTCCAACTTTATAAACCCTGCGGCATGGCCTACCCGCAGTTTATTAACCTCCCGACCCCGCTCCTGCCGACCAGCTGCTCCGCCCGGCGACCGCGCAGGACTTTCTTTGTAAAGTTGGTGAGGGACACGTGACTCGGGCCCACGGCCTGATTGACGGGAGCTTCCGACCAATAGGGTGCGAGCGGGGCGGGGCTGGAGGAGCGAGCCGGCGGCGGGTCCTCCAACCAATCGGGGAGCCTGAGGGGCGGGACTTGCGCCGGCTGATTGTCTGATCCGCAGGGCAGCGAGTTTCTCCAGTCCCTTGTTCAAGGCCCGGGGCCAGGGGAGGCTGTGGGCCTTTATTCCCCTCATTGGACACAAGGCTGTTTGGCTCACAACACACGGGCTCAGATTGCAATACAAACTTTTTAAATACATGAATAAAAGCAGATAAACCTTATGCTTCTGTGGCACAAACTTTTTAATATTTGGGAGTAAAAGTACGCGTTTTTTTCCCTCTGGGGAATTTATTAGTTTCAGGAAACAACAACAACCACTTGTATTTATAATGCGCCTTTAATGTAGTAAAACGTCCCAAGGCTGTTCACAGGATCGTTATAAAACAAAATGTGACACCGAGCCACGTAAGAAGACATTAGGGCAGATGACCAAAAGCTTGGTCAAAGAAGTAGGTTTTAAGGAGCATCTTAAAGAAGGAGAGAGAGATGGAGAGGTTTAGGGAAGGAATTCCAGAGCTTAGGGTCCAGGCAGCTGAAGGCACGGCTGCCAATGGTGGAGCAATTAAAATCGGGGATGCTCAAGAGGCTGGAAATAGAGGAGCGCAGATAACTCGGGGGGTGTGGGGCTGAAAGAAATAGGGAGGGGCGAGGCCATAGAGGGATTCACTCCACATGGCCTGACCTTGGTCATCTTGTCGATCTTACATACTGCTTATGGATAACAAGCTGGTTACAGAACAGAAAACCGAGAGTAGGGGTTGGGAGTAGCTACTCAGACTGGCAAAAGGTGGGAAGTGGTGTTCCACAGGGATTGGTGGTGGGACCACTGTGGTTCATAAATGATTTGGACTCGGGAATCAGAAGTACAATTAATACTGAGGAAGACAAAACGCAAGAAGACATTAATACATTGCAGAATGGATCTGTAATTGGCAAATGAATTTCACTATAGATCAGTGTGAGGTGGTGTGTTAATGAATTTCACTGTAGATCAGTGTGAGGTGGTGTGTTAATGAATGTCACTATAGATCAGTGTGAGGTGGTGTGCTAATGAATTTCATTATTGATCAGTGTGAGGTGCTGTGTTAATTAATTTCACTGTAGATCAGTGTGAGGTGCTGTGTTAATTAATTTCACTGTAGATCAGTGTGAGGGGGTGTGTTAATTAATTTCACTGTAGATCAGTGCGAGGGGGTTTGTTAATGAATTTCACTATAGATCAGTGTGAGGTGGTGTGTTAATGAATTTCACTGTAGATCAGTGTGAGGTGGTGTGTTAATGAATTTCACTATAGATCAGTGTGAGGTGGTGTGTTAATGAATTTCACTATAGATCAGTGTGAGGTGGTGTGTTAATGAATTTCACTATAGGTCAGTGTGAGGTGGTGTGTTAATGAATTTCACTATAGGTCAGTGTGAGGTGGTGTGTTTTGGTGGGAAGAATAAGGAGGCCACTCACTACTTGGACAAGGGGGTGAAATTGGGTTGCTTTGTGCCTCCCACGATATTCAGCGGGAGGTTAGTGGCAGAGGTAGTCGGTAGCTCCCCGTGGCACTGCACCGCCGGCAATGATGTCATCACCATGTGCAGCACCCCGGCTGCAACCTTGGGTTGTGACCCCTGACCTATCGCCGGACAATATGTCTGACAGGGTCAGGGGTCGTTCCTGCAGCCGCGGCGGCGTCACTTAAAGGGCAGGTGTCGGGCGGCAACTTTTTATTTTGGCCTTGTGCCAGCACCTGCCCCCTTCCCCTTCTTCAGGGTGTCAGCTGCAATCGCTCAGCCCCGCGCTCCTCTTGATCCGACACCCCGCTCCCTGGTGGTCCAGCAGGGCCCCGGTGTGCACAGTGCTAGGCCCCTCCCCTTTAATCAGGGAGGGAGGTCTGCTATGACGCAGTGCTATGTGCCGACGGGCGTGGCGCTGTTACACGAAGTGCCGGGAAATTCACTGGTAGCGCCTCAAGAGGGAGGGGAGTGCTTCCAGTACCACCCCGCCTCCTGCCTGGGGCGCTACCACTGAATTTAATGCACAGGGGCGCTAACTTTTTCGGGGGGCTAAAATTAGCCCCGGCGACATTAGCGACCCAAAGGGGGCGCCACTGAATTTCCCCCTAATAGTCTAAATGGGCTGGAGGAGCAGAGGGATCCAGGGATACAGATACACAAATCACTAAAAGTAGCGACACAGGTTAATAAGGCCATTAAAAGAAAAGCACTGGGTACATTCCTAAAGGAGCCTTCTGTTCCGTGCCTAGGAGCTCTGAACCATGGCAGAGAGCGGCTGGGACACGTTTCTCACACGCCTCGAGATTAACCCGCACGGCAACTTTGCTGTCAGTGAAGAGAGACAAGAAAGACCAAAGTGCCGTTTGCCCCTCTCAGTGTGGCCCTGAAGGACTGTGTCCAGGCTGGAGTTCTGTTCCCACCGTACGATCCTCCCCCACATTGTCCTTTCTGAGCTCCAGCCAGGTGATGCGAAACACTCAGGTGGGAAAGACAAAAATCTACAACAATGTGTTTAAAACAAAGTTGATTTATTTGACATATATCCAGAATATTAAACTCCAGCCCAGTTCCCGGAGTTATTAACATCAGCAGAAACAATCCCCAACTGTCAGAATGAACATGGTTCAGTCCTGGATGTGATTAACAGCAGCAACAACAGCAGAATCCACCCCCTGCAGTCACTTGTGAACTCGCTGGTGTCTCAGCAGGTTGGATGACTGAGTGAATCCCTTCCCACACTCAGGGCAGGTGAACTCGCTGGTGATTCAGCAGGTTGGATGAATTAATGAATCCCTTCCCACACACGGAGCAGCTGAACGGCCTCTCCCCAGTGTGAACTCGCTGGTGTCTCAGCCGGTGGGATGAATTAGTGAATCCCTTCCCACACACGGAGCAGCTGAACGGCCTCTCCCCAGTGTGAACTCGCTGGTGTCTCAGCCGGTGGGATGAATTAGTGAATCCCTTCCCACACTCAGGGCAGGTGAACGGCCTCTCCCCAGTGTGAATTCGCTGGTGTATCAGCAGGGTGGATGACTCGGTGAATCCCTTCCCACACTCAGAGCAGGTGAACGCCCTCTCCCCAGTGTGAACTCGCTGGTGTCTCAGCAGGGTGGATGACTCAGTGAATCCCTTCCCACACTCAGGGCAGGTGAACGGCCTCTCCCCAGTGTGAATTCGCTGGTGTATCAGCAGGGTGGATGACTCGGTGAATCCCTTCCCACACTCAGAGCAGGTGAATGGCCTCTCCCCAGTGTGAACTCGCTGGTGTCTCAGCAGGGTGGATGACTCAGTGAATCCCTTCCCACACTCAGGGCAGGTGAACGGCCTCTCCCCAGTGTGAATTCGCTGGTGTATCAGCAGGGTGGATGACTCAGTGAATCCCTTCCCACACTCAGAGCAGGTGAATGGCCTCTCCCCAGTGTGAACTCGCTGGTGTCTCAGCCGGTGGGATGAATTAGTGAATCCCTTCCCACACTCAGGGCAGGTGAACGGCCTCTCCCCAGTGTGAATTCGCTGGTGTATCAGCAGGGTGGATGACTCAGTGAATCCCTTCCCACACTCAGAGCAGGTGAACGGCCTCTCCCCAGTGTGAACTCGCTGGTGTATCAGCAGGGTGGATGACCCAGTGAATCCCTTCCCACACTCAGAGCAGGTGAACGGCCTCTCCTCTGTGTGAACTTGCTGGTGTGTCAGTAGGTGGGATGACTGAGTGAATCCCTTCCCACACTCAGAGCAGGTGAACGGCCTCTCCCCAGTGTGAATGCGCTTGTGTCTCGATAGGCCAGAAGATCGTCTGAAGCCTCGTCCACACACAGAACACGTGTACGGTTTCTCCCCGCTGTGAACGGTGCTTTTTGCTTCCATGTTCAGAGGCCGGTGATATCTGTCAGATCTTGATGTGATGTTTGGTTTGAGCTTACCGTCTGTAAATCCTCCCCTTCCAGTGCCCTGTAAAATTAATTTAAAACAGGGAGCGTGAGAGACAACCCACAAGAAATCAAAGGCAGGTTGTGAAACTGAGCTCAATGAACCTGGTCAATTGTGGGGCCGGCACTAGAAAAAAGTGACCATGAAAGCTGCCAGATTGTCATAAAAATCCAACTGGTTCACTGATGTCCCTCAGGGAAGGGAATCCGCCACCTGGTCTGGGCCTACACAAGACTCTGGCCTCTATGGGAGGAGAGAGAGAGGGAGAGGTGGGAGGGGGAGGGGGAGGGGGAGGGGGGCGAAGGAAAGGAACATTATACATCTGCAACTCGACCAGAACTTTGATAGAACCTCCAAAACCCACAACCTCGAAGGACAAGGGCAGCTGTTGTATGGGAGCACCATCACATCCAAGTTCCCCGCCAAGTCACACATCATCCTGACTCAGATATATTCATCGTTGCTGGGTCATAATCCTGGAACTCCTTACCGAACAACTTTGTGGGAATACCTTCACCACACGGACTGCAGTAGTTCAAGAAGGTGACTCACCACCCCCTTCTCAACGGGAAACTGGGGATTGGCCATATTTGCTGCTCTTGCGAGCTACGCCCACATCCCAAGAATGAATTAAAATAAATCTGTAGATGTAAACTGGATTAAAAGCCTGTACAGAAATACTTGTTCCTAAAACAATACTCTTTTACATTGTACGGACAGTGTCTGTGTAACAACCTGATCTCCCCTAGAATCCACCTCCTTTGACAGTCTCACATTGGAAATTGTTGGGTCCTCCTGGGCTCAGAAGTACTGGGGGTTAAACCCAGCAGCTTCTCCTCCATCTCCACTCCAGCTCAAACTGAAGCATAGAAACACAGAAGATAGGAGCAGGAGTAGGCCATTCGGCCCCTTGAGCCTGCTCCACCATTCAATGCGATCATGGCTGATCATCCAAGTTCAGTACCCGGTCCCTGCTTTCTCCCCATACCCCTTGATCCCTTTAGCCTTAAGAAATATATCCAACTCCTTCTTGACTATATTTAATGTATTGGCCTCTACTGCCTTCTGTGGTAGAGAATTCCACAGGTTCACCACTCTCTGGGTGAAGAAATTCCTCCTCATTTCTGTCCTAAATGGCCTACCCCTTATCCTTAGACTGTGACCCCTGGTTCTGGACTCCCCGACCATCGGGAACATCCTTCCTGCATCTAGTCTGTCCAGTCCTGTCAGAATTTTATAAGTTTCAATGAGATCCCCTCTCATTCTTCTAAACTCCAGCGAGTACAAGCCCAATCGTCCCAATCTCTCCTCATACGTCATTCCTGCCATCCCAGGTATCAGCCTGGTGAATCTTCACTGAACTCCTTCCACGGGAGGAACATCCTTCCTCAGATAAGGCGACCAAAACTCCACACAATACTCAAGATGTGGTCTCACCAAGGCCCTGTACAATTGCAGCAAGACATCCTTGTTCCTGTACTCAAACCCTCTCGCTATGAAGGCCAACATACCATTTGCCTTCTTAACCGCCTACTGCACCTGCATGCTTACCTTCAGTGACTGGTGCACAAGGACACCCAGGTCTCGTTGCACTTCCCCTTCTCCCAATCTATTGCCATTCAGATGATAATCTGCCTTCCTGTTTTGGCCACCAAAGTGGATAACCTCACATTTATCCACGTTATATTGCATCTGCCATGCTTCTGCCCAATCACCCAACCTGTCCAAATCATCCTGTAGTTTCTCGGCATCCTCCTCACAGCACACACGCCCACCCAGCTTTGTGTCGTCTGCAAATTTGGAGATATTACATCTAGTTCCCTTGTCTAGATCATTAATATATATATTGTGAATAGCTGGGGTCCAAGGACCGATCCCTGCGGTACCCCACTAGTCACTGCCTGCCGCTCGGAAAAAGACCCGTTTATTCCAACTCTTTGCTTTCTGTCTGCCAACCAGTTCTCTATCCAAGTCAATACCTTGCCCCCAATCCCATGTGCCTTAACTTGTAGAAGTGCCTTACTTCTTAGCTCTGGGTAATGACTCAATACACACTTGGATTCGTCAGACGGACAGGCCTTTTATTTAACTTCTCTTGCAAGGGGAATCAGTACCTCCACTCAAGGGGTGAGGCTACTATTCCAATGATACAGTGTAAACGTTCTATATTTATACAGTGTAACAAACAAGTTTGATTGAAATCCCTTTGTTCCTCTATCAGGATACATTTTAGATTAATCATCAGGTAGAAATAACATATTGACAGAAGGATCCTGGACACATAAGTCAACCGTTAATCTATAACAGGGCATGAATCGTGTAACCGGAGGTCCTCTTTAATCATATATAAGGGAGGCAAGCTTTGCTTTCGGTCACAAGTTATCAGGTCATTGGTACCATTAGGTGGGCAGGCATCTGTTCTTGGCTGTAGTTCGAGTACGTGCAATAGCTCTAGTTACACATCGACACTTGCCTAGTGTCAAGTCTGAAAACTTTTACCCAGCAAACACTTGAAATTAACCCCTTATATCATGTAGATTTCCTCATTCCCCCCTTTTGTCCTTTCTAAGGACAATCTATCTCGCTAAGTTTAAGAAACTCTACATCAAAGGTCTCACCCTTAATATCCTCATATTCAGACATCATTGGTACTGGAGGAGTTGACGCTAATAAGGAAAGGACTTTTGTACACAATAATTTTAAACAACCAATCAATAAACTAATTAAAATTATTATCATCACAATTGCGATAAAAGCTTCCAAAATTTGCTTTCCCAATGCTCCTCCCCATCCTGAAATCCAATCCCACATTGACCATGGTTCAGGTTGACGTAGTTTCTCTACGGCCTTCTTTATGTGGTTTACCAGATTGGTGATATTTTCTGAGCTATCTGGGATATAGGTGCAACATTCGGTTTTTATGATTGCACATGTGCCCCCTTCTTTTGCCAACAAATAGTCCAGAGCCATGCGGTTTTGTAAGGCAACAGTGCGCAAAGCCACCATTTCTGCGTTTACATCACTAAGAGCATCTGCAGTATCATTGGCTATTTGTTCCAACACTGCTGCCATATTTATAGATTCTCTTGTTAACTTCCCTGTTCCATACCAGGGAAATGCTATAGCAAAGAACCTTTCAGTTTCTGTAATGGCTCGTTTTGCTCGTGTCCCAGGGTGGCTATCCAAAGATGAAATGTGATGTATATAAGGCACTACATATCCCAAATAACATGACCCAGTCCAATTTTGTGGTAACCAGGGGTATGCTCTATGCCCACAGATGAAATAGGTGTTATTATAGGCTTCAAATTTGTTCCATATCTGGTGCATCATTCCTATTCCGTGTTCTCCTTTCCAGATTTTTTTACTAGTCAAATTTTGTACTGTGGACAGGTTCCACCATCCCCAATAGGGCCATTCGACTGCACCCGGTGGTTTAGTAGTAGTTTTAGTCAAAGTGTAGTTACATTTGCACTCACTCCATCTATCTTCTTCTACTACCTTATCCTGCCTAATCCTAAGACTCGGGTTGATACGGGGGTACCTGCATAGTGTGATCCTGAAGCTGAACCTTCATAGTCTCGTTATAGCATATAATATAAAAGAAATCACTGTTTAAAAGTACACATTCTTCTATGCATGGTTTGCCCTTCAGGGGATCTGATAAGTCAATATGGCAGTTTCAATTATCGTTAACAAAGGGAACAGTCTTATTAGAGTCCAAATCCAGTTCATCTTGGCAGTGTATCATCTTCAACTGATGCCTTCTTACAATGGGACGCATGTATCCATGTTGGTCGCTCCTTTACTTTTACAGCGGTGTTTGTGGTCAGGAGTACTTGGAAGGGTCCCTCAAATCTGGGTTGAAGGCCATTCTTTCACTTGAAGATTTTTATGTAGACGTTATCTCCTGGCTCGAAAGTATGGCACTTTCCTTCAGCGGGGCCGACCTGGGCTTCCTTTACCTGCTGATGGAAACTAGAAATGCATTTGGTTAGTGCAATGCAATAACTCAACATATCTTCCTCCATTTTATGAATGTCCATTTGTTTAGCTGTTAAAGGTGCCGAAAAGGGCAATCTCTGTGGTCTTCCCATGACGATCTCGTAAGGCGACAATCCTGTAGTTCTGTTGGTAGCAGACCGCATTATCATTAAAGCTATGGGCAACAAATCAACCCATTTAAGTCCAGTTTCTTTACACAGTTTTGCAAGCTTGTTTTTCAGCATCCCGTTATATCTTTCCACTAGTCCAGCCGACTGTGGATGATAACTGCAATGGAGGTGCTGGTTAATCTGTAAGGCTTTGCATAGTTCCTTAATCACTGTTCCTGTAAAATGGGACCCATTGTCACTTGACAGTTTTGCTGGTATCCCAAAGCGAGGCACAATGTCCTTCAATAAACATTTAGCAACAGTGGTGGCGTCACTCTTTCTACAAGGAAACGCTTCAATCCATCTTGAAAACATATCAACAATAACTAATACATATTTAAAGCTTATACACACAGGTAGTTCAATAAAATCCATTTGCAAGTGTACAAAAGGACCCATGGGGTTTGGATGGGATGCGGGCTGTACCTTCTTTATTTTTTTTTTCCTGCATTCATGGTCTGGCAGATAATACAATTTTCACATATTTGTTTTGCCAACTTTTGAGATTCCTGGTGCATACCAGGTCTTGAGGATATAGTCCGCCATCCCCCTTTTGCCCGCATGGGTGAATTTATGAACACATCGGGCAATTGGTGATAGTAATGATTTGGGTGCCACCATGCGGCCGTCATGATGAACCCATAAGCCGTCAGTGTTTTTAAAACAATGATTAACAACCCATTCCTTTACTTCATCAGAACTGGCCCTATTTTGATGGGTCAGCACATCATCTAAGGACGGGGGCTGCGGTATCTCTGGCTTTTCCCTAACAGGGAAGGCTGAAACTTGTCGTTCAGTACTTGATATAGCTACTGACTTAGCAGCGCTATCTGCAGCAGCGTTTCTAAGCGCAACCTTGTCCAAATGCCCCGTGTGCGCTTGGCACTTAATAATTGCAATCTGTTTACGTCTCTGAATAGCTTGTAAAAGATTTTTCACTTCTTGTGCATTTTTAATCTGGGTTCCCGAGGAAGTCAGGTAACCGCGAATTTTCCAAATTTGTCATGCTCATGTATTCATTGTCTACAATAGCCAGTCATTCCTAGAAAATGCTTCATTTCTCCTTTAGTTTTTGGCAACGATGTGTTGCAAACAACCTTTATTCTATCCGGCGTTAACTCCCTGTTTTAACAATGATCTCATCACTGGCTCAACTCCTTTTTCTGCTTTCTCTGACAATGGATACTGTGACCTTTTGGGTAATGGTGCAGCTGGATTAATTGTAACTTTATAGGGCTGTGCAGTCTAATAGTTAGGAGGTATTTTAAATTTAAAAACGGCTGATAATCTTGTCCTGTTTTGTCATAGCAGGCCGTGCAGTGCAATTTTGAATGCCATTTCCCTAGTTTCAGGGATTCCTGGTATTGTTTTATGGAGCTTGTAACGAATCCCCACGCTCCTAACAGACTGACAAGTTTGGGACTCAAACTTGGGTCGGCAATTTCCCATGCGTAAAGAACAGGGTGTTTTATTTCTGTTACTGGGTACGCATATGCCTTATCTACTTGGATTTCTACCGTTACTCCTGATGGGGAGCAAATGATTGTAGCATTCATTTTGCACAGCAAGTCTCTTCCACATAAATTCATAGAGACATCTCCTGATAACAGAAAGGAGTGTTCTTCCTCAAATTCTTCTACTTTTACTGTGAGGGGAGTCGATTGATTCAAGCATTGTAGTATTCCAGCCAATCCAGCTATCGGGGTCTTTTTCCCATTAATAGGCATTCCTTCAGAATATCCTTTCCCTAACACCGAAAAGGTTGCTCCTGTATCTACTAAAATGACATAGGTCTCCCAGCTATTTGCATTTTAACTTCAGGTTGGCTGCGTGAATTTAAAGAAACAACGGGCATTTGGTGGTCTGTGGCGCCTGGGGCTGCTGGTGTCAGTCAGTAATTCTGATCTCTATTTCTCCTAAATCCCTGTCCGTTTGTAGGGTAACCTCCTGACTGGTCCGAAAAAGGGTTATGGACAGTGAAATTAGGACCTTTATTCTCTAACGGAGGTCCATTATTGGAGGTTTGGTTCTGACAATTTTTCGCAGGGCATTGGTTTGCCCAATGTCCGGGTTGTCCGCAATTGTAACAATTACCAGATCGTCCATACCCTCTTATTCTACCACGTCTTCCTCTATATTCCCTTCTATTCATCCTTCTATAGTTACCTTGTTATCCTACCATAATAGAGGAGAAAGGTGTTTCTTCGGGGTAATTTTTTTTCTGACTCAACAAACATAGAGGCAGTCTTTTTATCTGGCTGTTCTCTATTTCTCTCTCGTCCGTTAAACATTTCTCGAGGCAAGTAATTCTTTCTATGTTAAATGACTATCTGAGGGAAAGGGTCTAGTCTTATTTACAGTCCATTTGGACCAATTTGGTAGGTGATCAATGGATGATTGACCAGTTCTTTAACATAAAGGCTGCTGGCGTGCCTTTCTCGGGTGGCTTACTGGCGCTAGCACTCATTTTAGCAGCTTAAATGGTTCACTTAAAACAATCTAAACTCCCGTGACAATCCATGATCTGCGTTGTACGCCCCTACAGATCAGATTAATAAACTATACATACGTATAAAACTCGAGGGTTCTCAACCCTCGTGGAAGGTATTTCTAACTGGGGAAAATACTGAATCCACAATAGCTTAGTGGATCATGTAAAAGACATCACTATTTTCTCAACCATACATTCTGCCGCGGGACTCACTTCCCCGGCTTGGGTCTTTTCCAACCCCTTCTGCAGTTTTTTTTCAGCTTAAATATTTTAGTTAAAACATACAACAATTCCGTAACACTCTATGATCTGCGTGGGACGCCTCTACAGATCAGACATGACTAAACATTAATACATATAACAATAAACAATAAACAATACACTTGTTAAACAACAACCAAAGTGTTACTAAATCCCCAACCTATGCAGCCTTACTGGACAAAGCTGCAAAGTTGATTGATAATAACAAGTAGTTAAATACTCACTCTCATAAACATTAAACATTGACACTGTGTTTCAGACAACCGCCCACTCTTCTCTCTTTTTTTTTACCCTATTCCCTTTAGCCAAATCTTTAGCAAAAAAAGGGCCTTCAATTTGTCCCAGCTAACTTCAAGCTCTTCTCTCCTTCTACCCTACTCCCTTTAGCCAAATCTTTAGCAAAAAGGGCCTTCAATTTGTCCCAGCTAACTTCAAGCTGGAACCTTGCTAGTTCAATTTCCAGTAAATCGCTAGCTCCTTAGTTAATCAAATTCCTGACTTAACCTTCTCTCTCAGCAAGCTGGAACCTTGCTAGTTCAATTTCCAATAAATCGCTAGCTCCTTAGTTAATCAAATTCCTGACTTAACCTTCTCTCTCTGGTACCTTTATTTCAGCGCTTCCTACAGTCCTTTTCTGCACGATCCTGTTCGCGGGGCGTCAGCGCCTCATGGCTGGTCCTCTGTTCCGTTTCTGAAAGGGAAGCAGTCACAACGGCAGTTTAACCTCCGAACCTTGTGAGTCAATTACCCGATGGCAGTGCTGTCCAATGGAATAAACAGACTGTGCGCAGCTATGCTTATGGCAGGGAAAGTCCCAAAAATGTGGCAAAACACCACCTTCGGCCGATGGGATTTTCCCAACCGAGCAACGTACTCGGTGTCTGTTAACTCACCAATTGGTACAGCAAGCCATCTCGGTGGAACCTCCAAATTGTAGAAGTGCCTTACTTCTTAGCTCTGGGTAATGACTCAATACACACTTGGATTCGTCAGACGGACAGGCCTTTTATTTAACTTCTCTTGCAAGGGGAATCAGTACCTCCACTCAAGGGGTGAGGCTACTATTCCAATGATACAGTGTAAACGTTCTATATTTATACAGTGTAACAAACAAGTTTGATTGAAATCCCTTTGTTCCTCTATCAGGATACATTTTAGATTAATCATCAGGTAGAAATAACATATTGACAGAAGGATCCTGGACACATAAGTCAACCGTTAATCTATAACAGGGCATGAATCGTGTAACCGGAGGTCCTCTTTAATCATATATAAGGGAGGCAAGCTTTGCTTTCGGTCACAAGTTATCAGGTCATTGGTACCATTAGGTGGGCAGGCATCTGTTCTTGGCTGTAGTTCGAGTACGTGCAATAGCTCTAGTTACACATCGACACTTGCCTAGTGTCAAGTCTGAAAACTTTTACCCAGCAAACACTTGAAATTAACCCCTTATATCATGTAGATTTCCTCAAACTTTACACGCTAATCTCTTATGCGGGACCTTATCGAAAGCCTTCTGAAAGTCCAAATACATCACATCCACTGGTTCTCCCTTATCTATTTTCCCAGTTACATCCTCAACAATGAAGCAACAAAAAGACCTCCACAGGCGGCCAGGGACCTACCTTCCGTCAGCCTGAAATAAAACCCTTCCCGACAGCCGCTGACTAATGGCGGCCGCAGCACCCACAATCCCCCGTGCCCCAGAAACCGCTCTATCCAATGCGCTGATTTCCCCGCTGAGAGTGCGCATGCCGCCCGGGGCCGTGGGCCATTCTGGGAGCCTGGCTCCTGTCCTTTGGCCCGAGTCGGACTTGGTGGAACCGGCTGAAGAAACCGGGAAGCGGCGGCTCGGATGGGGGAGGCGCTGCACTCTGGGTTTCCTGGTGCCGGGGCTCTGGCCGCACATCCGCTGGGCCCGGCCGCTCTGATTCTGATTGAGGTTTTTGATGAGGTAACAGAGAGGGTTGATGAGGGCAATGCGGTTAACGTGGTGCACATGGATTTCCAAAAGGCGTTCAACAAGTGCCACATGATAGGCTTGCCAGCAAAGTTGAAGCCCATGGAATAAAAGGGACAGTGGCAACATGGATACAAAATTGGCAAAGTGACAGGAAACAGAGAGTAGTGGTGAATGGTTGTTTTTCGGACTGGAGGAAGGTATACAGTGGTGTTCCCCAGGGATCGGTACTAGGACCACTGCTTTACTTGATATATATTAATGACTTAGACTTGGGGTACAGGGCACAATTTCAAAATTTGCAGATGACAGAAAACTTGGAAGTGTAGTGAACAGTGAGGAGGATAGTGATAGATTTCAAGAAGACATAGACAGGTTGGTGGAATGGGCGGACACATGGGAGCTGAAATTTAATGCAGAAAAGTGCAAAGTGATACATTTTGGTAGGAAGAACCAAGTGAGGCAATATAAACTAAAGGGTACAATTCTAAAGTGGGTGCATGAACAGAGAGACCTGGGGGTATGTGTGCACAAATCGTTGAAGGTGGCAGGGCAGGTTGAGAAAGCAGTTAAAAAAGCATATGGGATCCTGGACTTTATAAATAGAGGCAGAGTCCAAAGGCAAGGAAGTTATGATGAACCTTTATAAAACACTTGTTCAGTCTCATCTGGAGTATTGTGTTCAATTCTGGGCACCGCACTTTAGGAAGGATGTGAAGGCCTCAGAGAGGGTGCAGAAAAGATTTACAAGAGTGGTTCCAGGGATAAGGGATGAGGGACTTCAGTTATGTGGATAGACTCGAGAAGCTGGGGTGGTTCTCCTTACAGCAGAGAAGGTAGAGAGGAGATTTGATAGAGGTGTTCAAAATCATGATGGGTCTGGACAGAGTAGAAACTGTTCCCATTGGCGGTAGGGTCGCGAACCAGAGGACACAGATTTAAGGTGATTGGCAGAAGAACGAAAGAACGAAGTTGCGAGGTGAGGCCCGATCAGAGCATCGGACCTGTGAAGGGGCAGTGACCGGCAGAGCTTAAAAGCGGCGGCAGTGCAAGGTGAGGCCCGACCAAATCAACAGCAGAGGAGAGAGGTAAAAAGTAATCAGAGTGTGACGTCACCAGGGAGCAGGTAAGTGATTGATTGGTGAGTATTTCTCTTTTTTAAACTTTAACTCTGTAGTTTATAGTTACTAGGGTCTTTTCTGGTGTAGCAGGGACTGTTGGTAGACTATACAAGCGCCTTAGAGATATTTTTAATTGGTGGTAGTAAATTAATTTAAATTAAGTAAAGGGAAGGTCATGCCAGGTGAGCCCAGCCCCGTGATATGCTCCTCTTGCTCTATGTGGGAATTCAGGGACCCCGGTGCCCCTGATGACCACGTGTGCCAGAGATGCATCCATCTGCAGCTACTAGCAGACCGCATTGAGGCGCTGGAGCTGCGGGTGGATGGGTTGTTGAGCATTCACGATGCTGAGAGGGTCGTGGATAGCACGTTTAGTGAGTTGGTCACACCGCAGGGAAGGGCTGCACAGGAAGACAGGAAATGGGTGACCACCAGGCGGAGCAATAGAAGCAGGCAGGTAGTGCAGGAGACCCCTGTGACCATTCCCCTCTCAAACAAGTATACCGCTTTGGATACTGTTGGGGGGGATGACTCACCAGGGGAAGGCAGCAGCAGCCAACTTGCTGGCACTGGGGGTGCTCCTGCTGCCCAGGAAGGGGGGAAAAAGAGTGGGAGAGCAATAGTGGTAGGGGATTCTATAGTAAGGGGAACAGATAGGCGTTTCTGTGGCCGTAGACGTGAATCCAGGATGGTTTGTTGCCTCCCTGGTGCCAGGGTCAAGGATATCACTGAGCGGCTGCAGGGCATTCTGGAGGGGGAGGGTGAACAGCCAGAGGTCGTGGTCCACATTGGTACCAACGACATAGGTAAAAAGAGGGATGAGGTCCTGCAGCAAGAATTTAAGGAGCTAGGTGAAGGATTAAAGAGCAGGACCTCAAAGGTTGTAATCTCTGGATTACTCCCCGTGCCACGTGCTAGTGGGTATAGGAATAGGAAGATAGAACAGATGAATGCGTGGCTAAAGGGATGGTGCAGGGGGGAGGGCTTTAGTTTCCTGGATCACTGGGTCTGCTTCTGGGAAAGGTGGGACTTGTACAAGTCGGACGGTTGACACCTGAACCAGAGGGGAACCAATATCCTTGCGGGGAGGTTTGCTAGCACTGCTGGGGGGGGTTTAAACTAACTTGGCAGGGGGATGGGGTACAGAGTGGAGCTATAGTATGGGGTGATTTACAGCCAAATACAGAGGAAAAAACAAGTCAGCTGGGAAGGCAGAGCAAATATGTGAAGGCAAAAGGGAATATGGCAGAGCTGGAAGGCATTTATTTTAATGCAAGGAGTCTTGCAAATAAGGTGGATGAACTGAAGTTGTTGTTGAACACATGGGAGTACGATATTGTTGCTATCACGGAGACATGGTTGAGGGAGGGTCAGGACTGGCAGCTCAATATTCCGGGGTATAGAATCTTCAGGCGAGACAGAGGGGGGTGTAAAAGGGGAGGGGGTGTTGCAATATTAATTAAGGAGTCAATTACTGCTGTAAGGAGGGACGATATATTAGCGGGTTCCTCTAATGAGGCCATATGGGTAGAACTTAAAAACAAAAAGGGGGCAAGCACTTTGCTGGGAGTGTACTATAGGCCCCCAAACAGTCAGGGGGAGATAGAGGAACAGATATGTAGGCAAATCTCAGAGAAGTGCGAAAATAATAGGGTAATAATAGTGGGGGATTTCAACTTCCCCAATATAAATTGGGATAGTCAGAGTGTGAAAGGCTTAGAGGGTGCAGAATTCTTAAAGTGCATCCAGGAGAGCTTTTTGAGCCAACATGTAGAAAGTCCTACAAGAGAGGGGGCGGTACTGGACCTAATTCTGGGGAATGTAGCCGGGCAAGTGGTGGAAGTATCAGTAGGAGAGCATTTTGGCGACAGTGACCATAATTCGGTGAGATTTAAGGTGGTCATGGAAAAAGACAAAGACGGCCCGGAAATAAGGGTTCTAAATTGGGGGAAGGCCGATTTTAATATGATAAGGCAGGATCTGGCCAAAGTGGACTGGGAGCAGCTACTTATAGGAAAATCCACATCAAAACAGTGGGAGACTTTCAGAAGGGAAATAGAGAGAGTACAGCGCCAACATGTTCCTGTAAAGGTCAAGGGTGGGACCAACAAGCAAAGGGAACCTTGGATGACAAGGGATATACAAAAATGCATTAGAAATAAAAGGGGGGCTTTTGGCAGTTACAAAAGACTAAAGACGGAAGAAGCCCTAGAGGAGTATAAAAAGTGCAGGGGCATACTTAAAAAAGAAATTAGGAGGGCGAGGAGGGGCCATGAAATAACACTGGCGAGCAAAATAAAGGAAAATCCTAAGATGTTTTATAAGTATATTAAGGGCAAGAGGATAACCAGGGAAAGGGTAGGGCCCATTAGGGACCAAAGTGGCAATCTGTGTGTAGAGCCAGATGATGTAGGCGGGGTTTTAAATGAATTTTTTGCATCTGTGTTCACTATGGAGAAAGACGATGCAGACATAGAAATCGGGCAAGGGGACTGTGACATACTTGAACATATTAGCATTGAGAGGGAGGAGGTGCTAGCGGTTTTAGCAGGCCAAAAAGTGGATAAATCCCCAGGCCCGGACGAGATGTATCCCAGGCTGCTGTGGGAGGCAAAGGAGGAGATTGCAGGGGCTCTGACACAAATTTTCAGAACCTCTCTGGCCACAGGGGATGTACCAGAGGACTGGAGAACAGCTAATGTAGTACCATTATACAAGGGTAGCAGGGATAAACCAGGGAATCACAGGCCAGTGAGCCTAACATCTGTGGTAGGGAAATTATTGGAAAAAATTCTGAGGGACAAAATTAGTCTCCACTTGGAGAGGCAAGGATTAATCGGGGATAGTCAGCATGGCTTTGTCAAGGGTAAATCATGTCTGACAAATCTGATTGAATTTTTCGAGGGGGTGACTAGGGGGGTGGATGAGGGAAATGCTGTGGATGTGGTTTACATGGACTTCAGTAAAGTCTTTGACAAAGTCCCGCATAGGAGACTGGTCAAGAAGGTAAGAGCCCATGGGATCCAGGGTGCCTTGGCGCGTTGGATCCTAAACTGGCTGAGTGGCAGGAGGCAGAGGGTGATGGTCGAAGGTTGCTTTTGTGACTGGAAGCCTGTGTCCAGTGGGGTACCTCAGGGATCGGTGCTGGGTCCCTTGTTGTTTGTGATCTACATAGATGATTTGGATGAGAATGTAAAAGGTATGATCAGCAAGTTCGCAGATGACACGAAAATTGGTGGGGTGGTCAATTGCGAGGAGGAAAGCCTCAGGCTACAGGACGATATAAACGGGTTGGTCAGATGGGCGGAAAAGTGGCAAATGGAATTTAACCCTGAAAAGTGCGAGGTGATGCATTTTGGACGGACAAATAAGGCAAGGGAATACACAATGAGTGGTAGGACCCTAGGAAGTACAGAGGGTCAGAGGGACCTTGGTGTACATGTACATAGATCCCTGAAGGCAGCGGAACAGGTAGATAAGGTGGTTAAAAAGGCATATGGGATACTTGCCTTCATTAGCCGAGGCATAGAATATAAGAGCAGGGAGGTTATGATGGAGCTGTACAAAACGCTGGTGAGGCCACAGCTGGAGTACTGTGTGCAGTTCTGGTCGCCTCACTATAGGAAGGATGTGATTGCTTTGGAGAGGGTGCAGAGAAGGTTCACCAGGATGTTACCTGGGATGGAGCGCCTCAGCTATGAAGAAAGACTAAACAGGCTGGGGTTGTTTTCCTTGGAGCAAAGAAGGCTGAGGGGGGGACCTGATTGAGGTATACAAAATGATGAGGGGCATAGATAGGGTAGACAAAGAGGAACTTTTCCCCTTAGTAGGGGGGTCAATAACAAGGGGGCATAGATTCAGGGTAAGGGGCAGGAGATTTAGAGGGGATTTGAGGAGGAACTTTTTCACCCAGAGGGTGGTTGGAATCTGGAACTCACTGCCTGAAAGGGTGGTAGAGGCAGGAACCCTCACAACATTCAAGAAGCATTTGGATGAGCACTTGGAATGCCAATGCATACAAGGATATGGACCAAATGCTGGAAAATGGGATTAGACTGGACAGGGATGGATGGGCGGCGCAGGCACGATGGGCCGAAGGGCCTCTTTCTGTGCTGTAAAACTCTATGACTCTATGACTCTATGAGGAAAAAAAAATTTACGCAGCGAGTGGTTAGGATCTGGAATGCACTGCCTGAAAGGGTGGTGGAGGCAGATTCAATCACCGCTTTCAAAAGGGAATTGGATAAGTACCTGAATGAAAAAGAATTGCAGGGTTACGGGGAAAGGGCGGGGAGTGGGACTAGCTGAAGTGGTCTTGCAGAGAGCCGGCACGGGCTCGACGGGCCGAATGGCCTCCTTCTGTGCTGTAACCATTCTATGATTCTGTAAAATATTAGAAAGTTTGTTCCACAGAAGCACCAGGTTTATCTGCTTTTATTGATGAATTTAAAAAGTCTCTATTAAAACCTGACCAAGTGTGTTGTGAGCCAAAGAGCCTTGTGTCCAATGCGGGGAATAAAGGCCCACAGCCTCCCCGGGCCCCGGGCCCCGAACAAGGGACTGGAGAAACTCGCTGCCCTGCGGATCAGACAATCAGCCGCCGCTAGTGCCGCCCCTCGGGCTACCCGATTGGTTGGAGGACCCGCCGCCAGCTCGCTCCTCCAGCCCGTCTGTCAATCAACCATCAGCCAGAAGAGGTCGCTGGTGAGACCAGTGAAGAAAGAAAGACTTGCATTTCTATAGCGCCTTGCACCACCACCGGACGACCCAAAGTGCTTTACAGCCAATGAAGTACTTTTGAAGTGTAGTCACTGTTGTAATGTAAGAAATGCAGCAGTCAAATAGCGCACAGCAAGCTCCCACAAACAGCAATGTGATAATGACCAGATAATCTATCTTTTTGTTAACTCTGTTTCTCTCTCTGCGGATGTTGCCTGGCCTGCTGAGTGTTTCCAGCATTTCCTGTTGTTATTTCAGACTTCCAGCATCCGCAGTATTTTGCTATTATCCTTTTGTTACATTGATTGAGAGATAAACATTGGCTCGGACACCGGGGATATTTCCCCTGCTCTTTCCCACATTACAACAGTGACTACACCTCAAAAGTACTTAATTGGCTGTAAAGCACTTCAAGACGTCTGCTGGTCATGAAAGCACTATATAAATGCAAGTCTTTCTTTCTCAAAATAGTGTCATGGGATCTTTTACATCCACCTGAGAGAGCAGACAGGGCCTCAGTTTAATGTCTCATCCGAAAGACGCCACCTCTGACAGTGCCTCAGTACTGCACTGGAGTGTCAGCTTGGATTTTTGTGCTCAAGTCTCTGGAGTGGGACTTGAACTGACAACCTTACGCCTCAGAGGCAAGAGTGCTACCATAGATTCATAGAGTTATACAGCACAGAAAGGGGCCCTTCGGCCCATCGTGTCCGCGCCGGCCATCAAGCCCTGTCTATTCTAATCCCATTTTCCAGCACTTGGTCCGTAGCCTTGTATGCTATGGCGTTTCAAGTGCTCATCTAAATGCTTCTTGAATGTTGTGAGGGTTCCTGCCTCTACCACCCTTTCAGGCAGTGAGTTCCAGATTCCAACCACCCTCTGGGTGAAAAAGCTTTTCCTCAAATCCCCTCTAAACCTCCTGCCCCTTACCTTGAATCTATGCCCCCTGGCTATTGACCCCTCTACTAAGGGGAAATGTTCTTTTCTATCTACCCTATCTATTCCCCTCATAATTTTGTACACCTCAATCAGGTCCCCCTCAGCCTTCTCTGCTCTAAGGAAAACAACCCCAGTCTCTCTTCATAGCTGAAGCGCTCCAGCCCAGGTAACATCCTGGTGAATCTCCTCTGCACCCTCTCCAATGCAATCACATCCTTCCTATAGTGTGGCGAGCAGAACTGCACACAGTATTCAAGCTGTGGCCTAACTAGCATTTTGTACAGCTCCATCATAATCCCCCTGCTCTTATATTCTATGCCTCGGCTAATTAAGGCAAGTATCCCATATGCCTTCTCGCTGTCCTGCTGCCCTCAAGGATCTATGTACATGCACACCAAGGTCCCTCTGATCCTCTGTCCTTCCTAGGGTTCTACCATTCATTGTGTATTCCCTTGTTAGTCCTCCCAAAATGCATCACCTCACACTTTTCAGGGTTAAATTCCATTTGCCACTGTGCTGTCCATCCAACCAACCCATCTATATTCTCCTGTAGCCTGAGGCTTCCCTCCTCGCTATTTACCACTCCACCAATTTTCATGTCATCTGCGAACTTACTGATCATACCTCCTACATTCATATCTAAATCCTTAATGTACACTACAAACAGCAAGGGACCGAGCACCGATCCCTGCGGTACACCACTGGACACAGGCTTCCAGTCACAAAAACAACCTTCGACCATCACCCTCTGCCTCCTGCCACTAAGCCAATTTTGGATCCAATGTGCCAAATTGCCCTGGATCCCATGGGCTCTTACCTTCTTGACCAGTCTCCCATGTGGGACTTTGTCAAAAGCCTGACTGAAGTCCATGTAGACTACATCAACTGGACTGCCCTCATCCACACACCTAGTCACCCCCATTGAAAAATTCAATCAAATTGGTTAGACATGATCTCCCCCTGACAATGCCATGCTGACTATCCTTGATTAATCCTTGCCTCTCCAAGTGGAGACTAATTCTGTCCCTCAGAATTTTTTCCAATAATTTCCCTACCACTGATGTTAGGCTCACTGGCCTGTAATTCCCTGGTTTATCCCTACTACTACCCTTCTTGAATAATGGTACTACGTTAGCTGTTCTCCAGTCCTCTGGCTCATCCCCTGTGGTCAGAGAGGTTCTGAAAATTTGTGTCAGAGCCCCTGCAATCTCCTCCCTTGCCTCACACAGCAGGCTGGGATACATCTCGTCTGCGCCTGGGGGTTTATCCACTTTTAAGCCTGCTAAAACCACTAGTACCTCCTCCCTCTCAATACTAATTTGTTCAAGTATATCACAATCCCCCCTGCCTGATTTCTATGCCTGCATCGTCCTTCTCCATAGTGAACACAGATGCAAAATATTAATTTAAAACCTCACCTTCATCTTCTGGCTCTACACACAGATTGCCACTTTGGTCCCTAATGCGCTCTACTCTTTCCCTGGTTATCCTCTTGCCCTTAATATACTAATAAAACACCTTGGGATTTTCCTTTATTTTGCCTGCCAGTGTTTTTTCATGACCCCTCTTCGTTCTCCTAATTTCTTTTTTAAGTACCCCCCTGCACTTTCTATTCTCCTCTAGGGCTTCCAGTGTTTTTAGTCCTTTGTATCTGCCAAAAGCCTCCCTTTTTTTCCTAATCCATTCTTGTATGTCCCTTGACATCCAGGGTTCCCTGAGCTTGTTGGTCCCACCCTTGACCTTTACAGGAACATGCTGGCGTTGTACTCTCTCTATTTCCTTTCTGAAAGACGCCCACTGCTCTGATGTGGATTTTCCTACAAGTAGTTGATCCCAGTCCACTTTGGCCAGATCCTGCCTTATCAAATTAAAATTGGCCTTCCCCCAATTTAGATCCTTTATTTCTGGTCCATCTCTGTCCTTTTCCATAACTACTTTAAATCTCACCGAATTATGGTCACTGTCACCAAAATGCTCTCCTACTAACCCTTCTACCACGTGCCCTGCTACATTCCCTCGAATTAGGTCCAGTACCGCCCCTCTCTTGTAGGACTTTCTACATGTTGGCTGAAAAAGCTCTCCTGGATGCACTTTAAGAATTCCACACCCTCTAAGCCTTTCACACTCTGACTATCCCAGTTAATATTGGGGAAGTTGAAATCCCCAACAATTACTACCCTATTATTTCTACACCTCTGAGATTTGCCGACATATCTGTTCCTCTATCTCCCCCTTACTGTATGGGGGCCTATAGTACACTCCCAGCAAAGTGCTTGCCCCCTTTTTGTTTTTAAGTTCTACCCATATGGCCTCATTAGAGGAACCTGCTAAGGTATCATCCCTCCTTATAGCAGAAATTGACTCCTTGATTAATATTACTAACCTGATTTTTGGTCAACTCTTGGCGTATTCACGTTTAATAAGTCTCCGGGAGAAGGAGTCGCTTCACTTGTACTGGTTCCTGGGGCCTGATCACCTTCCCCAGGAGCAGGGCCTTGACCCTGACTTTATTCACTTGTACTGGTTCCTGGGGCCTGATCACCTTCCCCAGGAGCAGGGCCTTGATTCTGGGGGTGTTTTATTGCACCGCATGGTGTACTTGAGAAGAGCCCCATCAGGGCGAGTGCAGGAGGGTCAGGGGGCAAGTGCGGGAGGGTCAGGGGGCGAGTGCGGGAGGGTCAGGGGGCGAGTGCGGGAGGGTCAGGGGGCGAGTGCGGGAGCGTCCATCTCCAGGACCAGTGTGTATCTGAGTCAATGGGACTCTCTCTGACCTTTCTCCCAAGTCCATCTCCAGGACCAGTGTGTATCTGAGTCAATGGGACTCTCTCTGACCTTTCTCCCAAGTCCATCTCCAGGACCAGTGTGTATCTGAGTCAATGGGACTCTCTCTGACCTTTCTCCCCAGTCCATCTCCAGGACCAGTGTGTATCTGAGTCAATGGGACTCTCTCTGACCTTTCTCCCCGGTCCATCCCCAGGACCAGTGTGTATCTGAGTCAATGGAACTCTCTCGGACCTTTCTCCCCAGTCCATCTCCAGGACCAGTGTGTATCTGAGTCAATGGGACTCTCTCAGACCTTTCTCCCCAGTCCATCTTCAGGACCAGTGTGTATCTGAGTCAGTGGGACTCTCTCGGACCTTTCTCCCCAGTCCATCTCCAGGACCAGTGTGTATCTGAGTCAATGGGACTCTCTCTGACCTTTCTCCCCAGTCCATCTCCAGGACCAGTGTGTATCTGAGTCAATGAGACTCTCTCTGACCTTTCTCCCCAGTCCATCTCCAGGACCAGTATGTATCTGAGTCAATGGGACCCTCTCTGACCTTTCTCCCCAGTCCATCTCCAGGACCAGTGTGTGTCTGAGTCAATGGGACTCTCTCTGACCTTTCTCCCCAGTCCATCTCCAGGACCAGTGTGTGTCTGAGTCAATGGGACCCTCTCTGACCTTTCTCCCCAGTCCATCTCCAGGACCAGTGTGTGTCTGAGTCAATGGGACTCCCTCTGACCTTTCTCCCCAGTCCATCTCCAGGACCAGTGTGTATCTGAGTCAATGGGACTCTCTCTGACCTTTCTCCCCAGTCCATCTCCAGGACCAGTGTGTATCTGAGTCAATGGGACTCTCTCTGACCTCTCTCCCCAGTCCGTCTCCAGGACCAGTGTGTATCTGAGTCAATGGGACTCTCTCTGACCTTTCTCCCCAGTCCATCTCCAGGACCAGTGTGTATCTGAGTCAATGGGACTCTCTCTGACCTCTCTCCCCAGTCCGTCTCCAGGACCAGTGTGTATCTGAGTCAATGGGACTCTCTCTGACCTTGTTCCACAGTCCATCTCCAGGATCAGTGTGTATCAGTGTCAATGGGACTCCCTCTGACCTTTCTCCCCAGTCCCTCTCCAGGACCAGTGTGTATTGGAGTCAATGGAACTCTCTCTGACTATTCTCCCCAGTCCATCTCCAGGATCAGTGTGTATCTTAGTCAATGGGACTCTCTCTGACCATTCTCCCCAGTCCATCTCCAGGACCAGTGTGTATCTTAGTCAATGGGACTCTCTCTGACCTTTCTCCCCAGTCCATCTCCAGGACCAGTGTGTATCTGAGTCAATGGGACTCTCTCTGACCTTTCTCCCGAGTCCATCTCCAGGACCAGTGTGTATCTGAGTCAATGGGACTCTCTATGACCTTTCTCCCCGGTCCATCTCCAGGACGAGTGTGTATCTGAGTCAATGGGACTCTCTCTAAACTTTCTCCCCATTCCATCTCCAGGACCAGTGTGTAGCTGAGTCAATGGGACTCTCTCTGACCTTTCTCCCCAGTCCATCTCCAGGACCAGTGTGTATCTGAGTCAATGGGGCTCTCTATGACCTTTCTCCCCAATCCATCTCCAGGACCAGTGTGTATCTGAGTCAATGGGACTCTCTCTGACCTTTCTCCCCAGTCCATCTCTCGGACCAGTGTGTATCTGAGTCAATGGGACTCTCTCTGACCTTTCTCCCCAGTCCATCTCCAGGACCAGTGTGTATCTGAGTCAATGGGACTCTCTCTGACCTTTCTCCCCAGTCCATCACCAGGACCAGTGTGTATCTGAGTCAATGGGACTTTCTCTTACCTTGTTCCACAGTCGATCTCTGGAAGCTCTTTGAATCGGAAGGGTTCTCTCCGGTTGGTGCTCTCACAATCCTGTGCTGGTTCACCTGCTGTCGTTCCTCAGTCTACAATCCCTGTTTACTTCGAGCTGAGCACCTTCCTCAATCACACCATCTCTCACCGGGACATCTAATTGTGGCAAAGCAGAAAATAAGAACAATATTGAAAGCGTGAAATAATATAATGTAGACTTTCAATCTGCTAATAATTCAATTTCAAGGCCGAGTATTTGTTTGATTTTGTGCCTTTCCTCAGATCCCCAGTTGCGGGGCTGTGTGTTCAGTTTGGAGATTTTGCTCAGATCCCCAGTTGCCGGGCTGTGTGTTTAGTTTGGAGATTTTCCTCAGATCCCCAGTTGCGGGGCTGTGTGTTTAGTTTGGAGATTTTCCTCAGATCCCCAGTTGCGGGGTTGTGTGTTTAGTTTGGAGATTTTCCTCAGATCCCCAGTTGCGGGGCTGTGTGTTTAGTTTGGAGATTTTCCTCAGATCCCCAGTTGCGGGGCTGTGTGTTTAGTTTGGAGATTTTCCTCAGATCCCCAGTTGCAGGGCTGTGTGTTTAGTTTGGAGATTTTCCTCAGATCCCCAGTTGCGGGGCTGTGTGTTTAGTTTGGAGATTATCCTCAGATCCCCAGTTGCGGGGCTGTGTGTTTAGTTTGGAGATTTTCCTCAGATCCCCAGTTGCGGGGCTGTGTGTTTAGTTTGGGGATTTTCCTCAGATCCCCAGTTGCAGGGCTGTGTGTTTAGTTTGGAGATTTTCCTCAGATCCCCAGTTGCGGGGCTGTGTGTTTAGTTTGGAGATTTTCCTCAGATCCCCAGTTGCGGGGCTGTGTGTTTAGTTTGGAGATTTTACTCACTGTGAATTTCCGGCCTCCTGAGACTCCCCCATTCTCACTGCTCTGGGCGGAAATGCGCCATTTTCTGTGCGGAGTTACTAACCGGAGCGGTGACCCTGTGAGCCTCCCTCGCTGTGATCTAAACTCGGGGCTGAGCAGCCTCGGGCCGAGTTCCCTCAGTCACAGAGCGGGCCCTGTAATCAGGGCAACCAGCCTGTTTCTGAGCTGCCGGCGCCGCCCGGCCCAGCACACAGCAAACCCAGGATCAGCAGTGGAGCGGCACTGCGCCTGCTCGGGAGAGAGAGAGAGAGAGAAAGGGAGCGGCACTGCGCCTGCTCGGGAGGGAGAGAGAGAGAGAGAGGGAGAAAGGGAGCGGCACTGCGCCTGCGCCGGAGGGAGCGAGAAAGGGAGCGGCACTGCGCCTGCGCGGGAGAAAGAGGCAAGGGAGCGGCACTGCGCCTGCGTGGGAGGGCAAGGAGCGGCACTGCGCCTGCGTGGGAGCGCAAGGAGCGGCACTGCGCCTGCGTGAGAAGGCAAGGAGCGGCACTTGCGCCTGCGCCGGAGTGAGAGCAAGGGAGCGTCACTGCGACTGTGCGGGAGAGAGAGAGAGAGAGAGAGAGAGAGAGAACGGGAGCGGCACTGCGCCTGCGCCGGAGGGAGCGAGAAAAGTAGCGGCACTGCGCCTGCGCGGGAGAAAGAGGCAAGGGAGCGGCACTGCGCCTGCGTGGGAGCGCAAGGGGCGGCACTGCGCCTGCGTGAGAGCAAGGGAGCGTCACTGCGACTGTGCGGGAGAGAGAGAATTGATCCAACTCCACATACCGGGATCGATCCGAGAGAGAGAACGAGGTGCCTGAAGTCTGATACTCACCTTTAAAACCAGCTCTTAATGCAGGGACAGGTGGGAACTTCAGTTACTATTTGAAATATTTAAAAATTAACCAGAGCTGCAATTCTGGTTAGATCCTGTCTCCCAAATAAAAAGGGAATGTTTGTATGGGTCAGGGTGTATATCGTTCTCCCTATGGAATTATTGTCCCAATAAGGAATGGTAGCCGCTCACTCACTTTATACTCGGTTCTTAACATCCGTTCATATTCGGCTCTCCTAACAACGCGTTCATTGAGTGCTGCGCTCACGTTAGGGTTCCGTGTGTTTTGTTTTTCTCTGAAGCCAGTCCTCATCTATATTGAATCACTGATCTGAATATTCGCTCACAGCAAGCCCGCTGCAGTGTTTCTGGATCTGGATTTCTACATGTTGGACAGACAGTTTACCGAAAATGGCTAAACAGTAAGCAGCCCTTTCACAGATACAGTGGGTGGCTCTGAAAAGAGCCTTTGGGTTATTAGATTGAATCTTGTCCACTTTACTTGCTCTTGGAGCTGGCAGTGCTGGTTTTCTTGGGAAGCAGCACCGCCTGGATATTAGGCAGTACCCCGCCCTGAGCGATGGTCACCTTTCCCAGCAGCTTGTTGAGCTCCTTGTCGTTGCGGATGGTCAGCTGCAGGTGTCTGGGGATGATGCGGGTGGTCTTGTTGTCGCGGGCCGCGTTGCCGGCCAGCTCCAGGATTTCAGCGGTCAGATACTCGAGCACAGCAGCCATGTAGACCAGAGCTCCGGCACCCACACGTTCAGCGTAGTTGCCCTTTCGCAGGAGCCTGTGAACACGGCCCACAGGGAACTGCAGTCCGGCCCGGGATGAGCGGGATTTGGTCTTGGCCCGAGCTTTACCGCTGGTTTTTCCTCTTCCAGACATTTCCAAAATCCACTCGTTGAAAGAAATAATGATAAACTCCGCCCACATCTGCCGCCCTTCTACCTTCTGGAGGAATGCAGACAGCAAACTTGTGATTGGTCGCTCTGTGGTGAATTCCATTGGTGTTCTCCGGTGACCAATCACAGTCTGTTTTTCCGCCAATGGCAAGTGTGTGGAAATAACTGTCCTCAACAGTCAGACCGCCAACGATTTTTAATTTCAAAAAGCTCGCCAATATTTTCCTAACCCAGCGAATTAAGTTAATAAATTAACTATTAGCCAAAGATTTCCAGACAGTTTTTTATTCCTTTTGTCTTCTTCCATCTCTCCCTTGCAAATTCCAGGCTGTTACAATCAGGATTAATTCCGGGTTCAATATCGAACTTTAACGGGTGGGATTAAATCCCCATTGATTCTGTAACGGGACACATTCCAGCTCAATCTCTGTAAAAGTGAGGATTCAGATTATCGAGTGATCCTTTGCACAGGCGCTGCTGCGGAAGTGAAACCAGATCTGGGAGTCCTTCTGTGAGAGGAGAAGAGGGACAGAGCGTTCAAACTGACCGCGTTCTGGTCTCTAAGAAACCCCATTCTGGGTTGTTACACTGCAGGAATTCTCTGGTTAATAAAAGGATTGACTCCCAACTGGCATTGAAAAAAATGAAAATGTTTTTGCAGAGATTGAGGTGACTGAAATCAGAGTCTCATCTCGAAAACAAGCTTTTAATTTGTCGGAAGGCGCTGCAAGTGAATGGGTCTGAGATCAAAGGGAAAGAGCGATCAGGGACCGTGTTTGTACTTTACTGGACGGGAAATACAACAGCGACGCTAAGGTTGATCCGGGCAGTGAAAGTGCTTATCTGAGAATTCAAAACTAAATCTACGGCTGGAACTTCAAACGTTCTCAAAACACACTTGTTACGGAAATAATTACAGTAAATTGTGTCTAAAGAGAGATGAGTTTGTGTAGCTCTTTCAGAGAGATTTTGGGTAGCTCTTAAAAGAGCCGTTGTGTTTTGGGTTTGTTCTTTCAGGACAGCGTGGAGTTTTACTTGGAGCTGGTGTATTTGGTCACCGCCTTTGTCCCTTCCGACACGGCGTGCTTGGCCAGCTCCCCGGGCAGCAGCAGGCGCACGGCGGTCTGGATCTCCCGGGAGCTGATGGTGTGCCGCTTGTTGTAATGGGCCAGGCGGGAAACCTCACCCGCGATGCGCTCAAAAATCTCATTCACAAATGAGTTCATGATGCCCATGGCCTTGGAGGAGATGCCGGTGTCGGGGTGAACCTGCTTCATCACTTTGTAGATGTAGATGGAGTAACTCGACTTTCTGCGCTTCTTGCCGCCCTTCGCTGCCGGTTTACTGACGGTTTTCTTGGCGCCCTTCTTGGCAACTGGTTTCTTTTCATCAACCATTCTCAAACTCGATTTCAAACACAAAACGACGCAAACCCGCGCCGGGCTCGGAATATATAGGCAGCCCCACAGTCCTATGCTAATGAGGGATGGGTGAAGGCAATGGTTGTGATTGGCTGCTGAAGAGTGATGTCAAATTCCATTGTTCTGCATCTCTATGATTGGCTTCTTTATGTATCCAATCAGATTGAGATTTTGGCACCAGCACGCCCCCTGTAGTCAGAAAGGTAATTGCAAGAGCAAATATCCATGCACCAATTCCCAGACCATTATCTGGGGTCCCAAGCACTTCTTCCGGACGAGACAGCAATTTAGATGTACTTCCTCCAACCAGTGCACTATATTCATGTCTTGCAGTGTGGTCTCCACCACTTTAGTTCAGTATCTGCCCGTCTCTAGTACTGTGAGTGTGTGTATTGGAATAGTTCTGTATTATTCAGTCTCTGGTGATTTATGTAAGTGTTGGAATCATTACCAATCTCAGTCTCTGTTACAGTATGTGTGTGTGGGATCCATTCATTTCCTGTCCGTCACTGATACCATGTGTTAGGGTGGGACTCCATCTGTATCCGTCAGACTCTGGTACCGTGTGTCAGTGTTGGGATTCATTCAGAATCTGTCATTCTCTGGTAGTGTATGTGTGTGTGACATTAATTTTGTATCTGTCTGTCACTGGGATGTGCGAGTTTGAGATTCATTCTGTATCTGTCATTCACTGGGATGGTGTGCATGTCTAAGATTAATTCTGGATCTGTCAGTCTCTGGTACTGAGTGTAGTGTGGGATTCATTCCGTATCTGTCATTCACTGGGATGTTGTGCAAGTCTAAGTCTAAGATGTCAGTCCCTGGTACTGAGTGTGAGTTTCATTCTGTATTTGTCAGTCTCTGGGACTGCATGTTAGTGTCATATTAGTGCTGAATCTGTCAGTCTCTCGTACTGTCTTTCACCGAAGAATTCCGCATGTATCTGCTACTTACTCGGTTTATGAAAGTGGGATTCTTACTGCATCTATCAGACTCTGGCACTTGATGTTAGTTTGAAATTAATTCCATTTCTGCTAGTATCTGCTACTGTATCAGAGTGTGGGACTGAATCTATTTGTAAATCAATTATCCACCTCCAGCTATCTGCAACCGCCAATTTCAAACCATTTATTGACAGTAGAACCGAAACACAGCGCGCCGCACAAACCCTTACAGACTCGGGCTTCATATTCAAGGGTTCCCTGAAACCAGAATATTTTAAGTAAGATCCTGTTACAATTAACAATCAGTAATATTCCCGCCTATATACAGTCCCTTCGATCACAAGTCGACCCGTCTCCTTCCATGTCAATCTCTGACCTTATTCCATCTCCCCACACTTCCCCTCACAGACGGGTTCAGCAGTTTACAAACACCTTATTCCAGTTGATTTGGAGAATCTCATGTGTTGGGGTTCGAGTTGTGATGTGGGGTATCTCCGCCAGTGTCAGCGTCTCACAGAGACTTTCACCCTGAACCTGTGAACTGAAAATGACCATGAACTGAGACTGGAGTCGAACACCCCCCCCCCCCCCCCCCCCCCCCCCAGTTAGAGTGAGGCCCGGCCCGGACATCCCATTCTCTCTCTGTTTTATTGCAGACACTGGGGGAGGGGTGGGTGCAGCGAAAATCAGCGAGTCACCAGGGAGCCAGGGTTCATTTGAAATGATTTCAATCTGGAATCTGAGCCCGGCCCCGGGACATGGATCATATGATTCCGCGATCACCTCTTTTTGGAAAGACATGGGTGGCTCTGAGAAGAGCCTTTGGGTTCAGATGTTTACAAGTTGTTGTTAGATCCATGTGTTAATGGAGACACGGAATGCAGGAGTTGATTTAACAAGTGTTTACTGAACAAAGTCTAGAGGTGAACTAACTACACAAGACGCTATACAGGCTTATATACCCGAGTGGTTACTACTGGTACTACAGTATACAGGGGCTTCAAAAACATAGTTCCTCTTAAAGGTACATACACTACAGTTGTCCTTTTTATTTTCTTTTGCTCGCTGCTTTCTGAGACTTTGCTGATTTGGGCTTGGCCTTGGGTTTTTCCACCTTCTTGGCCGCCTTCACCTTTCTGCCTGTGGCCTTCTTGGGGCTCTTGGGCTTCTTCACCACCACCTTCTTCCCAGCCGCCGCTTTCGCTGTCTTTTTAGACGTTGCTGCCTTCTTGGTGATTGTTTTCTTGGATGCTGGTTTCTTGGCTGGAGATTTCTTGGCTGCTGGTTTCTTGGCTGGAGATTTCTTGGCTGCTGGTTTCTTGGCTGCTGGTTTCTTGGCTGGAGATTTCTTGGCTGGAGATTTCTTGGCTGCCGGTTTCTTTACTGCAGATTTCTTGGCTGCTGGTTTCTTCACCTTCTTTCCCTCTTTCCGCTGGGATTCCTTCTTAGCAAGCCTGAAGGAACCCGTGGCGCCCGTGCCCTTGTTCTGCTCCAGGGAGCCGTTTCCCACTTTCATCTTGATACTTAACCTGATCTGGGACCGGAGCTTCAGCACGTCGACGCCGTTGGCAGCCAGAGCCTTCTTTATCGCAACCAGGGACATCCCCTTGCGATCGCTGCCACTCGCCACAACCTTGAGTTTCTGTTCGCCCAACGTGGGACCGGCTGGCTTGGAGTGGGGAGCCGCCGCCGCCTTCTTCTTCTTGCTGGGAGCCTTGGTTTGAGCGGCGGCGGCAGGAGGAGCCATTTTGGCGGCTGCAGTCTCGGTCATGTCGGCGACTCTGTAGAAAATCTCTCTGACAGTCAGAGCTGGGTCAGAAATGAAACGAGAGGCGGCGGCACAGAGCAACTTAAAGGCAGCGAGCGGACGGGGCGGAGACATCCTGTTGTCAGCTCCCGGCCCCTCCAGCCTCTCTGTGTTTCTCTCTCCTCATTAACTCTCCGATTACAATTAAACTCGGGCACTCCACATTCCCAGATTGGTCTCTTTCTGTCTCGAAGACCGGGATGTTTGCTGTCGAGAAAGTTTCATCAGAATTCAAGACAGCAATTTCGATTTAAAACCGTTTCTTTGCTGCACTGACCGCGCTCTCTCACCCGATCGCGGACATGTTCGCTGTTTTTCGACTGAAATTTGAAATCAACTAAAACTTCACATTTAATTCCCACATCAGGGGGGTGCAGGGCGATCCTATGACAGGGAAATCTTTGAATTTTACACAAGAGGGTCTCTGAAATCCGGCGATGAGAGCGGGCACACAAACACAGTGACATTAGTCTAACCCGCCCGCCCCTTTAACACACTCTCGCTGACATAATGTTCACTCTGCTCATTCACAGCACAATCTGTTCCCAGATTTACAGTTCACAGGACAGGTTTTCCTCTCCGCTCGGCCTGTGCTGCCGATTCTCGGGGTTAGTTGGAGTTTCCCAGCTCAGTCAGTGTTAAACACTCTTGAGGCCGGCGCTCCTCACAGTGTCTGTTCCCCAGATTCAGGGGCAGGAGCCAATCACAGCTCTGGCTGTGTTCACCCATATCTGGTTTGAAGGTATTATATTGTTCGCAGGCAGGAATAAGTTTGATTTATATGAAAATAGAAATGATGATCTCACCGCCTCTCTCTGTCTCTCTCTCCCCAAAACTGAGGAACAGAACAGAGCAACTGGTGTCCTGTGCATTCCATTCTCAACACCCAGAGACAGCAACCAGAGAGAGAGAGACTGTATCAGTCTGAATGGTCGTACTCTGAGCCAAGCGGTCCACGCAGTCTGTTACCGAGATTTAGGGGCAGGAACGTGTCACAGTTTGGCTGTGTGGATCCTAGCCTGCTTTTAGATGATAGTATTATTCACAGAAATAGTGAGACATTCTGTTCACCACACATGCCTTGAACTTGGTTTCAATAGACCGAAAACTGAGAGGTTCAGCATCGATCCAGATATAACAGGCAGGGCTGGGGGATAGAGGGACTGGGGATTGATCCTGTACACAAGGCACAGAGAAAGACACAGGGGGTGACAGTCACACAGGCCCGGGAACTTGTCTGGTATCTGTCGCCTACTCACCCACCGGAGACAGGCAGAGACTGATTAAACTCGCCGCTCAGCAGCAGTTCAGTGTCAGAGATTGACAGAACCTGTTCCTCTCCATCCTTCCATACAGTATGGGGAAACAAATCGCTCTGAGGGACAGGATTCGCATCACTCTCACACTCACCGGCAGCAACTGACGTGTGTCCAGGGTTGCTTTCCCCTCTCCTAATATCTCCTTATCTGTCTCGGTGACAATGTTTCTTTGATAACGCTCCTTTCAAGCTCATTGGGATGATTTATTCATTTAAATGTGCTATATAAGTTCAAAGTGTTTTTTTTGCTGTTGCTTCTTTTAATTTGCGTCAGGAGAGAGGTCTGAGCATGCGTGATAAACACTTGCCTGCTCCTCCCCCTCTCTCCCCACTGTTTAAAGCGACAGGAAGGATCCTGCAAGCTCCCCTCCCCAAGCTCTGCCAGCGGGGGCCGTTTCCTCTGTGCTCGGCTGAAGATCGCTGACCACATCAGGGAGTGGAGATAGCACGGGCCCGAGTAAGGGAACAAACAGCAGCCTCCTCACAGCAGCACATCGCACTAGGACTGTGTCCGCAGATGGGCTTTGTGTCGGGTAAGTTCAGCGGCAGTCGGGGCTGTTTGTACGAGACAGATTGAAGCAGGAAATATTTCCGGAACATGGAGTGAGTGGGGGAAGGGAGAGGCCATTCTCGAGCTGTGTGTGTACAGTGTAAGGTAACATAGGAAGTAAATCACCTCGCTGCAGTCATCAGCGAACATCCCCATTTCTGACCTCTTGTTGGAGGGAAGGTCGTTGATGAAGCAGCTGAAGATGGTTGGGCCTAGGACACTGCCCTGAGGAACTCCTGCAGCGATGTCTTGGGGCTGAGATGATTGACCTTCAATCACCACAGCCAATCTTCCTTTGTGCTAGGTATGACTCCAGCCAGTGGAGGTTCCTCCCCCCCCCCCACCGATTCTCATTGACTTCAGTTTTACTAGGGCTCCTTGATGCCACAGTTGGTCAAATGCAGCCTTGATGCCGAGGGCAGTCACTCTCACCTCCCCTCACCTCCCCTTCACCTGATGAAGGAGCAGCGCTCCGAAAGCTTGTGATTTCAAATAAAACTGTTGGACTATAACCTGGTGTTGTGTGACTTCTTACATTTGCCCCTCACCTCTGGTATTCAGCTCCTTTGTCCACGTTTGGACCAAGGCTGCAATGAGGTTGGGAGCCGAACTGTCTTGGCGGAACCCAAACTGGGCATCATTGAGCAGGTTATTGGTGAGTAAGTGCTGCTTGATAGCACTGTCAATGAGACCTTCTATCACTTTGCTGATCATTGAGGGTAGACTGATGGGGCGGTAATTGGCCAGGTTAGATTTGTCCTGCTTTTTGTGGACAGGACATACCTGGGCAGTTTTCCACATTGTCGGATAGATGCCAGCGTTGTAGCTGTACTGGAACAGCTTGGCTAGAGGCGCGGCTAGTTGTCAGGTGTTTGCTGTATCCAGTATGCTCAACCCTTTCTTGAAATCAGGTGGAGTGAATGGAATGGGCTGGTGGAACAGGCTGGAGGGGCTGAATGGCCTCCTCCTGACAATATGTTCCGATGTAGTCCTCCCACCACTGGGAGCGATAGTGATGCGTTCGTGCGACATCGCTCTCCCGCGCAGGTGCAGTACCACTCCCTTTCTCTCTCCCGCGCAGGCGCTGTGACGCAGACTTGCACTCCCGCGCAGGCGCAGTGCCGCTCCTTGCACTCCGGCGCAGGCACAGTGCCGCTCCCTTACTCTTTCCCGCGCAGGCGCAGTGCCGCTCCCTTTCTCTCTTCCACGCAGGCGCAGTGGCCGCTCCTTGCACTCCGGCGCAGGCACAGTTCCGCTCCCTTACGCACTCCCGCGCAGGCGCAGTGCCGCGCCCTTCCGCGCAGGCGCAGTGCCGCTCCCTTTTTCTTTCTCTCTCTCTCGCAGGCGCAGTGGCGCTCCCTTGCTCTCTCTATCTCTCTCCCGCGCAGGCGCAGTTGCCGCTCCCTGCCCTCCCGTGCAGGCGCAGTGCCGCTCCCTTTCTCGCCCTCCGGCACAGGCGCAGTGCCGTCCCTTTCTCTCTCTCTCTCCCGCGCAGGCGCAGTGCTGCTCCCCTGCTGATCATGGGTTTGCTGTGTGCTGGGCCGGTCAGAAACAGGCTTGTTGCCCGGGTTACAGGGCCTGTTCTGTGACTGAGGGAACTCGGCTCCATTCAGCACCCGGCCCGACAACGGCTGCTCAGCCCCGAGTTTAGATCACAGCGAGGGAGGGTCACCGCTCCGAGCAGTAACTCCGCACAGAAAATGGCGCATTTCCGCCCAGAGCAGTGAGAATGGGGGAGTCTCAGGAGGCCGGAAATTTGATAAGGAAAATCTCCAAACTAAGCACACAGCCCCGCAACTGGGGATCTGAGGAAAATCTCTAAACTAAACACACAGCCCCGCAACTGGGGATCTAAGGAAAATCTCCAAACTAAACACACAGCCCCGCAACTGGGGATCTGAGGAAAATCCCCAAACTAAACACACAGCCCCGCAACTGGGATCTGAGGAAAATCTCCAAACTAAACACACAGCCCCGCAACTGGGGATCTGAGGAAAATCCCCAAACTAAACACACAGCCCGCAACTGGGGATCTGAGAAAATCTCCAAACTAAACACACAGCCCCGCAACTGGGGATCTGAGGAAATCTCCAAACTAAACACACAGCCCCGCAACTGGGGATCTGAGGAAAATCTCCAAACTAAACACACAGCCCCGCAACTGGGGATCTGAGGAAAATCTCCAAACTAAACACACAGCCCCACAACTGGGGATCTGAGGAAAATCTCCAAACTACACACACAGCCCCGCAACTGGGGATCTGAGGAAAATCTCCAAACTACACACACAGCCCCGCAACTGGGGATCTGAGGAAAATCCCCAAACTAAACACACAGCCCCGCAACTGGGGATCTGAGGAAAATCTCCAAACTAAACACACAGCCCCGCAACTGGGGATCTGAGGAAAGGCACAAAATCAAACAAATACTCGGCCTTGAAATTGAATTATTAGTAAGCAGATTGAAAGTCTACATTACATTATTTCACGCTTTCAATATTGTTCTTATTTTCTGCTTTGCCACAATTAGATGTCCCGGTGAGAGATGGTGTGATTGAGGAAGGTGCTCAGCTCGAAGTAAACAGGGATTGTAGACTGAGGAACAACAGCAGGTGATCCAGCACAGGATTGTGAGAGCACCAACCGGAGAGAACCCTTCCGATTCAAAGAGCTTCCAGAGATCGACTGTGGAACAAGGTAAGAGAAAGTCCCATTGACTCAGATACACACTGGTCCTGGAGATGCACTGGGGGGAAAGGTCAGAGAGAGTACCATTGACTCAGATACACACTGGTCCTGGAGATGGACTGGGGAGAAAGGTCAGAGAGAGTCCCATTGACTCAGATACACACTGGTCCTGGAGATGGACTGGGGAGAAAGGTCAGAGAGAGTCCCATTGACTCAGATACACACTGGTCCTGGGGATGGACTGGGGTGAAAGTTCAGAGAATCCCATTGACTCAGATACACACTGGTCCTGGAGATGGACCGGGGAGAAAGGTCAGAGAGTCCCATTGACTCAGACACACACGTCCTGGAGATGGACGCTCCCGCACTCGCCCACTGACCCTCCCGCACGCGCCCCCTGACCCTCCGCACGCGCCCCCTGACCCTCCCGCACGCGCCCCCTGACCCTCCCTCACGCGCCCCCTGACCCTCCCGCACGCGCCCCCTGACCCTCCCGCACGCGCCCCCTGACCCTCCCGCACGAGCCCCCTGACCCTCCCGCACGCGCCCCCTGACCCTCCCGCACGCGCCCCCTGACCCTCCCGCACGCGCCCCCTGACCCTCCCGCACTCGCCCCCTGACCCTCCCGCACTCGCCCCCCTGACCCCTCCCGCACTCGCCCCCTGACCCTCGCGCACATCGCCCCCTGACCCTCCCGCACTCGCCCCGACCCTCCCGCACTCGCCCCCTGACCCTCCCGCACGCGCCCCCTGACCCTCCCGCACGCGCCCCCTGACCCTCCCGCACGCGCCCCCTGACCCTCCCGCACGCGCCCCCTGACCCTCCCGCACGCGCCCCCTGACCCTCCCGCACGCGCCCCCTGACCCTCCCGCACGCGCCCCCTGACCCTCCCGCACGCGCCCCCTGACCCTCCCGCACGCGCCCCCTGACCCCCCCCGCACGCGCCCCCTGACCCCCCCCCGCACGCGCCCCCTGACCCCACCCGCACGCGCCCCCTGACCCCCCCCGCACGCGCCCCCTGACCCTCCCCGCACTCGCCCTGATGGGGCTCTTCTCAAGTACACCATGCGGTGCAATAAAACACCCCCAGAATCAAGGCCGTGCTCCTGGGGAAGGTGATCAGGCCACAGGAACCAGTACAAGTGAATAAAGTCAGGGTCAAGGCCCTGCTCCTGGGGAAGGTGATCAGGCCCCAGGAACCAGTACAAGTGAAGCGACTCCTTCTCCCGGAGACTTATTAAACGTGAATACGCCAAGAGTTGACCAAAAATCAGGTTAGTAATATTAATCAAGGAGTCAATTTCTGCTATAAGGAGGGATGATACCTTAGCAGGTTCCTCTAATGAGGCCATATGGGTAGAACTTAAAAAACAAAAAGGGGGCAAGCACTTTGCTGGGAGTGTACTATAGGCCCCCATACAGTAAGGGGGAGATAGAGGAACAGATATGTCGGCAAATCTCAGAGGTGTAGAAATAATAGGGTAGTAATTGTTGGGGATTTCAACTTCCCCAATATTAACTGGGATAGTCAGAGTGTGAAAGGCTTAGAGGGTGTGGAATTCTTAAAGTGCATCCAGGAGAGCTTTTTCAGCCAACATGTAGAAAGTCCTACAAGAGATGGGGCGGTACTGGACCTAATTCGAGGGAATGTAGCAGGGCACGTGGTAGAAGGGTTAGTAGGAGAGCATTT